>NC_137959.1:6622802-7222802 GCF_963924665.1 Micromys minutus | reverse complement strand
CCAGACTTTGCCCACACCCTATTTTTTTTTAATTTTACATTTGTCCCTCATATCAAAACCCACTAGCCATTGTTCAATCTAAACTAGAGGCTAAACAATATAGTCCACTGCCAAAGTCTATGGAAAACTCTGCATTTTTAATCATGTGGATTTAACTCATCAGTAAACAATTGTCATTTGTTTTAAAGATGGATTTGTTTGTTTTATGTGTATATGTGTATCTAGGTGTGTGTTGGGGGTGGATGCACATGAAGGCTACATGTCGGCAGTGCCCTCTAAGGCTGGCCAAGTGTATGAGATCTCCTAGAACTATAGCTATAAGCAGCTGTGAGTAAACTCATACGGGTGCTCCAGTTCTCTGCAAGAGCATCATGTGCTATTAACAGCGGGCCATGGCCCAGACCCTTGTTTCTTTGTAAGAATAGGTCTCACGGGTTTTAGGCTTATTTTGCACTTACTGTGCAGTCAAGAATGAGTGTGAATTTCAGCTCCTCCTCCCAAGGGCTGTGATTAGAGCCTGCTGATACAATGCCTGGTGCACGGAGAATGGGGAATAAAACTACAGCTTTTATCAAGCTGGACAAACATTCACTATCCGTGGCACACTTTCAGCCCCAGAATCACTAGAGCATTGAGTAGGAGTCAATACAGTGAGCTTTGAGTAGAAAGCCCCAAGGCTACCCCAATAGCCTTCTGTGCAATAGTTATATGATTGAGAATAGGCAACTCATGCTTCCTGAAGTTCTTCCAGCTATAGAACATAAATTCTGTAAAGCATCTGATTTATGTAGACACAGTCCAAAGTTTCTGAGAGCATGAGTATGCGTTATCATATAATAAACACTGTTGTCATAGCGGTTACTAGTTATATATTATTACAGAACTGTAGTTAAATAGCTCGAGTTACCAATAAAAAAAAGCACATTGTAGAAATACTGCCCATCCATGTTTCAGACCCACTGGCTTGTGAATGCCTCTCTTTGTTGAAAATAATGCCAAATAGAAATAAGGAATTCCACTGACGCAAATAAACATGAGCAAATTGTACTCTACTCAACTAAAGAAAATGATAAATTTTAGATCTTGTTTGAAAAGCTGTCGGTTTCATAATAAATGTAGAGTATAAATGGTTCCTTGAATTTAGGTATATTGGTTAGTCAGGTCAGGCAAACAACATTAACTTGTTAGGAACACCTTTGTCAGGAATTTGAACCAATTAGATTAACACATTGTAAGCTGCAGGTTGAATTGCAGGTGTAGGCAATATGGGAGGGCTACGTTACTGCCACACACTGAAGAAGCTACAGTGTGTTTCTAGAAAGCACGATCAGCTACAATATTTGAGGACTTTAAAAGTAAATAGCACCAGGCATATGAGAGGAGAAAGTCAGAATCTCAAATATCACCAAATCAGTATCTATGAGTTCCCAGTTTTCCTTCTGATCCTCCTTGACCTAGACAAACACAGCCCCAGATTCAGAGATTATCCTTAGTGTAGACAGAGTCCAGACCTCTGGTGTTAGCCCAGGATATAGGAGTTAGGACTCGTGATATTCTAAAATGAAAGAAATATCTTTTCTTTGTTCACTCTCCTGTGCTTTGGGCCCCAGTTATCTTGCTAGTACAGTGGTGGGTAGCAGCAATGAAAGCAGATGAAACAGGCACACATACGCTACTCTAAAACTCATAGATCCTATCCACCATGAGAGAATTTTTTACTAGGGGAAGATGCAACCTCAACTGTGTGGGATAACCTGCTTCATATCTCCTTCATCTCTGTTTTCCTGCTATGTGGCCCCAGAAGAGCATGGAATTCTACCACAAAACGGGCAAACAATAATGATGGAGAACCAACTACAGGAAGCTGAGGGACACAGAGCATTGCCAGAAAGGTCATGGAAAAGAAGGATGAAAGGAAAAATGGATCTCCTAATAGTGAATATAAACTCCAAACCTCACTTCAGGCTAGAAGACTGAGGTATGGAAGGAGAGCACACATGCTGATATTAAGTCAAGGGGGCAGATTGTCAGGAAGGTCTTGATGTAGTTGGATGACAAATATAAGTGTTAGAGATGAAGAGCACGTTGTTTGGAAAACAGGAGTGAGGATGCAGGCTGTCTTCAGACAAAAGGCTGAAGCACAAACATTTAGCAGCACACAAATGGAAAACACAGCTTTAAATATGTTTACAAGGGGTTCAAAATAAACAAGATTAAACATAAAAAAGAATTTATTTTCCAAACCCATTAATACCAATTATATGGATCACAAAAGTCTAGATAAGTAGACACACTTTGATAGACAATTGGAATATGAAGTATTAGCAATACTGTCCACCCTCCTCAACTTGATTTATAGATTCTGGATGATAGGACAAATGTTTGGAGACCTACTTGAGCTGGTTTCTGAAGTTCAACGAAAGGCAAAGGAAACAGAACAGGGAAAACGATGATGAGAAAGAAAAAGAGGAAGAGTTGATTTAATTGACTTCTACTGGAAACCCAGAGAAACCATACAGCTCTGACTACAGCTCAGATGCAGAGTAAAAACCAAATAAAAGGAGATGTGCAATGACAAACAGGCAATGTGCCTAATTGGTTTCTGAAAAAGTTATGAGCAAGGCAATGAAGAAAAAAGGCTTTTCTGTAAATGGTGCTGAGACAATTAGATCTTTATTTGTAATAAAATAAAAATTCTGCTTAAACCTCATAACCTTAGTAAATAATAATAGTTCATGGAATTAAACCTTATAAAAATGATGCAGTAGAGATTGGGAACCAGAACATATGACATCAAATTCATGCCTGTGGAAAGAGAAAGATATCAGGATAGGAATGTTAATTACAATACAGCCAGCATTTGGAGAGTTAAAGAAAGAGAATGGCGATCAGTGCTAGCCTGTGCTAAAAATAAGGCTATCTCAAAACGTCAAAGAAATGAGGAGAAAGGGTTGGAAAGGTAGATGAAGAGGAAGAGAAACAATGAAAAATGTCCAGAAATAGAAACTTCACTGAAATTGACATTATCCCTTTAGACAAGATTTAGAAAAGAGTAAAAACAGGACAGGTGCTTGGCTAGAAGAAAGGTTCCAATATGCCCTGTGTGAAAAAGAACTAGAACCTAAAAAAAAAAAAAGCTCTCTGTAGCAATAAATCAAGAAAACAGCCTAAATGACCAATGTGTGAAATACTTGACCACTTAAATTTCAAAAGGAGGGTGTGCAGATGATAAAAAGGCATGTGAGGGGATGACCTAGAGCCAGAGAAGGTCTGCTTTGATGTAAACTAAAATCATTGTAATATGCTGTTTCAACTGCTGGGGCAACCAGGAAGGCTGCACACTGGCCGGTATCCTCACACAATGCTGTTATAGAAATATTTCAGTAGTTTCTCATAAAACTAAACTCTTCTCAGGTAGTCTAGAAGCTCAAATCTTACATAACTATCCTAGAAAAAAAAATGTGCCATCACTTTAAAAAGAGCACACAATACATTTATCAGCCTTATTTATAATCACCAGACAATGAAAACACTTTACATTCCATTTTATATGATTTATTAAACTACTCATGGCATATCTATACCATGGGATATTACTTATCAAGAAAAGAAACATGATAGACACCAAAACTTGGATTGTAAGTATTAGGCTTAGTAAATAAAGCTGATCTCTAAGCCTTAGATATTATTACAATAGATCCTTTGGTGACAGAAAATGTTTTGGATGGTATTCAAGTAAAGGGCGAGATCTTCAGTCTGATTCGGCTGCTTTCATGAGAATATGGTTGTACTCTATAATTTACAGAAATGTAAACAAATACTTTTACTTTATTAGTTTATGAAGTTGAATAATGAGAAAGAAAACTGTCATCTCTGATTAAAAAGCAAAAGCAGGATTTTCTATTGAGAAAATAAAGAAGCTTCTTTTAAAAAGATTGCTCTTCCATTTCAACCTAATTTAATTTTTAATATTTTATTGGGATGCCAGATTCAAAGTATATATTTTGTATTATGCACACTGCTTTTAAAGTAATCAAAGACATTAGAGATGATGTATGTAAAATGAGAGGAAAAAGCCACAAGAATATTGGGAAGCAGGTCACCAAACTGGATAGAAAATTGGCTCCTTCAAAAAAACACAAAGAATTTATAACACTAGTGATCTCTGAGATCTACTGCTAAAAATATTAATTTACACATACAGAAAAGAAACTATTGCTAGGTTTTTGCTTTGTTTTATTATGTTTACATGTTAGCATTGTTCACTCTAATTAGATTAAGTGAGAGAATGGAGTAGAAGGATACACATAAAGGAAGAGACAGTCGGAAGAGGAAGCAAGTGGTATGAAGAAGAGGCATATACAGGTTAGTACATAAAAATCCATGAAACTTGACTAAGTATAGACTTTTCTAAAAGAAAAATATTGGGGCTGATGAAATCACCTCCTGGGTAAAGTTGATTGCGAATCTGACTGATAACTGAGCTTGATTCCCAGAGTCTACAGAGTGGAGGGACAGGTACCAATGCTGTGTGGTAACTTCTGAGGCCCACATGAGTGTTGGGATATCACATGTCCACATAGACAGACAGGCAGATAGGCAGACAGGTGTGCACATGTGTGTGGGCATGTGTGTGCACACACACACACAATGAGATAAGTATAAAATCTAAAGATTTAAAAGAAAAGAATGTATATATCTTTAAGGCAGGGACAAAATAATAATGGTGGTTAGAAAGAGTTTTTGTACTTTCTATATAGCTATTTTATGTGAATGGCTCTCAAATGTTATTAATGCTAATCAAAATGCATTTAGACACTAAAAATGTACATGACAATCATGAACCATTGGAGCACTCCATTATTAAAGACTGATGATTAACCAGTATTTAATATTAAGATTTTGAGGTATATTTTTAATCAGACAATATTTTTGTGCTTCTGAGTTTTGTGTTGGCTTTTAATATTAGGAAAGAGTACAAGAGGTTTCTCCAAGAATGCCAGGACCAAAAGGTCAGAATGACAGTGTGAGAACATGATTTTAAAGTATAATGTATTTCAAACCTGTATAGTCAGAAATTCAATGAGTTTTAAATTATGGGAGGTATGTACTGTGAAAGGAACAGCTCTCAAGACCTACATTCTCACTCTTAATTGCTTCTGGGTTTGTTTTGAATTCTTCTGTGACTCACTAATCAAATCTCCCAGTTTTCCAAGTGACATTTTCTTTTCTCTCCTCTATTTTAGCAACATCTTCTACCAATAATTCTTTGAAAATCATAGAAATTCTATAGAAATATAAAAATAATCTAAAATTAATAGAAGTAGTCATTACTTTAAAAACACTTGTTAATAAAAATATTAATCACATACAGTCACAGAAAGGGGACACAGAAAAGGACAAAAGTGCCCATCTTTTTGGAAACTCTCATACCAATTCTAGAAACATACAAGCTATGTACCAAATGGGTAGGTCCCTGAAGGAAAGAAATTAGATGGATAGAAGAGTTCTGTGTTGAGGCTGTTCCTTTATAATCAGAGGCAGGTAAAGGTCTCAAATGACATTTGAACAAGCATCAAAAGGAAGGACTGAATGAGTTGTACATCTCCCTGAAGTAAAAGCATTCCAAGAAGCATACAGGTCAAAGGCCTTGAAATGAATCTGTGCTCTCATGTGCTAAAAGAAGCAGAGATGCCATGTAGCTGGGGAAAAAAAGACTAAGAGAGCTGTCATACTTTTATGTGTATTTCTGTGATTAAATCTTCTGAGCAAAAATAATGCTGTGGGGAAAAGGTCTATTTGACTAACAGTTCTAAGTTATATTCCATCACTAAAGGAAGGTCACAAAGTCAAAGTTAGGACCTTCAGAGTCATGTCACATCCAGAGTCAAGTACAGAGAGAGGTGAACACAAGTACCTTCTTCTTTTTCACATTCTTTTAAATTGAACAACTTCATTAATAAAACAAGATAAATGTACAGATTTTGAAAGCATTTTTGCATGAATGTATATTAATACATTTTTGTCAGTACTTGCTTTTTTTAAAGGTTTGATAGTGTGCATTAAATCTTAATAGTTACAATGAGCATAAAGTACACATAAAACAGGATGTAACCTGGAATTAGTCAAAGTTTTCTTGGTGTGTAAGGATTAAGCATAATGGTTTTTTCTTTTCTTCCTTTTTTTTTTTTTTCTTTTCTTGAACTTCATATAGTCTGTGAGTTGTTTTTGAGGTGTTCAGAGCTTTCTGGGGTTAGTATCCAATTATCAGTGACTGCATATTATGTCTGTTCTTTTGTGACTGGATTACCTCACTCAGGATGATATTCTCTAGATGCATCAATTTCCAAGGAATTTCATAAAGTCATTGTTTCTAATACCTGAATAGTACTCCATTGGGTAAATATAGCACAATTTTTGTATCCATTCATCTACTGAAGGACATCTGGGTTCTTTCCAGCTTCTGGCTATTATAAATAGAGCTTCAATGAACATTGTGGTGCATGTGTCTTTATTGTATGTTAGAGCTTCACTGGGCTATATGCCCAGAAGTGAAATAACTGAGTCTTCAGCTAGTACTATGTCCAATTTTCAAGGAACCACCAGACTGATTTCCAGAGTGGTTGTACCAGTTGTACAATCACACCAACAGTGGAGAAGTATTCTTCTTTCTCCACATCCTTGCAAGCATCTGCTGTCATCTGAATTTTTGATCTTGGCCCTTCTGGTTGGTGTGAGATGGAATCTCAGGGTTGCTTTGATTTGCATTTCCCTGATGGCTAATGATGTCGAGCACTTCCTTAGATGCTTCTCAGCCATTCAATATTCCTCAATTGAGAACTTTTTGTTTAGCTCTGTACCACATTTTTTATATGGTTCTTTGATTCTCTGGTGTCTAGCTTCTTCAGTTCTTTGAATACCTTGGATATTAGGCCTCTAGAGATAGGAGTTGGTAAAGATCTTTTCCCAATCTGTTGGCTGCTGTTTTGTTTTCTTGAGAGTGTCCTAAGCCTTACAGAAACCTTACAATATCATTAAGTCCCAATTGTTGATATTTGACCTTAGAGCATGAGCCATTGGCGTTCTATTCACAAAATATTCTCCTGTGCCTATGTGTTCTAAGGTTTTCCCTAATTTACCTTCTAATAGTTTCAGTGTACCTAGTTTAATGTGGAGATCTTTGGTCCACTTGCATTTGAGCTTTGTCCAAGGAGATAAGAAAGGGTCTATTTTCATTCTTCTGCATGCTGAGTGCCAGTTGAACCAACACAATTTGTTGAAGAGGCTGTCCTTTTTCCATTGAATGTTTACAGCTCCTTTGTCAAAAATCAAGTGACCATATATGTGAAGGCCCATTTCTGAATATTCTTTTCTATTCCACTGGTCCACGTGCCTATCTCTTTACCAGTACCATGCATTTTTTTAAACAATTGCCTTGTAATATAGCTTGAGGTTAGGAATGGTGATTCCCACAGATGTTTTCTTGTTATTGAGGATGGATTTCGCTATTCTAGGTCTTTTGTTATTCCAGATAAAATTGCACATTGCTCTTTCCACCTCTATGAAGAATTGGGTTGGAATTTTGATGGGGATTGCATTGAATCTGTCAATTGCTTTTGGTAAGATGGCCAGTTTTACAATGTTGATCCTTCCAATCCATGAGCATGGGAGATCTTTCCATTTTCTGAGATCTTCCTCGATATCCTTCTTCACAGATTTGAAGTTCTTGTCATACAGGTCCTTCACTTGCTTAGTTAGAGTCACACCAAGGTATTTCATATTTTTTTGTGACTATTGTGAAGGGTATCTTTTTACTAATTTCTTTCTCTGCATGTTTATCCTTTGAGTAGAGGAAGGCTACTGATTTGTTTGAGTTAATTTTATATCCTGCCAAGTTTCTTTCTCCACATGTTTGTCCTTCGACCATAGGAAGGCTACTGATTTGTTTGAGCTAATTTTATATCCAGCCACTTTGCTGAACTTGTTTATCAGCTGTAGGAGTTCTCTGGTAGAATTTATGGGGTCACTTATGTACACTATCATGTCATCTGCAAACAGTGATGCTTTTAATTCTTCCTTTCCAAATTGTATCCCTTTGATTCCCTTTTGCTGTCTAATTGCTCTGGCCAGGATTTCTAGTACTGTGTTGAATAGGTAGGGGGAGAGTGGGCAGCCTTGTCTAGTCCCTGATTTTAGTGGGATTGCTTCAAGTTTCTCACCATTAAGTTTGATGTTGGCTATTGGTTTGCTGTATATTGCTTTTATTATGTTTAGGTATGGGCCTTGGATTCATGTTCTTTCCAAAACCTTTAATTTGAAGGGGTGTTGAATTTTGTCAAATGCTTTCTCAGCATCTAGTGAGATGACCATGTGGTTTTTTCTTTGAGTTTGTTTATATGGTGGATTACATTGATCGATTTCCATACATTTAGCCATCCCTGCATCCCAGGGATAAAGCCTACTTGATCGTGGTGATTGATCATTTTAATGTGTTCTTGCATTCAGTTTTCAAGGATTTTGTTCATTATTTTTGCATCAATGTTCATAAGTGAGATTGTTCTGAAGTTCTCTTTCCTTGTAGGGTCTTTGTGTGGTTTAGGAACAAGGGTTATTGTGGCCTCGAAAAATGAGTTAGGTAGTGTTCCATCTGACTCTACTTTGTGGAATAGTTTGGAGAGTATTGGTATTATGTCGTCAATAAATGTCTGATAGAATTCTTCACTGGACCCATCTGGTCCTGGGCTTTTTTTTTGGTTAGGAGGCTTTTGATGACTCTTTCTATTTTTTGGGTGTTATAGAATTATTTAGATCTTTACCTGGTCCTGGTTTAAATTTAGTATCTGGTATCTGTCTAGGAATTCATCCATTTCTTCCAAATTTTCCAGCTTTGTTGAGTATAGGCTTTTGTAGTAGGATCTGCTCATTTCTTGAATTTCTTCAGTTTCAGTTGTTAAGTCTCCACTTTCCATTCTGATTTTGTTAATTTGGATACTCTCTCTTTGCCCCCTAGTTAGTCTGGCTGAGGGTTTATCAATCTTGTTCATTTTCTCAAAGAACCAGCTCTTGGTTTTGTTGATTCTTTGAATGGTTCTTTTTATTTTTATTTGGTCAGTTTCTGGTCTGAGTTTGATTATTTCTTGTGCCTACTCCTCTTGGGTGTATCTGCTTGCTTTTGTTCTAGAGCTTTCAACTGTGCTGTCGAGTTGCTAGGGTATGCTCTCTCCAGTTTCTTTTTGGATGCACTCGGAGCTATGTGTTTTCTTTTCAGTTTTGCTTTCATTGCATTCCATAGGTTTGGGTATGTTGTGTTTTCATTTTCATTAAGTTCTAGAAAATCCTTAATTGCTTTCTCTATTTCTTCTTTGACCATGCTATCATTAATAGAGCATTGTTTAGTTTCCATGTGTATATGGGCTTTTTGTTGGCTTTGATGTTATTAAAGACCAGCCTTAGACCATGGTGATCTGATAGGATGCATGGGAGTATTTCAATCTTCTTATATCTATTGAGGCTTGTTTTGTGACCGATTGCATGGTCAGTTTTGGAGAAGGTGCCATGAGGTGCTGAGAAGAAGGTGTATTCTTTAGTTTTAGAATGAAATGTTCTGTAGATGTCTATTAATTCCAATTGGTTCATAATCTCTGCTAGTTTCACTGTGTTTTAGTTCAGTTTCTGTTTTTATGATCTGTCCATTGATGAGAGTGGGGTGTTAAGGTCTCCCACTATTATTGTGTGGGGTGTAATGTATTTAGTAGGGTTTTTTTTTTATGGATATGGGTGCTCTTGTATTTGGAGCATATATGTTAAGGATTGAGAGTTCCTCCTGATAAATTTCCCCTGGAATATTTCATAACTTCATTAATACTCTTCCAATGTGATTCTAGGTTGTGTCCAGCTGAAAATTAACCAGTTCAAGAGACATGTGTACATTTTATACCCCCTGGCAAATTCTCACAGACTTAGTAACTCAAAACAGTACTCTGATTTCATAGTTTCTATAGATGAGAAATCATCAGGACTCTTGAATCAGGAGGTAACCAAGTTGAAGTCAAGATGTAGCCTGGATTGTACATTCTCATTCTCTCATGGAGACTATAGGGTAAAACATGATTCTTATAAGAGTTGTAGAAATGTATTCTCTTGTGACTATGTGACAAAGATTTCCACATCATGTCAAGTTATCAAAGTGATGCTCATCTCTCTATGTCCACTCCCAAGTTGTAGACAGAAGGCTCTCTCCATAGACGTTCCAACATAGAAGGTTGCTTTTTCAGAGCTAACAGTAGGCTTGCGATATCCAGTTAGTTAAGACAGAATTTTATTATGGTACATTGGCTACTAATGTGGATGTAAGGCTAACCTGCTATTAGAGGATGAAATTTGAATTGATGCACAAAATGTTTTTTCTATCCTTTTCCCAGGTTATACCCACACTGAAGGGGAAGGAATTGTGTAAGCATTATTCCTTAGGTGAGAATCTTTGGAACTCTCTTAGCTTCCTGTCTCTCACTAAAAAGGGTGATTGAAAGAGTTTATACTCTAGAACTTTACAGACTAGTGTAGGCACTTGTAGTTTTCATCTCGTAAAATAATCAACAGACCATTTTGAGCTAAGGTAAGTTTTGAAGTGAGAACATGAGTTACGGGCAGAGATGATGGATAGCTGGGAATGTGGAACAGCATAAAGATAAGTGGGAGAGATAAAACTAGGCTAGAGTGGAGGTGGATTGGAGTGTATTTTAATTTGAAGACATAACTTACATCTGATTGATAGGATGAAAAGAAATAAAGTAATAGAATGTTTCGAGATAGAGAAGCTGTGTCAATAAACAACATTTGAGGAGAAAGGTAGGCAGTACACAGGAATTGGGTCAAACTTTTAGATAGTTTAAATTATGACATCTATTTGAAATTCACTTATCCACAGATGGATAGGATAATTGGATTTTGACAAAAAGTAAGAAAGACTGGAAGATAAGTTGGACAATACAGTGTGAACAACTGTTAGATTCTACTTTCCATTAAAATAGAAGCCAGATAAATCTGCTGAGAAAGGAAGAGGATAGAAAACAAGAGATTTTATTGATAGCAATACTAGTATATAGACCCAAGGGCTAGTGGAATAGGATAACAGTTGGATGCATATATAATTTACACAAGACCTTGTACATTTTCTTCTAGCACAAGCAAAAGATAATCAAGGCTTTTGGAAGTGTTGGAGCTATTGAAAATGGAAAGACTGAAAAATAAAAACAGGAGAGTTTCTATACCAAACTGTGTTTTAAGAGATATCAACATTTAGAGGGCAGACCAATGAGGAATAACCGTGAGAAATAAAGAGGAAAAAGTCAAAAAGTCATTGATGGCAGAAAGTGGTAGAAAGCCTGGGGTTGCAGATATCAAGTGAAGGATGTGTTGAAGGAGTAGGCAACTGATCCACTGTGTAGATAAATTCTAGTATTAGGAACAATGGGAATTATTTACAAAACTTAGCAACATGAGGCTCCTGAGGATCATGCCCCATGCTGTTCAGGAAGTTTCAGGAATGAAGGTTTGGGACTGAGCATGATGATCTCAGCAAATAAAGTGGTTCTGCTGGGAAAAGAGCAGAGGGCTGGAGCATGTGTTAGAGAGACACAGAAAATGATGAATGCCATGTTTTACCATCATAGACAACAGGCTGTGATGTGTGAGCCAAAGTAGCTAATCCCTGTACCCAGGTTCTCAGATGAGACAAAAATCTTGCTAAAGCCTGAGTGGTTTTCAAGGGACAGAAGTAATCTTCACAGGAGGACAAGAAGGATAAATTTTAGTACTTGGTGAATACACTGGGAAAATGCTGAATTCTCTCAGTGAAAAAAGAAACCAGATAAATTACCTGAGAAACAGAAAGAAGTGAAAAACTTAAAGACTTGAGGAATAACATGGCATAAGGCAGTGGCTCATATAGAGTTACATACTAATACTCAGCTGTTATTGAAGGTACCCAAGAAATTAGGATGAATGTCCCAAGTGTAGCCTGTGAACATGGAAGTCAGATGCCCCAATTGCAAGGTAGTTAAGCTCGACAGTGGTTTTAGTTAGGCTTACTTTTATCAAAGATAGTAGCTTTTTGTTTTAACTAATTGGTAAATTGTGCTATATTTTTTCTCAATAGAAAAGGGGATTCTTGGGAGTTGAGTATGACATATGGTTTTGGGGGATGGATCAGGAAATATTTGTTAGGCAAAAGCAGAGGCTATTAGAGGGTACTGTGAAAGACAAGGGTGCATAGTACCATTATTGACTCAAAGCTCATAGAGGTCCTACATGGAGTGTTCTAGAAAGATTTAAAACAGAATGATCAACGTAGAGACAGTGGAGGGATCACTATCTGTCAGGTAACTAGAAGGTAACATGAAGGCTAAGTGGGTGACAAATATGAAATAGAAAAGCCCTGAGAGCTCAGTGATTTATAATGGTCACTAACTTGGCCATTGCATTCCAAAGACATACAAAAGTTATGCAGCAATGATACTGTATCAACAGTTAAAAGTCCCCCAAGATGGAGGGTAACATATGAAGGTTACCTTAGACATGGAAGAGAATCAGGTGGAAGACAAACACCTCTATCCAGAGGTTTTAGAAGATATAGATCTTACAAAAAGAATAAAAAGGGTCAACACAAAGGTGATTGGGGAGAGCTGTCAGAGGTGTGAGGGTGGGCCTCAGATATCAGTATTTGTGGAGAGATGATGCTTGGGACTCCGGCACTAGCACCTGACTTCCTCCCCCAGCTAGATTAGCCACTCCCACCGTGCGAGCTGCACAGGTGCACCCTAGATGAGAGATCAGGATATAGGACTGCGCTTGGGGGCGGGGAGAAAGAAAGAGAAACTGAAAGGGAAAGAGGAGAGAAACAGAAAGAGAAACCGAGAGACAGAAAGAGAGACTGATGGGGGAAAAAAGATTTTCACTGGCATGCTGTAAGGTTCCTGAATAAACTGCTTTGAGAAGAACGCTGTGTAGTCGCTCCTTTTCTGCTGGTCAGCAGAAGCTATCGGGAACAGAGTCAAAGCACAAAGGAGAAAAGACACATATCCATGAAGATGAGGGATGACAAAGGTCATCCAGGAATGCCATGCTAAGTAAAACTGCAGTAAAAATAAGACAGTGACTTTAGTCAAAGTGTGCTAGGGCACGCAGCCTTGCTAATGGAGAGATTCTATAAGCTTAAAGAAAAGGATAGCCAGAAGGTGGATACCTCAGTTTTTCTTAGAAGAGAGAACAAAACACTCATGGGAGGAAATAATGGGACAAATAGTGGAACAGGGATTGGATAAAAGATCATTCAGAGACTGCATCATCCAAGGATCCATCCCACATGCAGCCATTAAACCCATGCACTATTGCCGATACCCAGTAGTGCTGACTGGCAGGAACTTGATATGGATGCCTCCTCAGAGGCTCTGCCAGAGCCATACTGATACAGAGGAGGATGCTTGTGGCTAACCATTGGACTGAACACCGGGATCCCAATGAAGGAGCTAGAGAAAGGACTGAAGGAGCTGAAAGGGTCTTGAACCTTATGGGTAGAAAAAAAGTCAACTAACCAAACCCAACCAATGAGTTCACATGGAAAGACCCATGGCTCCAGGTTCATATGCAGCAGAGGATAGTAGTCTCTAGGATCAATGAAAAGAGAGGCCTTTGGTCCAGGAAGGCTCATTTTCCCTGTGTAGAGGAATGCCAAGGCTCTGCGGGGCTGTGGGGAGAGGGTGTTTGGGAGAGGCAGCACCTTCATGGAGGAAATGGGAGGGGAGGGAAGTAGGATTGGAGAGAGGGGATAACATGAAATGTAAATGCAGAGAATAACCAATTTTTAAAAAGAGGAAAAAAAGAGAAAGCATACATTTGGTGTTTTTCTGTACTGACATTTATATAGGAAGAGGAGATATATGATCAAAAGCCATAGTACTAAAGTTTACAATTCAAAAGCGGTTATTAGATTTTTGTGCAAATTTTAGGTAACTTGAAGAACTGTATTCCTAGTAAAAAAGGATTTAGTCATTTTAGCTAATCCTGCATTTAGCCCATTTTCCTGTTCTTACTGGACAAGCTTTTAGGCTATTTGAATACAGTGTGACACTGGAATTTTATCCCGGGGAAACCGTTTTGTCTGTGGTACCAGAAAGGTATCCAAGACTAGGGTCAAACGATCATTCATGGGAAATGTCTGTGGCTTGGTTTTGTTCTCGACCACCTGCTCTGGTGCTCTGAGGACTCTTCCTTCTGCTATACTAACTGATCTTTCCTCTTAGCAAGTCACATTTGGGATGAATTCATCTCTCATCATTTCCTTCCTTTGGTTCTTCTCCTAGACTATATTGTCTATGTAGCAGCAGGAGCTCCCCTCACATCTTCTCTATGCTGGGTTATGATGTCCTTTATGTGTAGAGGAAATGTTTGCTTCTAAGCATTTCATCTTCTCCCATTAGAGTACACACATTATCTGCAATGTTCTGATCCACGGTGTGCTTCCAAATTACCCTGACAGTGAATTCTTTGCTTCTCAAATGTGACCAGGGAACCATTTATTACCAAAAAAGGTAGGCAAACTTCCTCCTATAACTCCCTTCGGAGCCTGTTAAATACTTTATTTCCAGAATACTCCCAGCAAGAAGTGTATATGCAAAACATCTGCTTATAGTGTGAGTGGCGTTCACAGGCATGAGCTGCACATAAGATTAGGCTCAGCCCCTGTACTGCTCTATCCTCAACTTCAAATTGTCTGAATGTCTGTGGAAAATCACCTTCAGGCTGCCCATGAACAAAGATGTAAATTGGTGGGAAAGACTACTCTGCTGATACAAGTTATCATGCCATGGTGTGGGCTCAGGAACCAAATAAAATAATGGAAGCAAGACAGCAGCCTCGATCTGCCTCTGCTCCTTGTCTATGAAGCGAGGAACAGCTGTGTCACATTCTTCTGCCATGCCTCCCCTACTTTGATGGTCTGTGTTTTCAAATGGAAAAGCAAAATACACTCTTCCTTAAGCTGTGTCCATTTTCATCTGGATGACCCTGTGTCTCGTTAACTAGGTTTCATTCTCCACAAGGTCAATGAACTTCATTATAGAACCGAGGATCACTCCTGTTGCTTTCAGAGGTGGAGTAATTGCTATGCGTGGGTTTTTACTAGTAACAGAGAAGTGCATGTGATACAGCATCGTATGAAGTTATTTAAAGAACTGCAGCAAAATCTAGCAGCACTAATTTTAGTCTACAGAGATGGCCACTGACCAACCACCATCTTAGCCATTACTTTGCTCTCTCAGATTTTCAGAGGCTGCAGGGTGAACTTAGAGTACCAGAGTGGTTACATTCTGAAGGGTGCTCTCATTCTGGCTTACTATTGGCTGCCCCTAGCTGTGTCCTTACACAGGAAAAGAAAACAAGTTCTCAGCACCTTCTGTATGAAGCAAACCTCAGTGATCTCCCTCCCAATCAACCCACAAAGGCCCTCGCACTGCCTTCCACACACGGCATCTGATGTGTCACACAACACTCAGAGGTACACTTAGAATGTTTCACAGAGAATTTTGCACTCACATATGGAATATATGTTACTACATACATGTTGTTTATATGTGGTGAGAATATCAGATTATATAGCATGCATAGATATCTGTCTTCTGGCCACAAAGAATTATGAGCTAAAGTAATAATTTCCCAAGAAGCATAGTTGCCCAGAGCCCTTTGAGCATCATTCTCTGGTCTACCTCTTTGTAAGGGCTGTGCATGAAGAAGGTAAGAAAGCATTAATCAGCCTAAGATCATTTAAATACACTTAAAAAAAAAAAAAACCAGAAAGCAAATGTGGCCTAGGTTTTGTGAAAATCTTAGGTCAATATTCCTAACAGTAATAGTTATTATAGACTAAAATTATATTTATAATGCAATGTTCATTATAGACTGTGTAACAGGCACTATTAAAATTGCATTGCGTCTATTACTTTTATAAATATAAAATACATGATATTCTTAGCTCCAGTTACAGGCAATTTTTGTGAGACTTTCTGAGAACGCAATCTAATGCCTCAGTTTCTCCATTCCTAACACTTCTTTAAAGTAACCAACATGTCAGTCCTACAGTTTGCTGTAGAGCCTCATGAGTCACATGGATACATGATGAATACAGACGACTCAAATATTGAAGAAAAAACTTTCCTGGAGTAACTACTCATGTGGAATTATAACTCACTGCTTTGCTCTCTGCTTTCAGGCTCCCCTACAGCTGCATGAGTAACCTGGAGTCTCTGCTTAAAACCAACTCCATTTAACATGTCTGGAAAGTTCTCTGCTTCCTTTCTGACTCACCTCCCTGCAGGGGGGCAGAGGACAGAAAGTATGAGATCTTTCTCTGAAGACGGAACTGCAAGATGTAAAACGAGGAAAAATACATCTACAGAAATAGCACAATTTCCCATTTTTAGTCTCTCTGATCATAAAATTCAAGTAAGACTTTGCTTGCCATATCATTTTATATTCAGGACTTGGCAATTTGAAATTCAAAGACTTCAAAGACATTGCAAAGATAATATGTCAGAAACTACTACATTTCCATAATAAATATTATAAAATCAGTTAGATGTATTTCTATAATTTTCCTCTTTCTACAGCCTTCCTCTCACAATTTCCCGGTCTATTCTTCATGTGATCTTCTCATGAAAATAAATAAATAAATAAATAAATAAATAAATAAATAAATAGCCATGGCCATTAGATTCAAGATGGGGGTGTTGGGGACAAAAATGACATGGGAGAAAGAGGAGGGAGAAAAGTTCCCTTCCTGTGATCAAATGCTAAGCTCATTTATATTACATCTGGTGTATGCATTTATAATTTAGCTCTCTTACTGGTGTTATTCTCAGCAGTAGACAGGTTGGGAATATTAAACAAAATAATCAGTTCCTGGTGAAAGTAACTCTTTCATTGGAGTCTCAACCCATCCTTCCCTGCTCTTAAAGGCCAGTGCACTCATGCCCTGCAGAACTCCAGCTGTACTGGAACTAGTGGCCAATCTCAGCAGCCAAGGCATTTAGTGTCTGCCCAACAAGCAAACAACAACTTTAGGAGACCACTCTCCTATTTACCATGTAAGCCCTTAACAAACCTTCAGTCTGATTTTAGATAAGTGAACAATGTTTTTCATGCAAATGTAGTAAGTTCCAAACACATTGATTGACCAGTAGCTGACTCACCTGATTATAGGCAAGGCTGAAAGCAGACATCTTCCACTGTAACATGGCACTGAGGAGAATAACCCTGTTATGGTGGTTTTAACTGTGTTTATTTACACATTTATTTATTTTGTGGTGCTGAGGATGGAACACTAACTAAGCAATGGCCATGTGTCTGAGTATGGATGCAAAAGTCATGACTAAGAAAGGACAGCTTGCCGGAACTGTTTGTCTCTTCCCAGCACATGGGTCCAGAGAATCAAACTTAGGTTGTTAGGATTAGCAGCAAGCATCTCCGCCCTTTGAGCCAGCTCACAGGCCTCTGAGCTATGTTTCTATTCAAAGGCAGTCAGACTGCATTCCACAGCAGCCATACTCACTGACTCTTCTTAGTGAGTCAACACAGAGTTCCTGAACTGAAGAGCCTGTTGGAGGAAGCAAGTCCTACAAAGGAAGGATGTCCCCCTGTCTCCTCAGGCCATACTTTTAATCACTCTTGCATGTGTATATTAAACAGGACAGATAATTAATCAACAGAAAATCCAAAGATAGCTTCATGGGAAACAACTAAGAGCTGGTGACCTTCTTGTGACTGTTCAAACTCTTATAGTTGGGTTGGACCAGGAATGATGTGCTTGAAGGAAAGTCAAGAAGGAAGTCACTGGAAAGAAAATTGAGTCAAGGGAAAGCCTTGGATATGGATGGTGGTTTGACCTTCCTGTTAACATGCCTGAATCATTTCAGATTTGTGGGGGTAGGAAAATGTGGGGTTAAGAGATATGGGATGAACACCAGAATAATGAACCATAAATTGCATATCAGCACACAAACATGACCATGGCCAAAGTCTAAACTCAGCACAGAGAACACGAGACAAAGGAACGGCACAGACATGTAAGAACTCTGACTTTGCATCAGGAAAGCATTTGGTGATCATACCCCACACAAATGTGAGGGAAGAGTAATAGCAAAGGTATTGTGTCTAGATTGAAGCTAAGGTGGAGAAGCTTATATGCCTGGCTGAAGATTCCACATTTGTGCTTTCTGTGGATAGGAGGCTGGAGGGGGGGGCGCATCGTGGAAAGCTTTAAGAAGATAAGAGTTTCAGGAAGAGAGAGTCAAAGCTAAGAGTCCAACTTTTTTCATTTGGGCAAAGTTTTTATGTTATTAAGAAAGGAAAGAACTTCCAAAAGAGGAGTAAAGTTTGCTCTGGAATAGTTAAAAGAAGAAATAATTGTGAAATGTGCATGTGCTATGTAATCAAGTTTGGAAGAATTTCCCATGATCTCAACCCCAGACAGAGATCTACAGGTAACTAAGGACTGCTGAGAGCAAGAAAAATAATCTTCCTCAGGAAAGACCACTTCAGCTGATGATCTAAAACCAAGTGGTCATTCTTGAAAGCAGATATACAAGTAACACAAGTTCAGCTAGGCTCTTGAAGCCTACATGGGAAAATGGGAGAAAAGAAACTGGACACGTGAGCTGAAAGTGAATACCCATTTGATAAAGTGCCACAATGCAGCCTTCTCACATGTGTGTTGAAGAACGTGCTTATGGTAACGGAAAGCCCATAGGTAAAAGCAGACAGTGCCTTCCCTATTTTCTTGGAAAATTCTTTTTGCTACTATTGTTACAAAGTTGATTTTGACTCGCATCCTTTGAGTTTCCCATAGTCCTCGGAGGGCTAGTAAGGACCGAGAAGTCATATACAAAGAAAGCTTGCTTTTCTTCTTCTTTTTGTATTATCAGAGCGTCAACCATTTTTATCATTGAATTCCTCTTTCTTAAAGAGTGTATACCAATAGCAAGTGCGACTCTAGCAAGTCAAAAGTTGCTATTTGCTCAGAGATGATTTAAATGAAACGGGAGCCCAGATAGGCGATGACAACAGTTTGTCATTCTGGGAAGCAGAGGATGTCCAAGTAGAATGTAGCTCCTTTCCACCCTAATCATTCCCGGAAATTATCTGTGCAGGTAAATTAGCTTTCATGCTTCTTAGGCAAGTAGGCCTTTGTATAAAGGGGGCAACTTTATGGGATTCACATTTTAAAAGAGTTAAGACTTCAGACCATTTTGTACAAATTGAGGCGCTACTGACGTGCAAGCTAAGCATTGGCTATCCTGACAGTGTCTGAGAATGTTAAACCAGTTTTCAAACCAATGGATCCCATATCTCTGGAACAATGGGAACTAAGGAAGTGCTGGTGGGCTTCCATGGTCTCCCCTCTGGTCATGAAAATGAACCAGACACATAAAGAGAAGTACAGATATATAACTGCAGAATCCAGTGAATGCAGAGAAAACATTGATAATAATATGATAAAATCAGTATCAGTTTAATAATGGACAGCTGAGGAGAACCTACATCAGTTCCTATTCCAGCTGGTGTATTTATAGAAAGTTGAATCCGATCCAGCAATGAAAAGAATGCCTGAAGAAAAATATTAAAATAATTTTAGCATCTTCTGTGTTGGCATTATTATAAGATTCATGTTAGTGATTCGTAGAAGCCTTATAAGAAGCCCTGTAAGTGAGACAGTGCTAGCATTCATATCTCACAGATATGAAACTGAGCTTAGGACTGGTGAAGGAGCCCATATGGTAGCTGCCTTAGCATGCACAAAGCTCTGGGTAGGCCCCTCAGTACCACATAGCTACATTTGCTGCTGTATGGTAATAGTCTTAGAGCTTGATGGATAGATTAAGGTCAATCAGAAGCTCAAGATTATTCAGCTATTTTTGCAAGGCTGTAGAAGAGCCAGGATTTAGGCTCAGAAGTCATTTTAAATTAAATAATCTATTTCTTTATTGTCACAAACTAATACATGCTTTGCATTTTTCACTAGTGTTTAATAATTAAGAAGAATTTCGGGAGCTACTACAAGATGGTTCTTGTTAGATGATATCTCCCTTAGGGTCAATATAAGAAGCCTTAGAAGAAGGAAATCAAGAACGGTTAGAAGGAGGAAATTAAAAGAAGGTATATGTAAGTATATTTAAGCTTCAATAAATTAAAATTTATTTTGAACATTTAAATGGTAAATTAAAAATTAATTCTAAAAACTTCCAGACATAAGTTATAGCCATGTGACATTTACAAATTTCTGTCAATATCAATCTTATGCTCATGAAATTATTAGTAAAAAGATGTATTTATTTTTCCTAGGAACTCTTGTTCAAACTGTTGTGCCTGTCCTCTGTTGGGACCTCCCCTGAGGTACATGCTAAATAGAGTGTCAAAGGGATTAAAGCCAGGATTTGGGATTCAGGTAAGAATCCATTTCTTGACCATTGGAATTTACAAGTGTATAAAGAATAAGTCCACACCTCTGCCAATGGCAGATTAGAGAACTGTGCAAATTATAATTTCAAGTAAAGTAAACAAAATATTAATGGATGTTTGAAGAAATTAACTTTAATGCAAGAAGCGATGTAAAAATAAAAGGCACTTATAATGTTTTTCTCTAGTACTAGATAGGGATTGGGACCTTATTGCATTTATTATCAATTTATCCACCAACCACAGAAAAGAAATCTTTGTTACTTCTATGAACAGACATTAGAAAGAGAATGAACAGTCTTCCTGGGGTGATTTGAGTGGTCACAAGGAAGGGACTGGAGCTCAAGTCCTTGTCATACCTCATTGTTCTTTGATAAAAAACAAAAGACTTACGGTAGACAAGATGCCTTCAAATACACCATAGAAAGGGAAAACACCTACACAACTCCACAAGCTACTAGTTGAAAATTGGTACAAAGATAAACTATGTTTCTAATAGCAGGCCTCTCTGCAAGTGAGGACACCCAGTGTGAGAGCCCTGTCACCAAAGGGGTCCAAAAAGAACAGCAAGTGTCAGTTTGAAGATGCCTTCCTGTCTGCAAAGTCACTGACTGCTAACTGCTGTGCTAAGAAAGATGACACACAGGTTTCAGGAATACCTTCAGAGACAGTATCCAGTCTCCCTGCTGAAGCTGCTTTGGGGATTTAGAGAATCAAGTTGCTGGTGATCTGTTTGCATGTTCATAAAACAGGAAAAATCTTATTACCCAACCCTTTAGCACATCAAATAAGAGAAAAACAGAAGATGCTTACTCTGTGGAGATCTGTGTAGGTGTCAGAGCTGCTGAGGCAAAGACATTGTGTAAATTTTCCTGCAAGCAGGTCAAAAGTAAGCAGTGGAGGGGAAGGCTCTGTGGACTCCGTGCTTCCTGTTGGCCCTATTCCAAACCCAGCCTCTGGTTCTCCCTGCTGTAGAGTTGGTGTTGACTCATCCCTGTTCCTGCATGCTCATTTCTCTCCTTCACCAAGCTGTGGAGTTGCTGTTGACTCATCCCTGTTCCTGCATGCTCATTTCTCTCCTTCACCAAGCTGTGGAGTTGCTGTTGACTCATCCCTGTTCCTGCATGCTCTCGGGTAAGAGTAATGTTTTACTTTTCTTGCCAAAGTGACAATAAAGTACATACCACCCCTGCCATCTGTATCACTGTAAACATATTTCACAATATCCAGCAATATTCTCCTTTAAAATTAATCAGAGATGTTCTATTATTCCCCCAAACTATTAGATAACAGTTCATTTATATTAGCATTGTTTAAGACAGAATATAGGCATATATGATATTTAATTTTGTTGGACCAGCAGATAGTTCTGGCGTAATCATGATGTATACCCCAGTAAGATACCTGAGTGCAAGACTAATAAAAGAAAACAAAGAGCTCAGGGAGATGTCTCCGTGGAGAAAGCTCTTACTATATAAATGTGAGGACTGGAATTCAGATTCCCCCAAACCATGTGAAAGTCAGACAGATATAGCAAGATATGGGGATGAGCTGAACATTTCTGAGATAAGATCAAGGATCAGGTAGGTACCGGGGTCTACAGTGAAACAAATGGAAATCTCCACACAGGTTTTTACTTTCTCAAGGAGATTACAATCCACGCCTCACGACTGCTTTGAAAGTTACTTCTCCCATTCCTGGGAAGGAGAGGTTTATTTTGGCTTACTTTTGAAGGGCTCTGTCCATCACAGCAGAGAAGGCATGGCAGCAGGAATAGGAGGGTTGTTTATCCAACACTGGATTTAGAAGCAGAGAGTGGGTAGGAAATGAGTCTGACTATGAACATTTAAGATCCTCCCCTAGTGAACCATATCCTTCTGCAGGGTTCCACCTCATAAATCTCACACAGAAGTCCAAAAACACCTCCAGGGATGGTGGGGCAAAAGTTCAAACACAGGAGTCTGAGGAGGGCGTTTCACTTGCCAACAACAGAATACAGGCAGGCCTATGCTTAGATATTCACACTTGCCAACTTACACAGATCAACATAGGAATAAATCCTGTCTACTTGTCTTACATAAAGCAATTAAAAACTTTTTTAAAGAAATCCAACATCGCAAATGAAATTTCCAAACAATATCCATTTACTGAAGCCCAGCTTTGCTTCAGGCATACAAAATTGAACTTTAAGATGTAACATCAAGAAATTAAGACCCCTAGAATGTTCAGAGGATAGAGTAGAAGGCAGAGAAATAAGCAAGGATTCTACTAAGGCTGTGACCCTCCTACAAGGCAGTAAAATAGAAGCAGAATAAACTGATAAATTAGCTGAGTTCCCCTCTTCTTATATAACAGCAGCCATGGGATCTCAGTCCGATGTGACACAGAAATGGTGTCCCATGCACTAAATAGCAGGTGTATTGTTGTATGGAACAGAGTGCTTGCATGGAGTATGTATGCTTAATAGATTATTCTTTCCTTCTAAACAAAAGTTTAAAATGTTTATTGCTGTTCTACTGAATGAATGCCCAAGAGCAGAGAAAGAACAAAAACGTATTCCTAATAAACACACTGAGCTGTCTAGACAATCGTGATGTTGTAAACTTGATACAGTAAGTTAATGATAACCTTCAAATAGCTTAAGTACTTGTGGTTCCTTATAGAACCAATTTGGTTCGTCTCCAATGTCTCCACTTGGAGTTGTACATGACTTTTTTTTTTTTTTTTTGCCAGTTTTCATCTGAATTCACTGTGAAATAGGACAATTTTGCCTTTGTTTCTTAGCTAAGAACCACTTGATCCTGAAGGTATTGTGAGAAGTCACAGTGAAGAAAGAACCAAGTCAGAGAGGCACACGCTCCTAACTGTGAGTCTAAACCAGTGGATTAGAATAACTTGGAAAGGCAGGATGGGAGTTGAGTGCCTGACTCTGCACTGCTGTGAGTGCTGCACAGTGGGACCCCTGGACCACACAGCAAATGGCCACCCTGGCTTCCCAGTTAAAAGAAAAAAGCTACATTATTCTTTAAACATGCTTTCAGTATGAAGCACCTGTAAAATTGCTACTACTGTTATTTTCTGAAGAGCCTGTCACTGTTATTAGGATGTAAGAATGAAGCTAGTGTTTGCTGACTAAATACACATGGAACAGAAGTACATAGGAGACAGAACAAAGTCCAGTAGTATCTGAAACACTCCCTTCTTTCTCCTTCCTTCTGTGAATTTCCTGGCAGCAAAGCTTTACCTCTTTGATTACTTCATGCAGTTGCTTAAGTATGTCAAGAACAATGGATGGTTCTTTTGACTGACAGGCCACTCAGCAATAGATCTGTACTTTTTTTTTTTTTTCTCGGTTCTGTTATTAGACAGTAGGAATCGCTACTGTGTTCCTAAGCTCTGCTTGAATGGTCTCAAAGGTTTGGAACAGGTTAGAAAAGCATATGATTGTTAGGTACTTAGATAGCAAACTGTGCCCAGTTGCTGCAGGGGTCCATGTTTCTGAGGCTGCTTATAACAGATATCATATATTTCCCTCAGTCTTCTGAACTAACAGTTGGATTCCATTTTTTTCCCAACATGGCTAACATGTCCAAGTTCCCCAGAGCATGCTAATATTTATCTAGGTAGTAACCTATTGTAAATCTAGGCACTTTGAGGGTATCAGACAGGTATGAATCACTGAAGAAAAACAGTCCTGTACCAAAGTCCTTGCTATCTCTCAGCCACCAAGTCTATGACATGTGACATTTAATCTTGGGTCTCAGTTGTCTTCTGTTGACAAGAATCCATCTTTGAAATCAATAACTTTCCAATGAGAATTATCTAAATTCAGGGCAACTTTCTCTTATTAAAGAACATTGTCACTTTACAAAAATGTTAAATAAATTGTTTTTCATATCTCTTTGATTAATGAATGGGATAAAGAACATCATAAGTTAACTTGACAAGGGTCAAATGAGCCAACTCCAATACACACTCAGCACAGAGCACTTGACTGTACTTTGCTGAGGTGCTCTCTTATAGCTTTGGTCGCTCAAATAAGATTATTCAATATCTGCCACAATTAAAAGTATAATCTTTTAAAATAATACTACATCAGTCATACAGAAGTCAAGACTGCATAGCAGCAAACTGAAGAACACCATCGGAAAACAGAATTAACATATCAAACAAGTCAGAGCCTGAACTCATACACTAGCGAAAGCAAGTCAAGATGCCAAGTCCATTCGGAAACCTGCGACACTCCAAACTGGTGAGCCTGCACTGTGTAAATCAAAAATACACACATAGGAACCAGATTGTATCGAGAGGCCTTTTCCCAAATTTATGTCAACAAGGATACTTTACTCCTTAAAAGATACACAAATGAAATTTGAGTCTAAATCTATAAATTATATTTCTTTTTCCTTTAAGTTTTCAGTAAGAAACACTATCTAGTGTACTTGATGTCCAGATCTAAGACCATGTGAGAGAAGCTACTCTAAACACAGGCTCCTCCTGTAGTGAGCTAGATGAAGTTGTAGAGTTTAAATTACCCGTTAGCTCCTAACGAACTAGAAAGCACAGTTAGAACTCTCAGATTAGGGAAAGTTAAAAAAAAACAAAAAACAAAAAAAACAGAACCATAAAACATTAGCAGCCTGACAGGAGGTCTGCAAACATGTCTTTAGTTCTGTAGAAGGGTTTCAATCTGTTTAAAAGCAATATCTAGAATATCAAAAAAGGAAGGTCATAAATAGTCACTAGATAAATAAATATAAAAGCAAGGCAAAACAATAACAAAGAATATTCCTTAACCCTGACCTAATGTTCTTTCAACTCAGAATCCCAGAGAGAGTCCATCAAAGGAAGATGAATCAAATCAAAATGCCAAATGAAACAATTACATGTCATGAGCTAAATATACACAGGTTATAGTAAGATATAATCTGGCTGGTTGATGGAGAAGGAATTCCATGAAAATGAGAAAAACGAGGTCATTCAAAATTAAGTTGAAAATTAACATTCTTCTAGAAAATAATTCTTTTTGTTGCATTTAATATTTTTCATACAATCACTATTAGATGGCTAGGAATCAGACATTTAGATCAAACAAATTCCTCTTTCATGTAATTCTAAAGATTTTGCATTGTGCTTTTTCTCTTTAGTATTTTAAACTTGACTCTCCTTATGTACTCTATAGGGCAGTCTGTAGGCTCACTAGCTTTTATCACACTGAAAACTTCTTAATCCGGTGCCTTAAGGGGGAAAGCAGAGGATTCAGGCAAGTCCGAGGGCTAGCCTGGTCTGCATAACAAGTTCCAAGGTCAGCCAAGGCTAGATGGTTAGAGGCTGTCTTCAAAACACAAGCTCTGGTTCTGTTCCATTCCCTCAAATGAATATAATGTGTACTGGTCTATATCATGTTGAAGATGCAAAAGAAAGTCCTTAAGATAAGGAATAAGATGTTCCTCAACTGCACCAGAAAGCTGTGGTAAGCCAAGGGCTGTTTTCCTCTGACCGAAGCTAGAGAGACTATAGTCGGCTTAGCAGAAGTCACACTTAGCTGCTTGAAGAATATACATTAGTATGATTGTATAATATTATATTTCCTAGTCAAAAGGAGATCCATTGGGATCATAGAACTACAGTAAGAATAACACAAGCATAGAAATTCTAGGAGACAGAGAACACTTAAGAAAATACACAAAGGAAAATGACTTAAATTTAGTGAAATAAATTCATGGCTCTAAGTGATTCCTTAGGAAAAAAATTATAAATGTGTGTGTGTGTGTGTGTTTATTGTAAGTTTTAAAGAGAAATAATCACTCTCTATTCTTCCTAGTATAAATATACTCTATAACCTTATTAAGGCAGTTTGTCTCTGATACGAAGATAAATTATGCTCAGAATTAGCTAGGATCTACAGATCTGCTTTAAGTTATCACATTTTAGACAACATTGCAGTGAGAACATTGAAAAAGTCAGCTTCCTTTCCTATCAGAAGCTACTACATTACACCAAACATATTTCAATCATAAAACTTACCCATAAACACAGTGACATCTTTATTAGAGAAAGTTACTTAGTAGCTGGGCCGTAGTTTACATTTGCTTTCTTTCGAAGAATGCTATCACCGTACTGCACCCTTAATTCTTTTCCCACAGAGACTAATAAAGCTACCGCTGCAGCCGATCTGGACGTGACCTGGAACTGCTGTCCTTTACTTCGTCTCCAGCCCACTGCCTGAGCTATGACTATCTGCAGCGGCCACACCTGGGTGTCAACTCTGACAACTCTGAAAGCAGAGACTCACCTCAGGCTCAGGGACAGCAGTCGCTCCTTGGACTTCAGCAGCTCCCCAACTTTAAAACTGGCACAGCCCAGGAAGCTTTTCTGGAAATAAGAAAGATTTTCCCATCAACTCTTGGGGGGTCCTTCCTTATTTTGTTTTCATGGTGGTTCTCGCAACAATTATACAGAATTTATTTTGAAAAACCATGAAATCCTGAATCAATTAGCCCCAAATATTTCACCGACAGAAAGACACTGCTGAAGCGTTAGCTCTGTTAAAGACAGATATGACAGCCTGGGAAGAGACAAGAAGTAAGACAGCAATCAGGACTTACTAACTCTAATTTCCTCCCCAGGAGAAAACTGCTCTCAGAGAAGGGGCTAAGGCTCAGTGTTCAGCAGGATATTCCTCAAATCACTGGCAACAGCAACTCCGTGTCAAGACTTGAGAAAATCTGCCTCTTGGAGCTATTTTTACATGGGGCTCTGTGAGAGCTATAAATAGAAAGACAATATTTCCCTCTATCACAGAAGGATTTAGAAGCGTTTGCTTCTGCTTGTTGTTGTTTACGAGAATGGGGCATTTCCAACCCACCCACACAGACAACCAGCACTTCTGTTGTATTTTCTAAAATTACTTTTTAAACATCTCACAACCAGGTGTCGTGTTTACCAGTCAATACAGGGCATCTTCTCTTCAATATAAAAAGTAAAATGGAAAAATGGTCATTTCTGCCTCAGGTTTAACTCTTTCCACTGCTCCTGGTTGATTCTGATTCTAATATGACATTATGACATAAAGACCATAAGGTGTATTTTTTCACTTTTCTCCAGGGCAATGGCTAAACATAAAATTACTATTGGCAGCCTGGGATGTCCCACAACAAGAAAACAGGACTTCTTTCAAACTTCTCCCTGCCTCATCTCTGCTGCACCTTGGTGCAGAGCCTGATACTAGCTGAATGCTTCCAGAAGAAAATAAAAGTCTTTCCACACAAGAGGTTATGTGTACATGTGTGCATGTGTGTGCATGTGTGTGTACACGTGTGTGCATGTGTGTGTGCATGTGTGTGTGCATGCATGTGTATGTGCATGTGTGTATGTGTGTGTGTACTGAGTGGTTGCTGAAAGACTAAAATTCAGATAAGATTTTTTTTTCTTTTAAAATGTGTAGGTATGTGGCCTGTGTGACTACTTTTGTGTCATTTGGGTGAGCAAGGAGGCCAGGAGAAGAAACCAGATCCCCTAGAATCAGAGTCACAGTTGTGAGTTGCCCTGTGGGTGCTGGGAACCAAAATCAGTTCCTGTGTGAAAGCAACAAGTGTTCTTAACTCCTCAGTCATCTCTCCAGCCCCAAGTGAAAAAGAAATCTCCCTTAGAAGAACAGGTTCAAAAGGCTTAAAAACAGCCGTCTGAAAACACAACTTGGTGTTGAAATTGTACACAACTCTATTAATGTTAGCCCCAATGCAAAAACCTGAAGTTCAAAATCCCTGTATACGCACCATTGGCTTACAGACCATTCCACCATGTTCTGCCCAACAGCTACCTAGCAACACCATCACTGCCTGTCACCCACCAGGTGCCAGCCAGGCACAGCATTGGCGGCATATAAATAGGATTTCTTGATACTCCAAGCCCCTCTCCCTTCTCTTACTCCTTTTTCCTCTCTTCTTCTCTCTCTCCTTTCCCTTCCCCACCTCCTCCCTTATACCTCTCCCTCCTCTCCCTCCTCTCCCTCTCTCCCTCCCTCCCTCCCTCCCTCCTTCCCACCCTCCTTCCCTCCCACCCTCCCTCCCCCCCCTCTCTCTCACCCCAGCCAGCCTCTATTCTTCTCTCTTTTGCCCTCCTTTCTCTGTCTCTACTCCTTTCCAAGTCCCCACTATCTTCCCCTAGTATAAATCTTTATACGAGGTCTGTCACGTATCAGGATTCCTCAGAGAGCAACCTCAGCATGGGTCGGCCCTGCATTCCTTGCTCCCACCACATTACAAGGCAATTATATCACTGCGTTATATTTCATAACACATACCCAGTCACCAAAGCCTGAAAATTCTGAGCTCATAGTGTTAGATGGGAAAAAGAAAAAAGAAAAAAAAAAAAAAAAAAAAACCCGAGTGAAAGCAAAGGATGTAGTGAGGAAGGAAATGTAAATGAGCTGAAGCTGAACACCAGCACAGGGTCTCCACCAACACAGAGCAGGGGATGCAGTAAGCCCAAGGAGGCACCAACTCCCCACACAGAGAACCCCTGGAGCGGGCGCTGATAGAGGCCCTCTCAGATGCTCTCTGTGGCTCTCCATTCATGGATCATTTTCCTCTATTTTATTGAACACTAGCTAGTATATTTAAGTGGCTTATCTTAAACCTCCACAAATGATTGAGATTTCACATTTGACAAAGAAGCTTATTTCCTGTTTTACTATCCCTGCTGAATATACATCAGACATAGGAACAAAACGTTAACTGGCAACAAATGAGACACTGAGGGGCCTCAAAAGTAAGTGATCCATTTGTTGTTTGTAAGACAACGTCTCCAGCAATCACATAGAACCCACTGCATAGCTTTGAACATGCAATTATCCTCCTGTCTCAGTCGGCTAAGAACTGTCATGTACCAAGGACCACACCCAGATCAAAGAAGTTATTTTAATGCAGGAAGGAGACGCACTCATTTTTAAATTATTTATAGACCACTGTAAGTGTAATGAAGACCGTCCTGTACAGACTACATAGCAAAGTGTCATTCCACCAATTTGCAATTTAAATCTCTGTAAATACATATTTTATTATGTTTTTTAAAATGATGCATACCTGTGTTTTGGAGAATGGGTCTATGAGCACGAGTGTTGGTGTCTTACAGAAACCAGAAATGTGGGATTCCCTGGAGCTGGAGTTACAAACAGTTGTGAGCTGCCATATGGAAGTGGGAAACTAAACCTGGGTTCTCTGAAAGAATAACACATTCTCTTACCTATTGAGCCATCTCTCTAGACCACATTATAAACGTAAATGTGTGTGTATGTGTGTGTGTGTGTGTGTGTGTGTGCACGTGTTTTAAAATTGTACACAATATATATGATCTGATAATATGCTTATATATTATTGTAAATATTTTATAATTACATTTATTATGGGTATATGTATTGATTATATTATAGTTTTATCTTATCTTTCACTGATAATTAGTGGTTTTAACTTAAGTTACTATATTCCATTCCATTTATTATTCACTCTATAAAGAAATTCTTAACTGATCATAAATTTTACAAATCTTTTAACTTTATAAGCCTGTTTGATGTACCCTTCAAAATCATGTAGGTCTAGAGGAATTCAGAATAAAGCAAATACAATAACATGATAGTCTTTTTAGCCATAAAATAGCAATCTTCTCAGACTGGAATTCTGCAGACAGCCAGATGGATGGACAGGTGGAATGACTATTTTTAGGCATGAGCTATGGACACACCATAAGGCACAGCTGCAAGCAAGATTGGTGACCACAGCCACTGACTGTCACTGTCTGCTGGTCCAGGAGCCCTTCACAAGCAGACCTTTGGCTGATCAGTATGAGAGACAGCACAATGAAAGAAACAGAGGGCATGTGCCTTGTATTATGCTATATGGTGAGAATTCGGTGTCAGGGACAATAACCCTGAGACAAGAAGTCCCACCACAACTGTCAGCCCAGGCTCGATCCCAGGAGACACTGTCAGAGCTTTCCAAAATAAGACACATTGGATCTTAATATTGGTAACAGCCTGATAGCATGCCTGCCAAATGGAAACAGAAGGTTTTAGTGGCAAAAGTTTATTTTATTCAAAACCTAATTTCATCTAGGGAGTCTACATTGGACTAAACAAAATACTGAAAGTCCCATGTTTGTTTATTTTTCTTTATTTACTTACAATTAGAATATAAAGTCCCTTCCCTTTCCTTCCTCCAGGCCTCATGTCCCCCTTTCTAGTCCCTCTGTGCCTCCAAACTCTAAAGTCATTGCTTCTTGTTCTTTATCATTGCCCATATGTATGTGTGTATATATGTATGTATGTGTGTATATATGTATGTATGTGTGTATATATGTATGTATGTGTGTATATATGTATGTGTGTATATATGTATGTATGTGTGTATTTATGTATGTATGTGTATATGTATGTATATGTGTATATATGTATGTGTGTATATATGTATGTATGTATGTGTGTATTTATGTATGTGTATATATATGTATGTATGTGTGTATTTATGTATGTATGTGTGTATATATGTATGTATGTGTGTATATATGTATGTATGTGTGTATATATGTATGTATGTGTGTATTTATGTATGTATGTGTGTATATATGTATGTATGTGTGTATTTATGTATGTATGTGTATATATATGTATGTGTATATATATGTATGTATGTGTGTATTTATGTATGTATGTGTGTATATATGTATGTGTGTATTTATGTATGTATGTGTGTATATATGTATGTATGTGTGTATTTATGTATGTATGTGTGTATATATGTATGTATGTGTGTATTTATGTATGTATGTGTATATATATGTATGTGTATATATATGTATGTATGTGTGTATTTATGTATGTATGTGTGTATATATGTACATACACACAGGGGATACCCATGGAGAGGGCAAAAACAAAACATAATGCTAATGTAGAATCATAGTGATACAGAGATATATGTGACTATATATGTATTTATATATAATATTTATGATTGGTTATTATACCAAACAAGATTATATATATAGATAGAGATGTAGATAGAGAGCAGGATAGAGATAATTATAAATGTCATAAGACCACTAACTTTTTAAGCTTGTTTATCTTATATTTTGAAAATGTGCAGATCTGGGTGACTTTAGGGTAAAGTATATATGCCATGATATTATGGTAATCTTTTATCCATAAAGTTAAAATTTCCATATACATTTATTATTGTGTAGTATATATATAATATATATGGGCAAATACAAGAATACAGTATAATAATATGTGTGTGTGTATGTGTGTGTGTGTGCATGTGTGTGCGTGCTGAGTTTATTTTTTTTTGTTTTGTTGTTTCTGTGCGTATGGTTCCAAGGTTGACCACTTTGCTCTGGACCTCCAATTAGGAAGCTCAACCTTGGAAAAGGGTAATTTTCGTGCAGGTAACAGTCATTAGTTTTCTGTAGCTCTCTATCTATGGGTGATAGCCTGTGAGGCTTCATATTCACAAAATGGTTGATCTGTCATTGTTCAAGTCTTGTCCATGAAATATTTTTAAGATGGAACCACAGAGCCAACTTTGTGGTCCTCTGGCTCTTACAGGCCTTCTGCCCCCTCTTCCATGATTTTTCTTAAAGTTCCATTTTATTCCAAAAACAGTATATTATGGTTTTACATTGAAGCACCAAACAGGATAACTGCCAATACATTTACATTTTATTCTTTTATGATTTTTATTTGAATTTGTTTCACCTAGTAAAAGTCAACATAGGATCTACCCAATCACCAACTCCAAATTAGAGAACAAAACATCCAACTATGTGAGCACACACTGGACATATTGCAACAGAATGAATTAGAGAAAAATCAATTTTCTCTCTAAGATCGAATACCCATGGAGACAGAAAAACCAATCCACAATGTTAACACAAAGCAGTAAGAATGCAGAGCATTATTTTGAGCATAAAGTAATCAACACAAACTGTTAGTAGCTCCGTGAGGATATCAGACAGTGTATTAGCTACACAAACACAGGGCTTAAGATAATTCACCCAAGGGTCTGGTGTCTTAGCGGTACTTTCGGCCCACTTAAAATTCTATGGAAAGATGGGAGTATTTGAAAAGAAGGTGAAGGAGAAAGAAGAGTCATAGGAGAGATAAATGAGAAGGAGCTGGGGTATGAGGGAAGGAGAGGGAAAAGAATCTGGAAAAAGTGAAGGGAGAGAAGTGATAGGACTGGGAAAGAAGAGGAGAAAGAGAAATATATTTGCAGTACAAAAGGAAAATATGTATGCAAAAGTAAATATTTGATTCAGAAGAAATTCTAAATATTTTTAAAAATAGAAGATATAAAGGCTATGAAGTTTTATTCAGTTACTACTGTTAAGAAATTATTTCCCTTGACTCCGATTTGCTCAGATTTGTTTTAGGATGTGTGAGATATTCACAAGAAATTTGGCTCATATAAAAACTGTCTGAAATTGGGGGTGGAGATGAAGAAGTTCATAAGAATTATATGTGTTGCACACAGCCACAATCATTAGCATTTAGGAAGCCATATTAGACCAGGATAGAATGTAAAAGTAGCTTTATTAGTCTCTGTAATTGATGTCTTGGAGGGTATTGTCTCCATCTACTAACCTAGGGCTAGTCTTGCAAGCTTCTAGCCTTAGTATAATCTAATCTAGGCCTCTGAGACTTGCTGCTGAATAAGCTCACCATTTCTTGTTCTTTCTGAACTCTGGCTGGCTGGTTCAACTCAGCTGTTCTGGTTTTAAACTCCACTCCAAGCTTACTGATTCAATTTGGCTTTTCTCTCTGCCTCTAAATTGCTCTGCTTGCACTCCAAACTAACTCTGGCAATCTTTTCTAATTTATGGATCTTTCTCTTTCCCTTACTCATTCTGTCTTTACTTGCATCTAGCTTGTTCTCTCTTCAATATGTCTCTGTAAATTTCTCCCAATAGAACTGCTGCCTCCTCCCTCTCTGTGCTGCTCCCTGTCTCTCTGTCTCTGTCTGTCTGTCTGTCTCTCTGTCTATCTCTCAATTTTATAGTCTTCTCTACAAACTCTACTCTATTCCTGTACTGTATTCCCTTTTGCCTTGGATGTCTGTTTTTCCCTTAAGTAGGTTTTCTTTCTTCTCTCTTCTTCTGAGGGTTGGGCGTAGCCTATTTTGCCAAATCTTTCTCTGATTCATCACTTTGTCTGCCACTCAATTAGAAAACATTTTCAAACATGAGTGCTTCTTTCTATAAACTAACTTTGCCTTAATTGTTTGAAATTAAAGGTATGGCATGTCTGTATTATAGCCAGAGGGATTAAAGCTGTGTGCTAAAGGCAGGCCCCTACCTTAACTAGAAACAGATTCAAATATCCACATCCTGTAACATTAGAACTCTCACCTCTTAGTTCTCTGCCAAGCATCTTTTTACCCACCGTGTGCTATGTCAAGTTTCCAGCACAGATGGCAATTCCCTGCCCTGATAGATCTTTTGTTGCCCAGTTTGTAGCTCTGACCTTCCAGCCCTCCTCACGACAATACAATACTCACAAGTATCAACCTAGGGAAGATGATCATTACAAAATACAGCATATCATCTTAATCACTCACCTGGGTAGAGAATAATAACCACAGTATAAAAAAGTGATTATTAATGGCTATTCCTGAAATCTCTTCACAGGGAATGTGAGACCAAAAGTTTATCCTTCTCTGCAATATAGGGACTTAGAGTGTGCTGTAGATAGACAGACAACTTATCAGACTTGAAACCTCATGTTGTATGTCAACACTGGCTCCACTCTTCTCTACTAAGGAAGTCAGCCTAGGTACTACAAGCTGACAAACCTCCATCGGGAAGCTCATCTCACAGAACCATCACTCTTAGGATATTCCAAGTGTTTTACAGAACTGTGTTACACAAGTGGGTTAGTTCCTACTTTAATAGCTTAAAATGTGACTACTTCAAGTAGAGAGATCCATAAAGATATGTCATGGAGAAAGAAAGCAGGGACTATACTTTTTATATTGAGCATATTTTAAGAATATATTAGTTAGCATAATAAGTTAAATAAAAATATAATTAATTTAGGCCATTTCTTTGAACTGCTTAAAAATATGACTATTATACATTTTAAATGACTTTTGAGGAAAATCTTGTATGCTATTTCATTTTTACTGAACAGGGGTACATTACAGATTAGATGAGCTTAGAAATGATACTTTTACCTATTCTTACAAAGTCATATGGTAAAAACTGTAAAGGCCTTTGAAGAGCTGAAGTTGATATACAATTGTTATGATATACACACATGTATGTGTATACATATATGGCATACACAAACAATGTATATATAATTATGTACTATAATTATATAATAAGACATTCTTATAGCCTGAACAATTTATCTTCACTGTCAATCATAAAAAAATGTGGCTGCATGATGTCCCACTCCATAATAAAAACTGCTATTACTGAAACAACATTATAAAGAAAACAATATAGACTATTAAGAGTTTATGAATAACCTCAAAACTAAAGAGTGCCACATGATAGGTCATTTACTAATGAATTAAATGTTCATTATGAATACAGTTAAGAAGATCTTATGACATAAATTGGCATCTATTTGACTAACTCATCAGGAAACTGCTTGGATACATCCAGTAGATGTTGCTTAATAATAAATGAAACACAATGTTAGGAATTACAGTGAAAGGTTCCAGCTTGTGTTAGAATAAGAATTCTTAGTACATCATACACATTAGATTTTCTACATTAGTATGATCATTTCTAGACTCTTCTCTCTTGGTGTTTGTAATTTGCTTTCTTATGGTTCTAAAAGTAATGTAGAGCAAGATGGAATCCTCTTTGATTATTTTAATAAAGAGTACAGATATAAAACTATAAATATTGGACTGAGCAAAATCAAGAAATCATGTTTAGCCATGAATTCAGTGTCTAGGAATGTGGAAAATTACAGAAACCTAATGCCCACACTTTCATTACTAGTAGTGCTTTGTTTGTTTAAGGAGGTGCTTTTCCTGGAATCTCCTTTAAGGACTCAGTTCTTCTCAGTGGCACATAAAACACAGAATATTAAGTAGGACTTCCCAGGTAGTTTGTGTTTTCTAAAACTGAAAGAGCATTGTGGCCAAAAATTAAGCATCTTACTCTTCCAAGCAGCAAGGTGAGGAATATGACAACCAATGTGGTCAGACTGCACAGTACCCTTTGAAAAAAAGCAGAGAAATGGAGATTCCAGTATTCAAAGTCATTTTTGTGTGCTTACCGTACTGGGAACCATTTTCAAGATAAAAAAGGAAAAACAACAAGAAGCCTAACCAATTACTTTAGGTCAGTTTGTCAGTTTACTCAGTGAGTGGCTTCCTGACTGGTACAACGGCCATGTCACAGAATCCCAACTAAGACTTATTTGGGACCAGAAATTTAGCTGAGACTTTATCAAAAAATATCAAATACAATATCAAAATAATATATATGCCCCATCTCAAGTTCAGAGACCCTCTCTCATAAACCAGGATCCACAGAAAAATGCTGGAAGGAAAGAGGGTTTACAGAACTGGCCAAACATCCGCCCAAAGAAAATGTACGGTTCTAATAGAAAAAGCTGGAGTTTCAGAACTAAGAGCTGAAGATATTCCCTGATTGCTTTCCAAGAAATACGTCTACGCTCATGGCTGGAAGAGTTCTGTCCTAAATAAACGGATCACTAGTAAAGACCAGAGGCATCAAAACTACCTTCCTCCAGGATGCTTCTCTCTGGGAATTGTAGGGCTGTCCCATGATGAATATCACTGGGTCTTGAATGAAGGAGTAGTAAGCTGATCTAAGAGAGGACACACCAGTGAAGATGCCTGTGGGACTTTGATGTGGCATCATAAATGAATAGGCAAATAACATGGGTCAAGCAGTAACCCACAATGGGGCTCATCTGCAAGTATATGCCTAGATTGAACATCAGCAATAAGGATGCAATGCGGGGTAAGAGTGGGGCTTGATAGTGAAGTGGCTGACCCTTAGCCAGAGCTGCCATGGAAGGGAGGAGGAGTCCCTGAGTCCTTTCCACACAACAGCTGACATCTATGTCTGAGCTTCACTGAGGACTCTGACAGGTGTCAAACCAGCAAATAGGGTCCTACCATCACGTTGGCAGCCCCTGTCTCCTACTCTTCTATGTCATATCCTGAGCTGTACAACAGGACAAATATGAACCTGTCTGCAGTGTCTAGCGTTACAGGGACATAACTAGCAAGGGAAAAGGCAGGAAGAGAAGACAGAAGAGAATAAAATCAGAGAGATTCAGGATTTAAAATAAATAAAGTGGCTCTCCAATATGTTGATAAAATATAAATAAAAGTTTAAGTCAAGACATTATTGGATCTAAAGCTAATTGGCAGCTGAAGAGAAGAGCAACTTGGGGATTAGAGTAGAAAATTAAACCAACTTAGTCCTTGAACTTCAGCAAATAAATGGAACTCTTTAATAAACACTTGGTTGGTTATATTAATGGATTTGGGGTGTTATGAAGGATGTCTAAAAGGTATGATGAGAACATGTCCCTGGAGCCCTGTGTGTCTGAGGGGATGGATAGTGGTTGAATTGTGATTGTAAACCAGAGACAAGAACAAGCCATCACGGAGTAGCACCCAGATTCGGCAATGGCCCTGGTTGTGTTTCTTCCCTGGCTCTGAAGAACTTTCTGGGTACATTGCAAACTAAAGCACAGACTGTTCATGTCATCTGAGAACCCAACAACACTAGATTAGTAAGTCTGTGATGGATTCAGAGTAGAAGTAGAAAGCCAGAGGAAGATTGCATTGGCCCATGGAAGTCTTTCATCTTGCTACCCCCCCCCCCAGAAGCTCTTGGGAGAAATGAAAGAGAAGAACACCCCGGACTGCTCCCATCTCCTCTGCACTAGCAGGTGCCCTGAGAACTGGCGTTCTGCCCTCACTTTCACTTCGGTGTGAGCTTTTGAAATATTCCCTTGGTGTGTCGCCAAGTGGCTGCTTTCAATGAGAAAAAAAAATGAATAGCACATAGCCCTGTGCTCCTCACACTCAGAGGAAGAAGGCTGTCAGCTTCCTGAAATATTTCTGAATAGGTCTTCAGTTGCTTCAGCTAAGCTCATCTACTCCTCTCTGAGGGAAGAGGCCTCAGGGATTCGGCTTGCAGAGCTGTCTCTTTAAATTCTGCCATCTCCAACTCAGGCTTTGTCTAAGCAGACAACACTCTTGCTCTTTCAGCAGTGTCAGGCAAACCTCAGTGGGTGTTCAGCCCTACACCCCATAGCCTGCTTCCTACTCTGTGTCCTAGCATTTTCACAGCAGTAATCAAGAAGCAGCAGCCCCCTGCCCTGACTAGTTCTCTGCTCTTTCCTGTGATGCTGCAGCTCACATGTGTACTTTCCCTATCCTCCAGGAGTATCTACTTACAATTGCAATTCAACTGCCTGTGAGACAATGTCCCTAGTCATCTCTTTCCATCTAATGTAAATACAAAACTTCTTTGAGAATTATTATTACAGAAGACAAAAGATTTATTCTATTCAACTCGGCAACAAAAGACCAGAGAATTCTCAAATAGTCACACTTTTCTAACTTAATTTTTTTGTTGTTCTTGTTGTTCAGCTAACAGGCAGGCAGGAAGTCAGAGAAAATGCAAACTATTAACTTACAAATGACCTGTGTACCTTCGGAAATATAGGAAGCACCTACCGCAACTTCTGGCGGGGGATCCTTGTGTTCCGGAAGGACACTGGTTCGAATCTATGGAGAAAAACAAACATGCTTTATGTGACTTCCGGATAGAAACTTAGGGAGAAGTTTCACACAAGTTCTGGCCATCTGCTTTCTTCATCTGATATCAATTCAAACATTTGAGTTAATCATCAATGAAAAGGTCTACCTTCAGTATCCACTGCAGTGCAATAAAGCTGTCCTTCTACAATTCTAAAGCTACCTGACTCTCCCAGTGGCAGAGCTGCTTAATCCTCATCATCTCCTCCTTGTCAGAAGCAGACATCTGGGACTTAAGTGAGTCAGCTTTTATCTTCTCAAAACCCAAGTTTTATTCAGTATTCCGAGGGAATAACAGAATGGATGTTGGGAAAATGAGTTCATGCATGCTGGATAACTACTCTCTGGATGAGAGCTAATACCCAACCTCCTGATAGGAGATTCTGTTCCTGTGAAAACTCTGGGCAATGTGATAGGATAGTGATATTTGCATGAATTTGAAAAGTAAGTTTCACTTAATGGTAGAAGGGTCAAAAATGAGTCACTGGGAGCAGCTTGTCACATGAACGTTCTGCATGAACATGTCCCAGAAGACAGAGTAGTTACAATAGCAGCATCAAAGGGCTTGGTCCAGCTTCTATGGCCTGCTGGTCTTTCACCATTCCCAGCTCCAGATAAAGCCATGAGCTATGGCAGAGCATGCCTTTGATTCCCAGTCTGAGGCTCTTTATCTCTTATAGCAGATCCAGTTCTTTACTTTCACAATTTGTCAGTTACCATAGCAGCAAATTATGTACCAATGCAAACTATCCCAAAAGAGTGAGTAAAATTATGACTGGAACATACTCTGCTCAGAATACATGGTAGAGACTTTCTTGCTAAGAGTTTGTTTGGCTTTGTGGTTGCACAATTGTTACTATTCAGTTCACTATTTAGTGTGATTATCTGAGAGCCATTAGCTACCCTTAGAAGATGGAAAAACTGTATAAATATTGAGCTGTTAGGGACCATGACAAGCACACCCCCCACACACACAGGTAAACAAATTTCTTATATGAAATTATCAATAAGTTTACCTCTGTTTTTCTCTTCATAGCAGACTATATATATATATATGCATAAACATATACATATATACATACATGTATACACACATATAGCATACATAAACATATATGGTCTGCAATATGTCTGTAAAATATAATGTAGTATAATACACATAAAATGTCTAGAAGATAAATATCTTGTAAGGAAGTGTCTTAGAACACTTTTCACTCAAGTAAGGTCCCCTAATTCAACTCGACCAACACAGCCTATGTCAAAAATAGCTGTTGTGTCCACAGGGGCTTTCTCAAGAGGGTACAGTATTCCTTTTTCATTGTCTCTTTCTTCTAATGGTCATTAGTCAAGTCACCAAATTATTTTGTAGTAGACAAGCTGTCTACTTGGTCTGCAAGTGAAAAAAAAATATTGAATACTGATACTGAATATATATTGAATATTGAATATATATCAGTATTCACTAATATACAACCTATATACACATACATGCATGCTCTTTGCATTCTTTTTCAAAATACTAACTAGCAAAACCATTCTCAACAGAAATTTACTTGCATTGAAACATAAAATGTGACAAAAACTGGTGAGGCTCAACGTGAGTAAGATTGCATGAAATAGTTGATTTAGGTTATATGTACGTGCATATTAGAGAGAGACAAAGTTAGAATAATAGTAACAATTTCAGCATGGCCCATTAAACTCTTATATTCATTTGACTTTTATTATTCCTTATAAATATGAATAAGTGAGAGAAGAAAGAAAATTCTATATCCCATGTACATAAAAAAAATTAAAGTTATCCTGGGCTACTTTGTTAATATTCTGTGTATATGTATTTTTATGTGTGAAAAAGAAAGAGGAAGGGAAAAAGACAGAGAAAAAGAACACTATATTTATTTTAAATAATAAAAGGCTAAGTACAGGTTTGTATAATTTTAAAACATTTGAGCTAATACAGTTGATGTCATGGCACAGCTTTCCCTACATCAATACATCCTACTACTTATTAGCACTGCTGTGTGGAGAACAGTAGTTTGCCAGTAAATAGGGGCCAGGTTTTCTTTGGGAGGCTTCAGTGTCTATTGGCTGTGACAAATAAAAACCATCCAAGTACAATATGGTAAGTGCCACAATAGAAATGTGAGTATTTACTCTTGATGGTTAGAAAAGAGACTAACTATTCAGCCCTTGACTACCAGGGCAGGTTGCAGAGAAGAGGTGCTCAGGGTCTTGAAAGATAGTCGAAGTCTTCAGCAAGAAAGAGTACAAAGAAGCAGAAAGAGTGTGGGGGTAATAAATATGCATCATAGAGTGCTAAAGCCCAACTGCCTTTGCAAATGGTTTGCTTCTGAGACTGTTTCAGGGAACTTGCAAGGAAGTGACTTGAATTAAATAGGTTTGGGGAAGTAGGTTGGGCCAAAAAAATATATAAGGTTGTAATAATATATAATTAGCACTTTTTCTTTATATACTTTTTCTAGGCAACAGAACATCAGGATGGCTACTGGGGACAGCACTTGAGTTATCTCAAGGCCTTCGGAGAGCTCTGTTTTACTGTCTCCATGGTGGCTTTTTTAATGAGATAGTGTAAGTTATTGCATTATATTCTTTTCAGCTTTCAGAGCAGCTTGGGGCTAAAAAGGGGAGGTAAGAAGTGAGAGCAGTGTTAATGGAGTGAAATAAATGAACAGAAAGGATTACAGCACAGGTAGTTTACTTTCATATGATAACCATATGCTAGCAGGTAGTGAGTAACCCTGACTCATAAGCTCATAAGCAGACGACTCTGCTAAACAGTCAAAGCTTCCAGGAGCTTCAGTATATGACTGCAGTAGGGGAATATAGCACATTCAAGCTCATATCCACAGAGGAAATCTGAAGCTAGTGAATCTTATTATACAGAACATGGATTCCTCTATCCCATGGGGGAAGACTGCTACAGTTTCACTGGTCTGCTGGAGATCCAGAACCAGCCACGGAGAATGTCATGATATCCAGAATCTATGTCTCTGGCTGCATTTTGCAGAGCTCACAAAGGTCCATTTCTGTATTGGTAGGTAAGAATGGAGCAAGCTCCTCTAGATAGATATGGATGGGATTGAGAGAAAAGTTGGGGATCATCGGGAAGAAATTCACCTGAAAAAGCATATATCCTCCAAAAAGAATATGGTTCAACCTGGCAATGTATTTAAAAGTGAATTTGGTATAGAATCAAAGTCAGTTTCCTAATAGAAATATTACTATAGAATAGACCCTTGTTGATATTGATAGTGAATCCTTGATATTGAAACATGGAATCATGATAGAGAAAAATGTCTACCTCCTCCTGTAGTATGATTATTCCATTAGGCAATGTCTCAGGACTCAGGTGTGACGCCCTAACTCATCTCCACCAAAAGCAGAATATATCAGGAATATCTGTTGCATCTACTGGGGGAAAGGGGTTTTCTCAAGAGTGTATGGTATGCCTGAAGACTTAGACTCATGAGAGAAAGTTATCAGTTAATGGCCAGTAACCAGTGTGTCCCTATGTTAACTCACATAGAACTTTGTACAGGTGTGTAACAAGCATAACTCCCCCAAACAGTGGGCAGTGAATTGTTTGCAGTTCTAGCAGAACTCCAGGTGTGGGATGACTGGCTCTCCAGGCAGATCTCACAGGGATGTGTTCCAAGGGCAAGCTGCCTATGTCCCCTAGTCATCCCCAGGCTATAAATTGAACTGAATATCCTACACAGCTGTAGGACAGGTCTTCATTTTCTGAATGACTCTCAGCTGAGACGAATGCAAACACCTCAGGCTTCATGTTTGTGCTCCTTGCTTTGTGGCCTCTTCCAAGGTCAAACTGAGCACTAGAAAATTCTTTGTATATATTATTTATCATGAAAAATGTTCTCTTTTTATACATATATGATATCTAAGTGCTCCATATGGCCACTCTACTGTGCAGTAGCTCACTAGCATACCCTACCTCTATACCTCTCTAACTTATTTCCAGTTGGTCCATCTTCTCTACATGTGGCTCTCCAAATTCTTTCCAATTAATTTTTTCACAGCACATCTTTGTTTTCTGAAGAAATCCTGTTAGCATTCTGTCTAAACACAGTTACCTGGCAACAGCCAGGTATGCTTTGCCCCACAATTACCTGACACAATAAAAGGGGCTGCTTGCCCTCTTCTTGCTCTCTTGCTCTTGGCTCTTGCTTCTCTTGTTCTTACCCATTTGTCCCTCCTCTTCCCTTTCCCTTTCCCCTCTCTCTTCACAAGCTCATGGCCAGGCTCCTCTCCTCTTCTCCTGTACTCCTTCTCTCTATCTCTGTCTGTCTCTCTGTCTCTCTGTCTGTCTCTGTCTGTTTGTCTCTCTGTCTCTCTGTCTGTCTCTGTCTGTCTCTCTCTCTCTCTCTCTCTCTCTCTCTCTCTCTCTCTCTCTCTCTCTCTCTCTCTTTCTACTACCCTCTTAACTTCCCTCCCCATGCCCTGAATAAACTCTATTCTATACTATGCTGTCATGTGGCTTGTCCCTCATGGGAACGATTGCCGAACACAGTCCCACCAGAGGCATCCCTTCCCCCACACCTCACCCCAACTCCATAGAACATGACCCCTCTACGCTCTTTATCTTTTTCATAACATTAGTGCTAAAACCCAGCACATTTCTTTATCTTTTTATAAACACATCAAATCCATTCCCTCTTACAAGCTGATTTAAGCAGGCCAGAGGAGCTTCAAAATAACTCTCTTTACAACACTTACTAAAACTGATTTAAAAGGTCACATATATTTGCATATTAATTTAAATCACATGATATGTGACATATGCATGCATTAATATATTGCATACTGTTTGTGGTGCTGAGGCAGTACCAAGCTCATACCGTGTAAAAACTGTGACATAGAACTAGCACCCAGCCCTACATGGTGCTTAAAATCAAGACTAAAAAGTCCCATCATCAAAGATCTATCATTTCTTTATCATGAAAACACAGAAAATTTTTCTCTTTTTAAATACATAATATTTAAACACTATATGTAGACTCTCTACCATTCAGTAGCTCACTACGATGTCCTAGCTCTCTATATCTCCAACTTATTTACAATTGGCCAACCTTTCCTACCTGTGGGTGCCTGAATTCTCCCCAGTGTATTGTGACCACCATTTTACTCTCAGCCTCTTTGATGTGATCATTGTCTCAAAGGGAGCCACAGAGACTGACAGAAGGATGGGAAGAATGCTACCATTCTGAGGACGGCACGGAAATGTATGGCACGGAAGAAAAATCTCACAGCCCACTGCGAATCTACCTTACATGATGACCATACAATGAGCTTTCAGCACAAGGCACACGTTTAATGTTTACTCAGAAGCCAGTATAATCTAGAGTTTTCATTTGTTTTAAATCGAAGTTTGCAGTTTGGTGATGATAAAACACAGCAAAACAGCTCATGCTAAATCTTTGTTTCTTACTTTAGTCTCAGCAAACATATATCAAGCATTTACTATAGTCCAATCAGCATTATTGAAACTGTAGATCTTAGAAAGCTTAATAAGACAAAGGAGTTTTTGGTTTGGTTTGTTTTTGTTTTGTATTTTTATTGTTTTCTTTTGCAGGGAGTGCTGTCATTTGTTTTTGTTTTTTCTTTGTTTGTTTATCCATGGACAATAAAGAATGACCTGGTTATTTAAGAGTTGAACATTCAAAAGTAATTGATAATAATTTTGAGTTTAATAAAACACATTAGTGAATCTGGGATAGCAAATGATTCCACTATTACTAAATTTTTCTTTTGAGCAAAGAACATGTAACATTTGAAATCTTAAATGATTTTGACAACAGAATAAATCTATTAATGTAGAAATATGGTCCTCAGTATCTTGGAGACCCATTTAGAAGTTCATCCTGAACACTTCCAGCTCATTAGCTCATTGTTAAGGATTGTAAAGACATTGTTATAGACCCAGTGGTAAAAGACTGATTCACTTAATATGGTGGTTTGAGTAAGCATGGCCTCAATAGGCTCATATATTTAAATGCTTGTTCTATTAGGGAGTGACACTACTTTACAAGGATTAAGAGGTGTGGCCTTGTTGGAGGAAATGTGTCACTGGGGGTGGGTTTCAGGGTTTCAAATGCTCAAGCCAGACAGGTTCACTTGCACTCTCTCTCCCTTTCCTCTCCCTCTCCCTCTCCATCTGTGTCCCCCCCATCTCTCTCTCTGTCCCCTTACCCCACTGCCTGCCAATCTGAATGTAGAACTCTCAGCTACTTCTTCAGCAACATGTCTGCCTGAGTACTGCTATGCTTTCCACAACACTGATAATCGACTAAACCACAGAAACTATAAGCTATTCCCAATTAAATGTCTATCTTTATAAGGAGTTTTAAGGTGTCTCATCTCAATAATAGAATATTGACTAAGAAACTCAAAGAAAGGTGGCTTTTAGATATAAGAGACAACAGGGATTAGAAAACGTCCTATAAAATGGAATTATCTCTTCAGCCATCTGTAAAGAAGGTATTCTTAACATACAAGTCTTGGAGAATACTTAATATATAAGTAATAACAACTTGACTTTAAATAATTCTGAAATTCTTAAGGTCCTTTCCAATATGAAGAATCAAAAATCATAATTCTTTTGACAAATGGATATTATTAATATTTATTTAACTATCTTAGGGGCCTTCTAGGTTTTTAGACTTTCAGTTCCAGCAAGTGCCATAAATGCCTCTTGGTGAGAAATGGCTCCTTTGTCTTCCTAGATCAGCTCATATTCCCTCTGTGCTTCTGAACTGTCCTGTCTTTGGTCCTCCTTAGTTTCAAAGGCACTGTGGAACAATGGGAGAATCTGTTCTGCCTCCCATCTTTCATCCATTGCCTGTTCATTAGCCTTCAACTTTATAGGAATTCAGTATGGCGGTTATAAATTAATGAAAAGAAAAGCTACTCAGAAAGCCGTAATGTCTCTATTTCTCCCTTAGCTCACTATGGAGACTGAACGCTTTGCTGATTATTCTTTCTCTATACAAGAAGAGACCCATCGCTAAGCTGATCCTTAATATTCAAAACATGTCCACAGATGAAGTTTAGAGTCTATCTGGTCATTTCTGTTCACACAGCTTGAAGATGTGCTCAGACATATGGAAACATATAGATTGTGTCACCTGTTCGGCTATTATTCTATGTGTAGTAAGGGTATTGCTTTCCTCATGCCCCACATAATATTTAAAGAGAATTTGTATACCATGTGTGTCTGCATGCCTGTGTTGAACCTAGAATCTCATGTGTGTCATGGATACACTAATACCTCTATCCTCTGAACTTCTTAATATGCAGAAGTTGTTGAAAAAATAATTAATCTTTCCAATATATAACTAAGTAATGAAAAACTAATATTTCATAGAGGTCCTTAAGTATGATTGTAAAGGTAAATAAAACGGTGCCTGAATATGTTAGTTGGTTTATTGAGATGGCTTAAAAGGCATTTACAAATACGTGTGTGTGTGTGTGTGTGTGTGTGTGTGTGTGTCTTCTGGTAAACAGCATTTTTCCCAAAGGGTGACTGTCATCCAAATTTCATGTCTCTAAGGCAGTGATTTCTATACTCCAGCTCTCTGGCCACATGAGTCCCTTTACAATGAACAGCTGGCACTTTAAGCCTTCAAATTTCTCTCTATGAACACACTATGATTACTGAAGTCTAGCAATCACACAGGAGGCATGTGGTTCTTCAGGTTAATGTTGACTGGGATTGGGCTCCAGACTCCTATAACTCTGAGTATCCCTGCTGTTACCACCACCTTATTCCATTCCCCTTTCCAATGATAAAAAGATCTATTGCACACAAGTGAGAGACTATGAAAAAGAAAAAAAAAAAAGTTGCAGATATTCCCTTTCTTTTGCAGGTTGTATCTGGAAGATCCATACATTTTGCCGAAAATCCAAAAGTCAAAAGAAAGGATTCAGTCCTTTAGGTAACAGATGCCTCTGTACAGTTTTTCTACTCCTGCTATCAAGATGGTTTATTTTTGGATCTTCCTGAAGCCAACACAAGATTAGAAATATGGAAATCCTCTAGACATTGTCTTTCTTGACCATGTGTATGAGCCAAGTCCTACCCTGTGTATTGACCTAAAGGAAAAAAAAAAAAAAAAAAAAAAAAACAATTTCCCAGGAGCTGTGCAGGTTACAACAGCAGATTTTATTAAAATATCCAAAAATATTTAACCCATTAAAACTAAAGTATAATACCTTTTCACAACTCAAAAGCATATTCAAAAGTTGGGACCCGCAAGGGCTGAAGATAACACCTGGGTCCTAACTAAGTCGCTGTTCTCTGGTGTTAGAACTTCATTTGTGATCTTCACTGCTGAAGTCTGACTGGAATATCCACTTGTCTTTCAAGGGCCTAGCTTGACTATGAGGATACAGTTGAAACTCAGGAGCTGAGCTGTAATGGATGGCTTTAGAGGGTCAGGGCTGTGCCTTAGAAGGGGAAAGTGAGAGCCAGACCCTTCTTCTTCCTCCTATTTGCTATCAGCCAGCTCCATGAATTGGGAAGTTTTGTTTCTCCATAGACTCATGTCAAGACCCACTGCCTCACCAAAGGTCAAAGCCAAAAGTGCTCCTGAATCACTGATGAAAACATAGAAACTGGAAATCAAAATAAAATCTTTCCTCTTTATAAGCTGATTTTCTATATTAGTAGTGATGGAAAACGAGCACATTCTCCCAAACACATGGCTAATTAATATGTAAAATATGTATAAAGCCTAGTTCAAGTTCACACCTTCGACATCAACAGTTGTCAGGCAGACCTTCCCAGGTAATTCCATCTGCAGTCTACCCCTCATCCTTAACCAGCATCTTAACATACAACATAGTTCTGTCACCCTTCTGAAAAGTGGAAAGAGAGTCATTATAGTTGATTCATTGATCTCACAATAGATCTAAGTAGATCTATGTGCCCCTAAAAACTTTTTGCCATCAAAAAGGAACATTGAAAACTTACAGTTGGTGAGTCGATATAATGAAAGCAAGGAGCAGACAGAGACATCTAGGCTCAGGTTCTGTCATTTCAGGCATGCATGTGTTATATTTAACACATGGCTGTTTCAGATCTGTGTTGCCTTGTTATTGCCCATTTTGCAGGAGAGAAAACTGAACTTCAGAAGTCATTTGTCAATGCCTGTTCATTTGCAAAAAGCCAGTTTGGCATTAGATGGTCTGCTTTTGAAGGCTGTGCCTCATGGCACTGTGTCTTTTCAGAGGCAGGACAAATGGTGAGTTTAATGTGTTTCCCTCCAGTTGTTTAACAAAAGTGTTTTAAACTAAAACTCTTTTAGCCTTAGGTGAATAGAAACAGAAACAATTGATCACACTACTAGATCTGAAAACACCGCCGTTACATATTAGCAGAGGTCAATTAAGACTACAGTCATGGGTTAGTGAACAAGCCATTAGACGAAAAACAGTTATATAAATGCAAGCATGTGTCTATTAATCTGTTGTTTCCTAGAAATCATTAGCCTCAACACATGTAAGGCTAAATAATTTCAAGGTCACATCAAAATATTTGTGGCATTCCTCACGTACTCCATATGGTCATTTACAACCTAGATTCTGTTTATTCTTGTCAAGTGATTATAAAGCACTATTGAAAAATGAGTATATATATATATATATATATATATATATATGTGTGTGTGTGTGTGTGTGTGTGTGTGTGTGTGTGTGTGTATATATAAAGGGTATTTTTTCCATGAACTAGAAAAGAGAAAGTTTGAATCATGGAATAAAAGGAATACCAGTGCACCTATTTAACAAGTATTGCCTTCCTTTCCAGGCAGAAGGGATATGGCCATTCTATTATGAAGTAGCTGGACTGCATTATCGTAATGAATTCCTTCTCTGTGGGAATTTTACCATCGCCTCTAATACTTTGGTTCACAAGTCTCAACAAAGCTGCTTAAAATCACCTGTAGGAGTTTTAAAATATGTGTGCTTATGCCAGGTTCCCTGACCCCATTTTTTTTGCTAGATCACTCTAAGCACAGACTTTCCTAATGTAGTTCTTTGTTTCTAATGTATGTTGGGAGAAAAGTGAGGTTCCAACTCTTAATTTCAACTTATAAGAAAACAGAACTCAAAGATAAGCAACTTTTCTACCAGGACACATGACTAAGAAGGCAGTGGAGACATTACTGTGTCAACATAAATCTGCTGGATTTTTGTTAAGCCAGTGCTTTAGCCCCTGCTACCACGTAGGTAGTGGCAGCATATCAACTCCCTGCCATTCCTGACATTTTGGTTGTGAGCCTAGCCTTTAAGGATGAACCTCTCATTATCCACAGGTCTGTGGTCCTCAAGTGTGACCTATTCAGGAAATGTGTAAGATCAAACCCATGTTTATAATGATACTCAGGTAATAATCTCCTTTTGAATCCTCATTCTTTGCCCAGGACACAGTAGAGTATTCTGAGGTTCATATGCCTATTATATCCCCAAACTTTACACACAGAGCACACATGGTCCTTCCTCACTGATCAAAATTTAAAGAAATTTACAAACATAAAACTGCTACCTTCTTAGTACAGGTTTTATTTTCCCATAAAGGTTTTCAAAAGTGTGTATAACTTAACTTACACTCAATTATGTGTGACTTTAGATAAATTGTGACTTTGAAAATTTCTGGCTTTGATTCTAATGTGGGAAGTATCCATAGGTAGCACAATGTATGCACACAAAAGTCCCAAAGACGCTCAAGGATTCATGAAATCCTGACACCCAGTGTTTGAGAAATATTGCAAGTGGGTTTCAGCATTGGCCATTCTCTCCCTTTGACAGGTTTCTATGTCAAAGCCACAGTCAGAGATCAATGGATGGACATATGTCACAGGCACTGAAAACAAGGCTCCAAAGTACTGCAGGCCCCAAATACCCACAGCCACCTTGCACCACAGTGTTTCCTGCCCTCGGTTGCTCTCTACTCTTAGTGTATTTTTTTCATGGTGAGGAAAGGCAACATAGTCATAAACACGGAACGAGTTCTTTATGGATCATATTTGAACCTCAGGAAGAAATGGAAAATATCAAAATAGTGAAAGTATGTACAGTATTAAAATAGATAAGTGTAACTAATTGTGACACAACCACTAGTGAAGCTGGCTCACTGATGCTGTGACTTTAGGTCATTTCTGATGAGAAAGTTTAAGGGAAAATAATGTCTCTGCAGGCCAAGGAAACACTAAGTGCACAGGATCTGAAACCAAAGTGACAGTTCAAAGAGAAGAAGAGAGAAGGAGTGAGAAATAGGGTCAAAGAAAAGGCAGGGCTAAGGTAACACTGGGTTCATATTGCAGTTCTGAGAGGAAACTCTGTTAGGGCCCTAAGCCAACAACTGAGGTGAAGTGATCTTTTTCCTGCTTCAGAAACAGCATCCAGTATGTGGAGGACAGAAGGCAAGAATGCAATAATGGAAGGAGGTGAGGGGAAAAAAGCCATTTACAAGAGTCGTGGGACACGATTTTCCTTTTGCTAGTCAGGAACAAGCTGGGATGGCAAATTTTATGAAACCCACAGCTGGGTTCTCCTAAGTCACTCGTTTCCAGATATTTATACATACGATGCACATTAAATCTGACAGAAAACAACATGCGTAAGAAAAGTTCTCTGAGTGTGATCACATTCACCACTGAGGAAAATAATGACCATGTGCCTCATTCTTTAAATAACTGTAGCACTAAATGATAAATGATACACTCTTCCTATATTTATATTGTAGCTATTAAATAGGAGCACAGCTCTTAAATATGGGGATATTTAGACTCATGTAACCTAGAGAAGGAAGGAATTCAGTTCTATAGAAAAGCATACAAACTAGATAAGCAAACATTCATACTCACCTGTGAAGGACTAGCATGTGTGCGTCAGTGGAAAGACTTGCATATTCTGCCCAGAACCTACAACAGTGTTGAACAGCAAATATCTGTTGCTTCTCTCTACCTTGGGACCATATCAAGGAGCAATGGCTCAATGACATGTAACTGCCAAATGGTATCACAGGAGAAAAGGCAACAAAATGTAAAAAACAGAGCTCACAAAGTTTAAAAGCCAACTACACTTTCTAGTACCAAAAGTCTTATTTATCAACAGGGTTTTGGAGAAAATGAGTGACTACAGTTGTACCTGTTTTTTTAAATAGAGTGAGGAGATGTGAGACATGCTTTATCTGTGCAACGATCTTAAAGCACAGACCCTGTGGGATGCAGCCTTCATTGTCTACTGAGCAGGCGCCTTCATGTTTTGCCAAACAACAGGGAGTCTGCCACAGATGCATGCGGGCATGCGCACACACGCACACCACACACACACACACACACATACACACAGGTGGATGTAGACACATGCACACACAGACAAATACATACATACCCGAGATTCATGTACATATGCATACATACATACACAGGTGCATTTAAACACATAGAGAAACACATACACACAGGTGCATGTATATGTATGTACACATATACATATGTAGATATATTATACAATGCAGGTCAACTTCAGTAGACTGTATTGAACAAATGCCAAAATAGACCTTAAAGTTTTATAAAAATGTATCTTCTCAGATGTTTAATGATTTTAGTATTTCAAAGAAACCACATTTCGAATTAAAAGCTTAACCTTCAAATTTGTAACTGTTGGAGAATCTCTGTAATGTCTTGTGTGTGTGTGTGTGTGTGTGTGTGTGTGTGTGTGTGTGTGTGTGTGTGTGTGTGCTTAAGTTTGTACCATGTTCTTGTCTCAGATCTGACAAATCACAAGGAATGGGTTTAGGCATCTTAAAAAATTCTAAAATCCAATGCACTGAGCAATAATGACTTGTAAGAGAAATACGGAGTGTTATTACAAACTCATTTTGACACAAGAAATGCTTTTTGTGCTTTCATTTCTTAAGGTGAATTTTCCTATGTGACTGTCAAAAAAAAAGTAAAACACATCAGCTAATGGTTTTCCCTATTCTCATAGATCAAATGAAGCTGCCGAGGTCAATAGATTTCACCGACCTGTGTTCCCCTTCCCCTTTCCTCTTTATATGTTTTACTTCGTGTTTGAAAGTTCTTTTTGAAGTTTCAATATTTTATCCAAATTTACAGCATTTGAGGAGAAAGAGATGATTCCATACTAAATGGGAGACTCAAAAATGTATCCATTAAACTCAGAGAGAGAGAGAGTAACATAACAGAAGTCAGTTTAGATAGTGTTGTCATGTTATAACCACAATCATCTGCCCAGCTCAGAGCTGGAAATCACAGAAGCTATATCATATTCTGATGCAATGTCAACAAATATTAAAAAGGAAGAAGAAAATGAGAAGAGAAAAGGAGGAGGAGGAGAATGAGAGAAAGAGGAAGAGGGGGAGAAGAGAAAAAAGATGAAGAAAAAGAAGCAACAACAACATTACACACAAGGAAATATTAATTCCTAAATGACTGGCTCTACCTTGTTCACTGTCTCTAAAACAGCACAAAAGAAATATCTGACCACACGCTGAATACTACATTTACTGTAAACAGGTACCTGTTGGGCCAAGAAGAGAGCAGGATATGACTATTGGTCTAAAAAGTCCCTGTCTCATAGGTGCCCACATGCTTTCCAGCAGATAGGATTGGGAAACTCAGGGTTAGATACTCAGAGAGTCACAATTTCATCTGTGGACTCATTACAGATTTACCAAGGTCTGGGCATTCCCAGTCTCCATGTCAGCCATGGGATCTCTTCCCCAGACAGTTCTATGGCTAAAAGAACCTTCTGCAATGGGTTTTCTGCTGTACCTCAAAGTGAATCAACCTTAGGCAGGGAACTAATGTGGTATTTCTCAATTCTCAACTTTCTGACTCACAGGGTTCAAAAGTACACCAAATTCTGAAGGTGTCAATGCTATAAAATATTTTTAAATTGATGATTGTTCAATATTCATTAATCTTGAAATTCCAATCCTAGGTCAAGCAAGTGGATGGCGGCTCTGGTGTCTTTGCCATGAGCTAAGCCAACAGTCGAGGTTTGATAGCTGGCTGCAGGAGTAGGTCACAAACTGTGGGCTGTGACCATTTAGCAGGAGTGATGGTGAGTTGGGGGTGGGTGGGTCCAATGACCCTTTCACAGAGGTCACCTGAGACTCTCAGAACTATCAGACATTTATATTGCAATCCATATCAATTATGAAGTAGCAATTAAATAATTTCATGGTTGGGACTCACCATGATATAAGGAACTGTATTAATTGTCATAACATTAGGAAGGTTGATGACCGCGGGTCTGAGTGTACCCTAAGCCAATAAGGCTACAGTTGTTCACTTTGGCTAAAAAGCAGGTATTGGAATTCACCTGACACTTATGTCCAAAACATGCTATTTTTTTCTGCTGTCTAGGTGAGACTGGATTCAGTTTCCACCTTCTTGTCCATCTGGTAAAAGGAGCCACCAAACTGTCCCATCGCTCCCATTGATATGAAGCTGAAATTCATCCATCATTTTGTAGATAACTGAAAAGTTGCCCTGGTTCACTCAGAACTTCAAGGTGTTAAAATCCTTCTGGTAGCTAGCCAGCCAGTCAGCCTTCACAACCAAATGTTGGGAGTGTCCCAGATGGAAAGCCCAATGATGTCAAAGTTCTTATCACATGCCCAAGTAGATATGCTCCTCCTACTTGTTTTGATTTTAGCATTTTTTCCCAGTGTTAGGCCAAAAGGATAAACTGAAGGTCAGCTTCTGTGCATGGGTGAGCTGACCTTCCACAGTGATCTTGGTGCCCAAAATGATGCATGTGTTCCACTTCTCAGTGTCAACCAGCATGCAGTCCACCTGGACTTGATTTCCAGAGTGCCATTTGGTTTGGTGGTCTCAGTATTGGCAGAGCTTGAGCTGATAAATTCTAACCCATTCCTGGCCTTTGGTTACAAATCAAGACTTATTAAGCCAAAGCTGCAGCCTGTGGTGAAGATGTTCCTGGCAGACTTGCCAAGATCAGCCTATGTGACAGGCACAGCCACATTCTCAGGCAGTGGTGAAGGGAGCCATTACACTGCCTGTGAGTATGAGGACTCCATTCTTTGAAGGTTTGGAATACAGCACTCAAAGTAATACTTTAAGTCCCCTCTCACCAATTTCTAAAGAGTCTAAACTTCCAAGGCAGCTGATAACTCCAGAGAAACAGTGTCCTCTCCACATACAGGACAGCTGCAGAGGCAAGCATAAGCCACACCAAATCCCAGTGAGAAGAGAGGACCAGATACTCAATCTCACCCACAAGGCATCGAGTTCCTGGAAATTGGCAGCTGCTGGAAAGGGAGAGACAGTTTCCCTGAGGGTGAAGATCCTAAGCCATCTTGTTTTATTGTTTTTAAGAACGATGGTATATAGTAAGTGTCTCACTGTTGATTCTCCGAAGCTAGGATGGAATGTTAAGAGCTGTTATTTATCTGTAGTCTAAACACCTCAAGTAGAGATTATTGGGATTCTGTAAACCCCACCCCACAGTTGCCGGGCAACACAAGGTATGCTCTATTGCACAGTTACCTGACACTATAAAAGGGGTTGCTTTTCCTCTTCTCTCTCTCTCCTCTCTCCTCTCTCTCTCTCTCTCTCTCTCTCTCTCTCTCTCTCTCTCTCTCTCTCTCTCTCTCTCTCCTCTCTCCTCTCTCTCTCTTGCTCCTCTCTTGCCCCTTTGTCTCTCCTCTCCCCATTCCTTTCACTCCTCTCTTTCCATGTGCTCATGGCCAGCCTCTACTTCTCTACTCCTCTTCTTCTCTTCTCTTCTCTTCTCTTCTCTTCTCTTCTCTTCTCTTGTCTTCTCTCCTCTCCTCTCCTCTCCCCTCCCCTCCCCTTCCCTTCCCTGCCCTCCCCTCCTTTCCCCTCTCCTCCCCTCCTCCCCCCTCTTGCTCTGCCCCCACTACCTTCTTAACTCCCCTCTCCATGCCCTGAATAAACTCTATTCTATACTGTACCGTCATGTGGCTGGTCCCTCAGGGTTAAAAAGATACCCCATCATGGGTCCACCAGAGGCATCCTCTTGTCCTCAAGCCTCTCCACTCCTCCAGAGAGGATATTCCCCCACTCTCTTTATCTTTTTCCTAACATTAGTGCTGAAACTTGGGACATATCTTTTCATTTTTTATAAACATATCAGAGATACCATACTCTTGACAGGAGATTACCAACTATCAGGTTGGTAGATATGTATGTGGTCAGCTCTCCAGAGCTCTTACAATACCCTAATATATGATCACATGGTTCAGTGATAGGGATGTCTGTGAGGCCTAGCCATTGAGATTCTGGTGTTTTACATTGAAAAATAACATGCAACTACATTTTAAGGTATAATCTTTTCATCTTATGTGTCATAAGATCATGTCTTAGAGGTAAAGAGGGGAGGGGCTATGTGGAGTGGACTGGGAGCAGAGGGGAGACTTTGTTTCGATGTAAAGTGAATAAATAAATACATTAATTGAAAAAATAATTATGTCCCTAAAACCAATAATTTTAATTAAATTAAGTTTCAGTAGAGTGTAAATGCCTAGCTAAAATGTACCCAGCACTATTTGCTCAATCAGATTCCTAATTGAAGAATTCTTTTAAAACCAATGGAAACTTTGGTCATGGGAAAGAGACACTCACACTACAAGAATCTGGCTTACTAGAACTGGTCTCATGACATATCTGGGCCCAGGGTCAGTGTTAAGTGTCTTGGCAGTGAGTACTGCATGCTTCAAAATTTTCTCTATCTTTGGAGTATCTCACTAAGAGCTTTGAAAACCACAGTTCATGTTCTATACCCGTGTTTAGAAAAGTAATCTCACATGAGGTCTCAGAAAACAAGAAAAACAATTACCCAGACATTGTCAGTCCATAAATGGTCCATAATTTGTAGGTGAGTGTCAAAATAAATGGAAAACTCTCCTATTGAGGATTTATAAAATGTTTAGCAATTAAAGAAAGAGGTTAGTTTTTGTGCTTGCTTTTTAGATATATTGACTATACTGATAATATCTCTAGGAGAAAAGGTCAATTCTAGTGTATCTGATTTATGTCAGTATAATTAGACCTATTCAAGGTTTGATTTTTATTTCTGTCTGTGTGTGTGTGTGTTGTTGTTGTTGTTTTGATGTTGTTTGTTTGCTTAACAAAGCAAAAATATAGCTTTTGCCCTGTTACCATGTTTGAAAATCATCAGATGATTTTATTGACAATAGAGAAAGAAAATGTTTAACCTGTAAGGAGATTATGTATGTGTGTATGTATGTATGTATGTATGCATTTCTAAGACAAAGCAGAGGGGTAACTATCAGTAAACATTTAAACAGGTTTTATACAGAGTTATAATTAAATAAGTAGCCTTCAAGGAACACATCAATATTTATGAAAGGAACAACGTGACAGAAAAGGTGCTAAATGCTAATTTTGCTATTCATTATCTTTCTGATAATAAACATTCTTACAGGAGTGAACTTACTTTCATATACATTCTCTCCTAATTGGTGAACCTGAGTGCCTGTTCCTGTATTTGTTGACCTTCTATATTCATCCTTGCAAAGTTATCTGAGTCTTTTATCCTTAAAAAATACCTTTATCCATGTGCATGTCTGTGTGTGTGTGTGTGTGTGTGTGTGTGTGTGTGTGTACATGTGCAAGTAAATGTTGTGTGTGTATGTACACATGTATGACCATTTTGATAGAAGTCAGAGAACAGTTTGTGGGAGCCAGTTGTCTCCACCATATGAGGCCTGGATACTGAACCCAGACAGTCAGCTCCATCATCCTCTGAGCTGTCTCACCAGGACTTTTTGTTCATTTCTAGATTAGATAACTGTGTTGTTTGGATTGTGCTATTAAGTTATGAGTTCTCTTTTATATATTTTGCCTATTAACCCCTGTTAAACACACACACACACACACACACACACATACAACAATAACAACAAGACGTTTTCTACTGTATAGACTGCCTTTTTATTTTCTTAGTGACATGCCTTTAAATAAACATGCCTTCTTAAATAACTAGAATAATTTAAGAAGTCACTACAAATTTAGCAAACACAGGCTGATGCCCAGTTAGAATTTTTCCTTGTCATACCTCCCAGGAATAGTACTTACAAGTCAAGCAGTTAGTGTTCTGCCTGCTGCTTCCTGGGAAAGAATGCAGGAAAAAGAATGTCTTTCAGGGGATCTGCAAATTCCCAAAGCAGCAGAAGTTATAAAAAGAAAGGCATTTAACTATTTCCATGGGAACATGTTCATGACTACTGTTGTTATCTTTATTAAGTACTGAAAAAGAGGAGGAAAGAAGAGAGAAAGAAGAGAGAGATAAAGGAAGTAAGAGAGAGAGAGAGAGAGAGAGAGAGACAGAGAGAGAGAGAGAGAGAGAGAGAGAGAGAGAGAGAGAGAGAAATGAAGGAAGGATGGCAGGAAGAATGGAAGGAAGGAAGGAAGGAAGGAAGGAAGGAAAGAAGCTATTAATCAACTCCTAACATTTGTGTAGAGCAGAGCATGCTTTCTTTCCTAACTTTTAATACTGTATGGTGTGTGTGCATGTGGGTGTTTATCCGTGTGTATGTGTGTGTATGTTTGTTTGTGTATGTCTATATATGATCATATGTGCATGTGTGCACATTGTATGATTGAGTTTAGTTCATGGGTTTGTGCAGTTCTTTTTCTCCTTCTACCTTTACATGTTCTCCATACCTTCAGGTCACTGGACTGGGATCACCAACCAGCCTGCTGTGTCCTTTACCCATTGAGCCATCTTGCTCATTGTGTGCTGACTTTTCAACCATTCTTTGTTAATGAGCATACCCTTTGCAACTCAGTCATTAACAGTCACTATGAGTTTTTCCTCCTTAGACCCCACTGTTTCCATTCTATTACTGAGAAATGTGCTTCCCATGTGCTGTGAGTCAAATGAATACTTATCTGCTTTCACCTCTCTGATGTTCTAAATTCTCAAATACTAAAATTAAATCTGGGATATAAAAACAAAGCCACTGAAGTCCTTGGAAGTCAGGCAAAATTAATAAGAAACTACAGAATGTGAAAAACAGGAGAATCAACTGACTTTTAAAAGTGTATATTTACTGGACAGAAAACAGCATAATTGCTTAGATGACATTTAATGAATACCCAAAATATCAACACAGGGGTTCCTGTCTTTTCTCTAGAGCAATATCACAAACCAATGTGCCAGAGGCTGAAGTGATGGCGTTTCCCAATTATTTCTATGCCCAGGAAAAACCACATGCATACTGAACGCATTCTCTTGTTCACAAATCTGTTGAAACTTGCTCACATTATCCATACAGCTGAGACATATCCTCCCTGGCAGATGTAGATGTATAGATGACTATACACAGTGCTTCATCCCCATTGTTTTTGATGGATATTTGATTCATTTCATTGTATTGATTATATTGTAATTACAAATAACCTGCTGCTATAAGATTCTTTTGCATGGGTCTGAGGATCATGCAAACAACTTTCTAACACAGAAACTCAAACAATAACTGCTACATCTCTTCAGCCCTCATGCCTGCAACTGCAGCTACATAGCTGCCCACAATGGCTTACTCTAAGAACACCTAGTCATATAAAAGTTTCAACTCTTGATCTGTTTTGGAAATTGGCAGAACTAGTTTTCTTTACAGCTGTGGGTGGGGGGTTGCCTCTTATTGTAATTTCAATGAGGCTGACTGCCAGCCATCTGTTGATCATTTGACATTTCCCTTTTGGAATGTGTGGGTTCAAGTGTCTTGCTTCCCCCCCCCCCTACTTGCTTATGCTCATCCAGAAATGCCACGTCTGTGTAATGGTTCTTTGTCCTTTGTCTCTAATATTTGTTGTGAAGGCTTTTCTCATTTCAGAGTTTGTCTTTTGACTCCTTGTGGTGTTTTTTCATCTGGCCCCAAGATTGTGTTTGATAACATAACAAGTGAAGCAAATGAGCCAGAAATAAATAAACGATATATGCCATCCAAGTTATACCTACAAAGGATCATGCTTTGAAAATGTATCCAATATTATTCATCCCCCTGATTCTGTGTCCTAATAGTGACCCATCAGTACTTCATATCTAGTTCACATATTTATATCAACTTAGAATCGCCTTTACAGAGACATCTTTTCACGTGTCTCATATTTTCCCTTCCATACAACCTAAATCCTAACCAACATCAAAACAAATTAATTTCTAGAAATCCAGTGTGTTAAATGCCAGACTAACCTTCCAGCTTTTCTAGAATTTGCAATTACAGGCAAATCACAATGTTAATAGGGTAGATTGTGTATGGGGTGTGTGTGGGGGCGGGGATTAATGGGGTAGATTGTGTATGGGGTGTGTGTGGGGGTGGGGGCTCATCATTTGCTTTAGTGTATAGACCCAGCTAATGAATGAGTTATATTTCTTTTCCTTTCAGATTCAACAAAACAAAATTCTCAATGCCTAAATTCCTCATAAACACCAGTTGCTTGGTGTTTCACATATTATGAAGAACTGGTCTTCCACGTTCTACCATCTACAGCCTGGAAGCAGTGTTCAAGAGACACAGTCTTCCCTTCTGCTTTCTCTGTCTGGAGCCTGATCCCTAAACACTTTATCAAAAGAGTTTCTGCCTGTCTAAGGTGTGTTTCACCAGAGAGGACCTTGACAGGAGGACAGAACATCCCTAGGGAAGCTTGAATTCAAGATGCACAATGCCCTGTCTTTCTGCTACGTAGCTTTTGGCTGGCTGACTGCAGTGTCCAGACTCACAGTCGTTGCTCAGTTCTCTCTGTGAGATTCCTGGAAATTTTTTCTTTCAGACCCAGGAGTGCTAATGGCTCTACCATTATCAAACCAGGTTTCTGCAGTGAGTGCTCCTCGCTTCCACTTTGCAAACAGTCCCTTTGTAAATGTACTCTCCTGGAATTATTCTCATTTTCGAGTTCCATCTGCTTCCTTTTGGGACTCTGACACAGATTTAATAGTCACATATGTGTGTATAAAAAGAACCAAAACAAAGTGTTATGTGTTAAGGCACGTTAGCATGATAGCTGTTCTCTCAGGCTCATGGACAAATACACAGAGGCATATGCCTTCTTTTCTATGGAACTCAGAGAATAGTCAAGGAGCACACTCGTCATGTTGACCTTTGAGATGTGTAGAAAAATGAACAAAAGGTTGTATACACACACATCTCTCTAGAAGGACAGGTGCTCTCTACCACAGCTGGATTTGATGCTGTGGGGGGTGGAAACACTATTTCTGTACAGTTCCTTAAATCCTCTTATTAACCCATCAATAGTCAATAATACTTTGAAACTAAAATGAGACATTCGTGTAATAGAGTTTACTTCATGAGCCAATGAATCTTAGCTATCAACTGAATTTACAAAATTTCTCCCTCTCTTTTTATCCTCTCTGTCGAAAAATGAAGAGGCAAACACTTTTGGTGTTTATTTGTTAGTTATGTAATTTAGATTATACCACTCTCTTATTTTCTCAAGCTCTGAGTATTAATTACTACCCCCTTGCTCCGATTTAGTAGTTTATACAAAATATGAGGGCAATTATTATTCCGCAAAAGTAAGATTATTATTAGAAATGTAAATAAATGGTCATAAAGATGCTATGGAAAAACAGTTCTTTTTAGATATGGGATGTCTTCATATGGTCCATTGTTTATGGACCACAAGTAGACATGTCTCCATAAGAGCATTTCAATGGACATAGACTGCCCAATGACTGACATTATCAGCTGGAAATACGCAGGGAATATGGACAGGGGAAGAACTATGGGGAGCTTTCCTCACGGGGCCCTGAACGAAAAGGTGACCTACCTGTGCAATGACAGGAAAGAAAGGCTTGGCCTGAGGTTTTCTTGCTCCCCATGCATCTGCTTCTGCTGCTGCTAGAAAGGGCACTAGAGAAATGAGCCAGCCTACATCTCCTGCATCATGGTTTCTCCTTCTTCAGTGGCAAGGAACCTCAGGCTTTGTGCTGCTCTATATGTAACAGAGGATCTAAAGACCCCCACAACATGGACGAAAAACATGCAGGATCTGTTACTAACCCATCAGTCCATCTGGGTTAGAAATTAGCTCTTCTGCTTTCTCAGTCTTGTTTCTGAGACAGCATAGAGAACTACACCCTAAGAACTCAACCCCAACCCAATAAACCTTCATAGTTGGACCATAGCAACCCAGAATACACAGAGTCACTATTCACTGATGATTCTAAGAGCAAAAAACTAAGTTGTATTTGTAACAGAAAAATAATATACATTCTATTGATAGAGAACATTTAAATATACTTATTTGATAGAAAAGCTACCTTAGCCATTTCTTTTGCTAACATTTAACACTTTATAGGTAAGCAAAATTGGGTCTCTTTTTGGTAATGGTAGTTAATATCTAAGCTCGAACTCATGTTCGTATTTTAAACAGAAGATTGATATTAAACATACATATTTTATTTCAGGGGATAATTTAGGTTGAATTTTTTCATTTATAGAAGTTTTATCACTGAAGTTCTATTTAAGTTTTTTTTTAAGTATATCACAATAGATACAGACAATAGCCTTATGGGGTTCCATTAGATTTAATTGTGTTCTATAGAAAGCAGAGAATATAGTAGTTAATAATGTTATCAGTTATCTCTCTCGTTGATATAACAAAATATCAAAAGCAATAGAAAAGAGGGGGAGGGTTTGTTTTGGTTTACACTAAAGGGGTGTAGCTCATGATAGAAAACACAGCAGCTGGGGGTGGGGGTACTGGTTACATTGTATCAACAGCCTTGAAGCAAAGAAAGAAAATAAGGGTTTCTACTGTAAAACATCAAGGCCTGCTTCTCAATTAAGTATTTCCTCCAGGGAGGTCCCAACTACTAAGCTTCTACAACCTTCCTAAATAGTGCTGCTAACTGGGGACCAAATATCCAAATACATGAGCCTCTAAGAGACATTTTGTTTTTAATCTGCAACTGGCAATCACATTAATTCAGAAAAATTTAGACTTAATGTGATCTGTATGGCTATGATGAACTTATTTAGTGCCAAAGGTAGATCAGATCTTTTAGCATCCCTATGATACCCAGTCCTCTCAAATCCTCAGTATCCTTGGCCCACATAATTTCTTTGCTTTGAGTGTGGACATTTGCATCTTGCTTCTAATGTAGAACATGACAAAGGTAATGTGCTGTGGCTCATTTTAATAGCCATGCTGCATGGAAACTGGTGGATGTCATCTTTATAAAGTGTAAGATTCCAATTCAGTGGAATGGGCCTAAAGGCTGCCTTTCTAGACTCAGAAAGGCTTGCATTGCATGAAACTGCAAGTGGCCTCCAACATCTGTGATGATCTTAAGTCAAAAGGTAGCAAAATCTGGGGCTCTTATCCAACTGTCTACAGCAGGACTGACCAAAATGGAAAACCCTGCCTCTTGTCCAGCTGAGTTCTAAGAGAAGGAAATGTGCTCAATACTTTGACTCTAGCTTTTGAGACCATGAGCAAAGAACTCAATGAGGCCAAAGTCTGGACCTAGAGAAATTAGGATACAATAAATATGTGTGGTGGTAAGCTACTAAATTTGAATTATTATACATTTGTTTATCCTCAGTTCCTTTCCATGTAAAATGGCAATGTTTGAGTCTTCTAGATTAGTTGTGGGCATTAAGTGAGATAATTAAATGTCTGAAGAAGATATATAATTGTCTAAGGAAGACGTGAACTCAACTAAGGTGACAGTGAAGATTACTGAAGGGACAATAACAAGAAGAATGATGGTAAGCTAACAGCTTGATAAACTTGACTGCATTATATTTGACTTTTCAAACAGTCCAAAACAAAAGACAAAATCAAGAGAAACTGTCTCAAGGAATGCTCCTTCTTCCTTGCAAGCCTTTTCTCCATTCATGCAACAATCCCCACCTCTAAGGCAGTTTCCCTTAGTAACTCTGTATGGTGAAGAAGAAGAAATCTATTTTAAGCTTACAATAGCTAAATCCATGTTTGGAACATAATCACCTCTTCTGCCAAAATGTAAGAATTTTTCCATATTTGTACAAGAGGATGGATTAAAATTATAGAGAAATATTTATAACAAAAACAATTTTATAACACATAAAAATTCCAAAATAGGCTTAATTCATTTAGAATAGAGATATCCTATTGCAAAAGACCTCATTTTCCTTAATAGCCATGTGAACTGGCTTGCTTTCAGCCAGAATCTCTGAAAGTGAGCTTTATTTATTACTCTCAGTTTGATTTCAGATCACTTTAATTACCAATAAAAAGCAGGCACCAATACAGAATGGGACATTACTTATGTGGATGTTTTTAAAGCTAGAATAGATAGTGGCCCCATTCCAAATGTTCTATAAAGCATTTTATAAGTAAATTCTGATCATAAAAATTTTGTTAAATCCCCTTTCCCAGTAGGAAAAAAAGCAAACCCAAAGAATGGCTAGTGTCTTAAAGTGTATAAAAAATCAGAATATTTACCTAAACCTGTAAAGTCTCATCCATACCTCAGTTTAGTTAACTAGAGTCACCACTGAGACTATGTCGGGTTTCACGAATACACTTTCAATGTAGACACACAAGAGAACATTTGAATATTGGCAGCATCAGAGCTGATGTGAAACAGTTTTGTGGTCCCGATTTATCACTTTGAAAACAAGGGGATGCTGCAGTTCAACCAGATGAACAAGAGCATGTAAAGTGGCCTGCTGCCTGGTGACGTCTACAGGGATCTCAGTAGCTGACTACACTTTATAGCCCAACCCATTTCACACCAACAAAAATACATGTTCAAGAGATGGAAGGAGAAACAGAGACAGAGAGCATTTATTTAATAGATAATAAGACAACTTTTCCTCTGAATTCACATAAATGCCCATACCTATAAACACTTAAAAAATCCTGAATGTTTATAATAAATTAATATAAATTGACCTTTCGCTAAACTTGGAAATTACAGTTTTGCCTGTTTTGACTAATGAATTCTACAGGCAGAGCTGCTGCTTGGTCTGATAAACAAACAAACAAACAAACAAACAAATAAATAAATAAATAAATAAATAAATACCAGAACTCAATGTCACAAAATGCCTTTTATGTCAATTTTTATTTAACCTACACTCTGATTTATAAAACTTCTCATCAATTGGAATGCTAACAAAGTTTAATAATTTGCTATTTTTGATAGATCAGCCACTAGCTGCTTGTAAATTTGGTCAGACCATTTAATGTTTTTGTCCTTTGACTCTACAAATAGCAAAGAATAATATCCTTCATTTTTTATCCTGGGGTAGGAGAGGCTCATAAGCAATACAGTGTAAATACACTGAAAAATAGTAAAACACAATGTAAATACATTACAATATTACTATTAATATTGATATAGCATCTCTGGACCTTAGCTCATTGGGCATAACTATTGCTAATTCATAAACTGAATTTATCAGCATTTATTACCAATGGCTCTATTTTGCTTTCAGGATATCACCATTTAGTAGTTAGCAGACTTTGCCTATCTTTTCTAATAATGATTGTAAGCTGATTTTACTCATAGTTTATAAAACTGTCCCTCTTTTGCAGCTAAAGAAGGAAAAACCACAGGAATAGCAATCTGATAATCTTTTCTTCTGCAAAGATTTCTTAAGTAGCTAGGAGTTACAGCTAGAATATAATACAATTGACTATGGGACACACACACATACATACATAGACACACTTACACATGCAAGTGCAAGCACTCACATGAGCACACAGAAATCTAAGCAAAAGTAGATACTTAATTCCGTAATATTACAAATAAGACAATAGTGAACTCCCAACAGAACAATAGCAACCTGGATTTGAGTTATTTTACAATTATCAAAAGTACTGAAATTGTTAAAGAAAATAAATGTTTTATGCTGCATAAATATTAGGAACAATTTCTATCTACTTTTCTACCTTTCTCAATAGTTCTCTTTATATAGTGTACAACTAACTTAGGAAGCACACTTCTGGAAAGCATTTCCCAATAATTTGGGCAAACGTTTTCATCTCAGTTGTCCGCCCCAGTTCACTGACACAGGCAGACAGTTCTCCATCTTTCTCAGGAAGCTGCGAGCACACAGTCAAAACAACAGGAAAAGGATCTCTAATTCAACATGTGCAGGCTTGGCCACTGAGTTTACAGAGACTATTCTGTGTTACCTGAAAGTTTATGATGAGGAATCCACAGTGCCTTTTTATCCCCTTGCAGGAGAATCTGCCTGCAGACATCCTAAGTATGAAATGCACACTAACCACTAACACTGGTCATTAGCTGCTTCCATTTCATGTCCCATCCTTTTGACTCCTGTCTTTTGTTACTCTGCAGCTTAAGGAGATTTGTGGGAATGAGAGAACATATAGACAGAAAAAAAATGTTAAATATTTTCTCATACAAAATACCATGAAATGATAGAAGCTGAACTAAAAGCCCGAAACATTCTAATCGTGTGAGAAAGGATTTTTTTTTAAGTGTCCTCATAAACCACATTAGATGCCAAATAAACAGGAAGTCAGAAAATTTATCTGGGTGAAAATGATGATCAACAGTAGAGGATTAAAGACAGGGAGAGAAAAGATTGAGGATTTTCATTTATAAAATGTTAAAAGGCAAACTTTAGATCTGTTAAAGTACAATGTGATTTCTTGAATATGATTCTGTTCTTTCTACTCAGCAAAATAAGTTAGAGAAACACTGAGGAAGCCAAGCCACTGCTGTCTAAATCACTCTTTGCTGAGATCAGAGCCACATTTAAGTTATAAACTGGTAACATGGGAAGCTAAAGTGTAGGGTTAGGACAACTCAAGAGGAGAGCAAGTTCCCTAAGTCAGAGTCATTAGAATCAGACTCAGGGAAGGGGTACCTGGAGCCATTTTTTTTCTCCCATTGACAAGGTTCAATTTCACAGCCCACCTGGATTTCATTAGATGCCAGGCTTGCTTGGAAATCTGCAATTTCTTTAATTTTCTATTTCACTTTGTGAGCATGAAGCCCAGTCCTCCCTTGTAGAAATATTGAAACAACCTGTCTTTAAAGTAATGTATAGTCTGAATGTGCCAGGTTAACCAATTAATCTTTGATATGACAAAAAAAGGTTGACTAATGATATTTCCCTTCATCTGATTCCATTGGGAATGTTACCCCATTACAAACTTCTTTGGTAAATAATGGTTTCCTTTTGAACAAGTCAAACAGGAGCTATATAAAGATCTATGTTACTTAACTTTCAAATTTAATAAATATTCACAAGTACATATTGAATATCTACCTTGTCCTTGCCTTTTGGAATGAAAATTCTTCAACCTCTGCTCTGTAGATATAAGATGAGAGTTGTAAAAAATGAGAACGTGTGATTTCAATTTTCAGATGAAAATACTACATATATTCAAAACACTTGATTATCCTTATCCAGCCAATTCTCTGAGAGAAACCCTAAACCACTGTCGTTATGGATCCAAATACTACATCACAGTTGATATACTTTGACTCTACAAGACTCTGAAGACTCCTGTGCTAAAGGTGTGTTCTCTATAATATCTCTATGAGAGGTATTATAACCTGTCAGCATGTGGCCTTCTGATAAGTCTCAGGTCACTGAAGTATTGTCCTCTCTAGAGGGTGGTTCTGATCTGAAGTCTGTATGTGAACACTGAAGGTCTTGTTTCCCTATTGGTTCTTGATAGAATAATAAAGTTGCTAGAGACCAATGATCTGGGTGGAATAGCCAGGACTTCCAGTTTTCCCACAGGCAGGCCAGCAGACACAAGGTAGGAGAAAAAAGATTCGCCATGCTTTAGAGGGAGAAATAGCCACTAGCCATGTGAGATCTCAGGTGGAGTGTCCATTGGCCATGTCCCAGATTGGCCCTGGTGGGAGACTGGAAACATAATTAAGCTGATGTCAGATTTAGGGTGCTGAGCTAGGACTAAAGGTAACTGAGCAACCAAAGTGGTGGGCAGGTTCAGAGGTGCTGAGCTGGGGATGAAAAGAAGTGCTTGATAGCCAAGGAAGGCTTAGAAGAGCCTGGACATTGACTAAATCATATCAAAAATAAGCTAATGTGTGTGTGTGTGTGTGTGTGTGCGCGAGCGCGCGCGCGTGCACATGCGTACTCACATGCTTGTATGCATGTGTCCTTCATCCATGGATCTGAGGAAACCCGGGCTGGGATGGTAGAACGGTTAGACTGGAGCTTAAAGAGAGATAGTAGGAACTACACGCTGTAGTCCTCAAACAGGATTATGATAGGTTTACCTTCCTGTCTCCCTTTTGCATCACAGCCACAGTGAATTGTCCATGTGTAACCCTGGCACGTCTTCAGCCTTGACATGTCCATCACCACAGGCCAAAAAGCAATTGAACAAATTCACTGAAACTATGAATATGGGAGCCAAAAAAGACATTTTCTCTTTGTAAGATGGTCACCTTGGGTGTTTTATCCTCGTGACAGAAAGCTGTCTGACACACAAAATAACGATTGGAAAAGCTAACTAAACATTTGCTTGTGCATCTTCCTGAAGTAGGAAGGAGTCTAATAAAATTAACCTTATTTTTATATGCACTAAGATGTTATTTTCACTTAACTATCAACTTGAGAAACTTACGATGACAAATAGTAAATTTCAATAAAATTTTATTTAAATGATGCATGAATGAAAATATCCAGACAGATACATTCTGAATGAATCTTTCTCACAACTTTCTGGTCTCATGAACATAGACAACTTCAATGGAAACACAAAGCATTATGACACAGGGAAAAATTGAAGCTGGTGAATACTTTCTCCTCGACTCAACTATACTTCTAACAAGGGTGGTTAGTAAAAATGGGATTTATCTTCCAGAAAACATAGAGAAGCAGGGTTCCAAGTCCTAATTTGAGGCTCGATATCCTCTTTACATGTCACAATAATTTATCAATACCTTGAGGGAAATGAAAGAGATGACTGTGTGTTGATAAATTTTTATAAAAACATCTCTTGTGTTCTAAGAGCCTGGCACTTTTTCCTGGACCTTACAGCTATAGTTAATTATACACCATGAGATCACTTAAGATTTAAGACTGCTATCCCACCGGGCTCTCAGTTGTTTATTTAACCTGCCATTAAAAGACCAATGAAACCACCAGCCTTAGGTGCCTTAGATTTGCCTGTGTAATCAGCTCTACCACCTAAGCTGATTACTAATTTTAATTTTAAATTATGTATTCCTCCATGCCCCTGACCCAGGGAGCAATGCATATGTGTATGTGTGGGTGTTTTGGCAGTAGTTTGCTGGGAACAGCAGACAGAATGAGATTGACCTTCCCCAACAAATATCTACCATAAATATTGGAAGAAGCATATGGATGGTGCTTGTTAACACCATTTTTGCAGTCTTTTGGGGTCAATTGAAGTAAATAACTTAATCCCTTGTTTAAAAAACTGTTAAAGGTTTCTGTGAAATGTCCTTCATTCCTCTCCCATGTGCTGACCAATAAACAGAGAACAAAGCTTTTGTTAGGGACACATTCAGATCAACACAGACTGGATACAGATAGGCCAGCTACAAACTACAGACAGATGGAAAGCCAAGGGAGAAATGGAGAACTCAGACTTGGACTCACTATTGGACAAATGAACCCTGGAGGAAATCTGTGATTTTATTACCTAATTTGACATGGAGGCAACAGAGACCCATGATTGTGAGAAAGTTAACAGAACATCAGAACACCATAACTCCAAATGCTACCCTGTAATTATGAAGCAACAGGCATAATCATAGGACTGCAAAAGACTGTGGGAAACAAATAAACTCTTAGCTCCATTTTGGGAGTACTATCCTTCCATCCAAGCCTTAGCTTATGATATAGCAGTGGGTTGAGACCCACCCTACCTCTGCTTTCACAAGGGGTTACTAGGAAGCCTGTACATTTATCAATCTTATGTAAGTATTTTTCTATTAATTGTTTTGATAGAAGGTGAATATATGTGGTAATATATTCACCTATTTAATGAACTCAAGGTATTCAGCATACAGATGTGCCAGACTGCCCTAGTAAGGGGTCTACAGAAAGAGCAGTTCCTTGTAAAGCCACAGCAGGTCACCAGAGCAAAGCCATATTGTCCCCTGATCCCCCAGAGTCCTCTTCACTGCCTCCTCCTGGGCAGAAGAGCTCTGTTGGTGCTCAAAGAGGCTGAAAGCACTCCCAGTCTGGGGATGCTGGGAGCTGACCGGCTGCTGAAGAAGCTGGTATTTAGCTCTCAGCCTTGCCAGAACCAGGGAGAGGAGCAGCTGTGAGTTTTCTAGGTTTTTTTTTTTTTTTTTTTTTTTTTTTTTTTTTTTTTTTTTTTTTTTACAACTCCTTCCCTTCAGCAAGAAAGATGTGTTGTTTTCCTGCCAGGCTCCTGCTACATTTGTCGGGTTATTAGCTTAGCTGCCTACTCTGTCTAGTAGCCAAGATTACCATGGCGATAGCCGTTTGTTTTCAATCTGTGTTTAAATAAATTAACTCCTAGTCAATTATCAGCTACATATCTTTATTTCAGTAGAAGCTCTGAATTCATGGGAGATGGGCCACTCTTAGTGGAGCAAATACCAGAGAAAGAATGACCGGCTCACAAGATGAAAGGAACATTGCAGGACCATTTCCCAAATCAAAGGAAAAAGAAATCTATTATAAAAGAGATGCTATTTTCACAGTTTGCCTTCCTCCCTCCCTCCATTCCCCACTTCCCTCTCCCTTCCTCCCTCTCTTCCTTTTCCTCTCCTTCCCCTTCCCCCTCCCTCCTCTTCCTGCAAGCAAAACTGTTAGGATCCCAGATGTGTTTTCATAGCAACCTAGCAGCACAAGAAGCTGCGCAGCTGTAGCTGAGTCAAGAGACTGTTATCAAACTGCTTAGAAAGACAGCAAGACTTAGATTAGCAGTCACAGGGATCAGTTCTTATCTCTTACAGAGACAAAAGACAGGCTTCTCTAAAACTGTGAGGCACAGGCTCCTTTATATTATCAATAATTTCTGGACACATTCAATAATTTTTTTACATAGCATTACAACATCTTTGAAGAAAAATGTATGGGGAATAAAAGGGAATATAGAAATCACTCTATCAACTTGGAATTACGAAATGTTTTCCATAAATGTTTCACCCTCATCAGCGTTTTTATCACTACTTTAAAATAGCAAAATAAGCATATTATTCACAAGCCATTGAAACTCAACCGTGAGTAGCTGTAAACACTGGTTAAGTACCCTGCTATTGGGAACCTTTCTGACAACATTGAAGTCGTTTAAGAATACCTATTCCATTGTTATTTTTCAAGATTTAAAAGAGCTAGAATGTTAATGCTTACAAAATTATGCTTTTACTTTGCAAGATTAAATTTGCATTTCATGTTGCAAAGCATTTTACAGACCTTCTCAATCTAACCTTCAAGTCTAGAATGCATAAAAGGGCCTGAGACTCCTCAGAATATGTTTCCAGTGTTACAACAGTTTTTCTTTAGGCTTTCCTAATAGGAAACCTTCTAAAAACACTGAGAGAGGCTCTTTCTCCTTCTTTCTCTGCACCTTCCTTCTGGCTGCCCTCCCCGCAGTGGCTCTGGGATCACCTGGTGGTATTTTTAGCATTGCAGCACTATTTCAAACCTTCTAGAGCCACCCAGGGCCAGCCTGTCCTGCCCCCTACATGGAGTGCATGCCCTCAGGCCTCTTCCAGGGTTACTGCTCATATCCACTGGGTGTCAGTTAAAGCCAAGTCCACTAGCCATTCCCTTTAAAAGTCCAAGTGTTAATAGTGTTCCCTGTTGTCTCCTAGATGTAGAAGAAGAAGCTACCTCCTGTTGCCTGGCACTTTAGTGAAAATTTAGAGGGCTCTTTTGACATTTTTCAGAGCCACAACAGCTTCTGGCCTAATAAATGATTCCTTTAAATACCTTATTCAGATAATGTGAGTTGCCTTTTATCTGAGCCCCCAAAGAATTTGCTAACTCTCCAGAGACAGAGTAGTTGCAACTGTGTTTACATCACATATGTAACATTTGGTTAACCTTTTGTAGAATGGAAGAAACCCTGGGACTTGAACTGAGCATTCAAGCTTCAGTGACAGTGATATTCCTGAAGAAATTTCTTGCTCCTATAAAGTATGCAAAGTGCCTTAGGTAGCCTGGAAAACATGGACATTTAGAGCAGGTCTTCTGTATTATGCAAACCTTAAGCCCATTTTCACATCAAGATGCTCCTGTTGCAATCCTTCCTGACAACTTGAGATTTATACCCATAATAGCAGCGATGCCCACAGAAAGAAATCTTGTTGAAACAGGTCCCATCTGAAGTATGTGCTCATTGCTGCCTTTTAAACTCAAAAAAGAGATACCCAGGGAAATGTCTTCTCTCCCATCCCTGCATTGCCCGGCACACCTAAACATGCACAAAAATCATGGACGTGACCAGCAAAGATGGACGAAGACTCCTTCCTGATGGGGTACTTGGTCCAGTTTTCCAGACAGGGATTTCCTTACTCTGGTTGGCCAAGTAGTATATTTCTCTTTGTTCTTGTCTATTCAGTGACTCTGCTTTTAAAGGCTGCGCTGTGCGCTTATAAATTACAGGAATTCCTGCACAGCACAATGGGAGACAATGACCAAAGCCTAATTAAGTTGATGAAAGTGTCATAAATACTTCCCCAGTGGCCCTTGGCAACTAGTGACAGGAAGATAACCGAAGAAAGTAGAAGCAGAGACATGAGCCCTTTTCCTTCTTTCCATAACATCAGAACTGACATGGGAGAAGTATAAGGCTGCAATTCCATTTGTGTTGCTTATGCTCTATGAATATGATAAGACATGCTTTATATACTATGAATACAAATTTTTATTTTAAAATCTCACGTGTGCATATATTAGCATATGTATATACCATAACTATGCATTTTTCCAACCATATGCCTATGACTCACCAATGATTGAACCAATTTATCTTTTACACATTTATTTAGTTTATGTGTGTATGGAGGGATGCTTGTGCTATGGTCCATATATGAAGGTCAGAGGGCAAATTATGGGAGTTGGTTCCCTTCTTCAACCATGTGGGGTCTAGGGAATGAACTCTGGCTATTGAACTTGGTGGCATGTGAATTTGCAGTCAGAGCCATCTGGTCTACCCCAATAAGTGGGAAAATCTGTATCCTACTTAAATGCAATCAGACTGAAATTACCTTTTGGTGGCTAATGGCACACAACAGACAAAGATCAAAAGAAGATACAAAGAAAACCAGAACAAAACAAAGCAAATGTTTCTGCTCTTCCTCTTTATTTGCTGTCAATGAGATGGCTCTAGAAGAATAAACTGACTTTACAACACCAATATTATCAGAATTTACTGTTGAGAGACAAGTTGCAAATAAGAGCTTTCAAGGGCTCCTGTGTACTGGTAATTGTAATCTCCTGCCGGAAGCTGATTCTCACAACAGCCACAGGCTCAGTTGTGCATGGAAGTCTTTGCTGACAAGCAGCCTATGAGTTATGAAAGTGCTGTCTGGGAAATCTATAGATGGTGTCTCCCTATCATTCAGATAATTAAACTTTATCACTCCATGTTAAATAGTTCCTGTACTTAGAATCACTAATGCTCAGAGTTCTACTGGACGCCACATATTAATAAGTTAAGGGTGACGTCAGTAGAGATGGCTCAGTTGATAAAGTATATGCTGCAGAAGCACAGGGACCTGAGTTCAGATCCCCAGGAGTCGTAATAATGCCTGTGTGAGGATTTGTGACTGTCATCCCAGTGGAGAAGGCCTACCAGGCAGAACACTGCACCTCATCTGAGAGGCCAAAATCAATATGCTTCGAGCTCAGTGAGTGACTTCCAAATCATAAAGGGGTAAAGGCACTATATATTGACTTCTGGCATCCACATACTCACATGTACACACACACACACACACACACACACACACACACACATGCACACACACACATGCACAAATACACACACCACTACTTCCCCTACTAAATCCTAAATTAAGTATAATAGAAACAACATCTGTGTCTTCAGTATTTTATGAAAGTGATGCAGCTGTGAACATTCTAATGCCATCCTTCAAAAGCTGTGAGGGTAATGAGTAGAGTTTAAACTAGCATATTTATCATGAAATTGTCAAGGCTAAAATCACTAGGGGTTGCTATGTGACAGTGATAATTTGGCAACTGTGCCTGTTAGCCTCTAGGAGGAGCTCCATGCTCTTCTCCTGCTTGTTCTTGAAAAACAGGGCAGAGTGGGAGGGACAGATGAGTGGTTGACCTGACTGGTCAGATGTTATGACACTGTAGGAACTGTGTTTTCATGACTGGGCTTTTAGTGGCATTAAGAGGTCAATACATCACTATGGGCCAGAGTCTCCACTCCTTACCGAACCAGTACACCTCATCACCCCATTCTCTGTCTCTAACTTTCTCTATTACACACACATACACACAGAGAGACACACAGACACCCACCCCCCACACACACACACAGACACACACACAGAGAGAGAGAGAGAGAGAGAGAGAGAGAGAGAGAGAGAGAGAGAGAGAGAGAGAGAGAGAGAGAGAGAGAGAGAGGAGGGAGAGAGAGAGAGAAGAGAGAGAGAGAGAGAGAGAGAGAGAGAGAGAGAGAGAGAGAGAGAGAGAGAGAGAGAGATACTTTGGGCATTTTTGGTGAACTGGTCATGCATGATATTTAAACATGGCAGTTCTAATTCTCTCTCTATTAGTATGTCATGATGATTGGTAAACTTCAATGAATATCATCAACTAGTTTTTGACTTGGAGTTCATTTTCCTACTCTAAAAATACCACAATCCTTGTTAGATGGTTTCTAATGTGACCCTAAGTACAAAACTTTATGCATCTTTATTTGTAATAATTTATTATTGATGAAAATTTTTTTCCAAATGACATTATATTCAGTAAGTCAAGTCATTTTCCACTGTGATTTAATTAACATATTATACCTAAGATCACAGAATAAAAACTAACCTCTACAGTAAGCACATAAGAGCTCAAGAAAGCTGCATCTGATTTTTAAGAATCCGCCTAAATAGCAGTTACACTTGCTAAATGTACTCTGGCATATTGTTTGCCATATGATTTGAGCCTCCTCAGAGCCATATAGGCTGGTCTCAGCAAATTTGGACACGGATTCTCACACCTATAAACTCAGAGGATGCTCAAACACTTTGCATAAATCGTTGTTCTACTGAGCCGGCTGAATATCTACTTGTATATATTCAGTGTGGTTATTAGGCACATGTATGGAAGGCACAACTCATCCTTGCCAAAAAAAGGACTTTCAAAACACACACCTTTCAACATACAAACACACACACACACACACACACACACACACACACACACACACACAGGATTCCTTGTCCCTGTCCTGTATATGGTGAATTCTCACTTATTAGTGTTTATATTTTTTGCATGTGTCTGTGCATGAGTGTGCATTTGTATATATGTGTGTAAATGTGTGTATGTACGCATGTATATATGTGGAAGTGTGTGCATGTGTATATATGTATGTAAATGTGTGTATATGTGTGAATGTGTGTGCATCTATGTATGTGTATGTGTGCTGTGACTATGCATATACATATGTTCATATGGAGAACAGAGGGCATCAGTGTATATCCTTGCTCAGATGTCTCACAGGATTTCTAGCTTCCCTTGGGCAGATAGACTGCCCAACTAATAACACACATGTCTCCAGAGCCTCTATCTTTCCACTGTGAGGACTGCAAGCAGACCAACTTTCCTAATATGTATTCTGGGGCATCAAATTAGGTCCCCTTTTCTCTACTAAAGAGCCCATTCCCTACCCCTCTATGTTGTATCTTTTATGTATTTAGGATACTTGAGGCATTAACTGGCCAGATCAACTCAGGTAAAGGACGGAGACAAGTAGAATCATGAATTCCAATCCTTGTAAGGAATTAATCTCAACAAGAAGAATGAGTTGGAGTCATGGAAGATAGAACAGCAACCAAAAAATTTTTAATTGCATTTAGCACACTTGCCTAAATTTCCAAATTAGGAAACCGAAACTAGAGTGGCTTCGTTAAGATGATCTTCATCTAGGCTCATCTTATGTGGTGTTGTGTTACTTCCCAGGTGGCATAATGAAAATCTACTTTGGGGCACACTGATTTTTGTTGATTCTGCTTAAAATATACTTGATATATAGTTTACAGGCCAGTTATCTATTTATGAACTTTTTAAACTTGTATGTGTGTGGCACGTGCACACCATGCTGTACATGTGGAGGACAGGATAAGTCAGAGGACTTGGTTCTCTTATGACATGTGGGTCCTGGGGATGGAGCTCAGATCACCAGGGTTGGCTGCCAGTACCTTACCTATTGAGCCATCTCAATGTCCCTGGTTCTCTGCTGGCTTAATGGTGTTTGGTTGCTATTGGGGTTGCTGTGAATTGGCTGAACAGCAATTATATTTTCAGTACCTGGCTCACTCATGGGTTTACAAGCCATTGACCCGACTGTAGCCTGATGCCCGATGATAACTCACTCATGTGCCTAGAACGTCAACCAAGGTGGTTGCCATAGCTGTGACACTGGGACTCACTCCTTTAGCAGTCTTTCATCTGAGCTCCTCAAATGATGCTGTAAGTCTTTCAAGGGGCAAAGGAGAAACCTAGAGTGGCTCTTAAATTAGAGGATCAGAAGCCAAAGCATGTCACTGCCATGGCTTTTTCCCCATCACAGCATATTAGAGGGAAGAGCAGATTTACAAGGTAGAAAATCAGACCCTATGCTTTTATAAAAGAGGCTTCAAAGAGCTTTCTAACATGTCTGGCCAAACACATGAACACAAATAGGAGGATCCAGGAGGTTGGAAGAGGAAGGCGATGTAGACCCTTTTCTTACAACAAAGCTTGTTGGACAGATGGCTTAAGCCAGAGGTCGTGGGCTTGTTGCTCAGAGTAATTATTTAGACTAAACAAGCAGGAGTTATGCCAATACTCCGCTTGCATACATATATACATGTATACATACGTAATGCACATATACACACATACACATGTTCACATATGCATATAATTGCATGCATGTACACATATATACATGTATAATGTCATAAAAGGGGCTCAGCAGATCTCCATTCCCTAACAAAGCTGACAAAAGTAGCAATGAGACTGCTTCACCAGAGCAAAGCTGTATCTTGTCAGTTTATTTGTTAGGCACATATCCTTACCCACTATGAAGAATTACGACCTTCTCAGACATGGCAAGCAATTACTTTTTCACAGACAATTGTTAGCTAACAACATAAAAAGGGATTCGGAAGTTACCGGTATCGGGCGTGACGAGTTCATTCAACACAGCTAGTGTTTCATCACAGAAACCTCAAGAAGCAATTCAGCTTTAACAGAGCATGAGGCTGATGAAGTCAAAGCTTTGATCCCCTGAGAAAGGCCAATTAACTTCCAGGGCAGAAATCCTCCTGCACGTAAGGAGAGACTTGATCACCCTTCACCCTGCTGAGTCCTTCCTCAACCTCAAGGAAAAATGGGCAATAAAATGCAATATGAAGCATCAGTTTTTGTGAATATTACAGACTCCGCTAGCTGTTGATAGGGCTACAAAAGTACAACCTAAGTGACTATCTTTCCAGAAATTTTAAGATTTGGAAAAGAAAAACAATAGGACATATCAAATAGCTGTTGGCTAGCAGGTATGTCCAAATTCTGGCCTGACCCATGAACCTATATGTCCTAGTAGAACTATGAATGTGACAGGAAGTATTTTGTAAAGGACAGAATCACAATGTGGACAGTCTTTCTTTTTTTTGTATAAAATGACCAAGATTAGGACAGAAGGTACAGATTCAGAGGGTGAGGATACAGTTTGAGGTCAGCCTGTGCTGTGGGAACCTGTCTTAGAATAAAAATCACAAGCAAAGTCAAAAAAAACCCCAGAGATGCTCCAACATATAATAAGGGCACATGCATCATAATGTTCATAGCAGCCTTATTTATAATAGCCAGAAGCTGGAAAGAACCTAGATGTCCTTCAGTAGATGAATGGATACAAAAATTGTAATGTATTTACACAATGGGCTACTACTCAGCTATCAGAAACAATGACTTTATGAAATTCTTAAGAAAATGGATGCATCTAGAGAATATCATCCTGAGTGAGATAACCCAGTCACAAAAGAACAGACATAATATTCAGTCACTGATAATTGGATACTAACCCCAGAAAGCTCTGAACACCCCAGAAATAACTCACAGGCCATATGAAGCTCAAGAAAAACAAAGGCCAAAAAGTGAAAGCCTCAGTCTTTCTTAGGAAAACAAATAAGTGTATACCACCCTCTCAGAGTGTGGTACACCTGGACCTTAAGTCATTAATAATTTAAAGAAACAGAAATATAGCCTTGTGGTAATTTTTAGTATTCAAAGATCATTATGTTTAATCTATACAGACCAAGAAAACTCTGACTGTTTTCATGTTACATTCTGTTCTACATGTACTTTATGCTTATGGTAATTAGTGGGATTTCAATGCATGCTATCAAACCTCTAAAAAGAATTAATTACTGACAAAAATATATTCATATAGTGTTATGCCAAAATGCTTTTAAAAATTTGTACATGTACCTCTCTTTTTAAAATAAAGCTGTATGAAAAAAAAAGAAAATACAAAGACAAAAAAGAAAAAAGCAAAGGCTCTAGAGAAAGGAAAGTCCAAAATAAAGAGATATCCTACAAAATGGGAGGAAAAACTTTTCCAGTTATACCTATGACAGAAAATTAGTATTCAGAATATGTAAAAGTCTCACAAAGTTAGAACTACACAAAATAAATGTCTATCCCATAAAAATGGACATTTAAATCCCCTATAATTTTATACTAATACAAAATATTTTGCAATGACATTCTGGGAAACTGAAGTAAATAGTTATAATGAATACTTTTTTTTTTTATAAATCCTGAAGTTTTGTCTAAATCAATGCATACCACTTTTAAATGACACCCTGACAGAACTCAAATTCAACATGTACAAATTATATTGAAGCAAAAAGAGAAGGTTATCCAAAGACAGTACACGGGGATATTCCTTCTACTATATCAGGAAGACCACACAACCACACCAAGAGCTACAATAAATGATATTTCAATAGACTGAAATTTATAAAGCCAGAATTCTCAAAATCAAACTGCACACTGAAATTAGTAAGTTTATTTTTTTTATCTTCCACACTCATCTTATGCCACATTAAAATACCCAGAGGAAAAGATCAAGACATTCCTTTTGAGAATCCTGGTGATTCTAACATAGTCAGAGGTAGAAGTCATGTTGGGCAACACTCCAAAATGTGAGAGCCAGGAGACCTCACCAGGCAGGCTGAGGATCTGTGCTACAGCTAGAAACTCAGTAGTAAAGTTATGTCTCAATGAACAGTGCTCAGGGGGCTGAAGTATAGCCACTGGAAAGCCTTCATTTTCTGGAACAATCAATTTAGGAAGTAATCTTGTCTTTTCAGATAACACCCATGTCTAATGGCCATTCTGACCTTTTTACTGCAATGGTTCATCTGGCTGGAATTGGGAAAATCAGTTCAGAAACCATCACAAAAAATTCTGGCCAATGGAGGGACTTAGGCAGTGACCCATGACCGGGTTGTCATTTCCTCACCCCATGCAGATACCATCCCCTGTACTTAGAAATATCCACTGATATTATAGCTTCAAAAGTCTTTCTGATACTACTTGAAGAAACAGCAAAGAACATTGGTTTAAAAATAGCTTTTGGAACAAGTAAGGGAAACCTTGACTCATAAAAATTGGGTTTCTCATTCAATGGCACCATGCTCAGGTTTTTCCTTTGTGAAACCGGTAACTGGGATCATAGAACCTCCTCTCACATTGTTGTCATGCGTGGCAAAAAAAAGGGAAAGATGCCTATGAGCTACACACTGGGTAAGGTTCATGTGCAGTACTGATAACCCCATCTCCTACTGGAATCAGTCCTGACAGACACGTTTTCAACCACCTTGGCATGTCTGAATTGTGTTATCTGGAATTGCTCCCATTTCCAGTGTTCAAACTCCTTTGTCTTCATCATAAATGACTAGAGAAAAACGAAACTCTTAAACCTCTGACCAGAAAATGTACAAAGTCTATATGGCTCAAAAACACCACCAAATGGCTTTTATGTCCGTTGCTGTCACTATTGACAAATTACCTTGAGACAGATGAATTTAAAGTAAAATATGGATCATGTTTACATTGGCTCAAACCCTCATTTCCATTCAATTTGATGTTTTTTAAGGCTTTTAGGATCTTGAAATCCTTTAATCTATTTCAATAAATTATTGAGTTAAACTAACCATCTCAGCAAGAAATTCTGTTTCATGTCAAAGTTTATTCTGTCCTGTTGAACTTTAATCCCACTTTTCTCTAAGTTTGTGTTTTGTGCACATTTAGAAAAATGGCAAAGTGGCAGCTACTATGAGAGAACTCCAGTTGCAGAGAGAACATGAAACCTAAAACTGTACGGGAGGCCTGAGAACTGTCTCCCATTGCGCTAACTGAGCAAATAAAGCACAAAGCTCACCTGTGATAGATGTAAGTTCACAGTCCTGGCACAACCATGCAAATTCTGTCTCCATGAGAATATTCATATAATGGTAATGCATAAGTAGGAGATAATTATAATAAAACAAACAAAACAACAAAACCACCAGAAGCCACTGTGATGAACACAAGGCCAATCCAGCAGGTATTAAGAAAAACAAACAAACAAACAAAAAAAAGGCCAAATCAGAAAACTTGTTCATTATAATTTTCAATATAATTTAGTAATCTATTTTGTCTCTAAGAAGCATTGTAACACCTAAAACCATTTGATTTTTTTTAACCAGGCAGAAAAATATTATGGTTAAGGCATTTTAAAATATCTTTACTGCATAAGCATTTACACCAGGGAAATTCACAGGATTCGACTCTGAAAGTTCATTTGAGAGATTCGTATTCCCAAGTCCTACTTTATACTGAAAGTCAACTGTAGTTATGGTATACTAGAAATAATTAACACTAAAATCCTTCTCTAGCCTGTGAAGAATTTAGGTCATTCCGTGGATAGGATAATGTCTATGTTAATTCTCCAAACCCCACAGGATTCAGGTCAGAGACCTACATACTGCAGGGAGAGAGAATATAATTTTAGATAATATTTGAAGGCAATCTTGCAAAGTGATTAAGGATCTGCATCAGCATCTTCCTCGGAATGTTCACCAAGGGCAAATATTTATAGTAGATCGCTACCTACCTGCTTGTTAGGTTCTAATGTTAGCACACTCGTGCTGGTTGGCTCAGCACCACGCTGTCTCATGCCTGCTACTCTCTACGGAGCTGCTCCGTCTGTCTCTAAGTGTATCTAAAGTCTCGTCACCTTGTCCGTTACCCTGTCAATACAATGTCAATGCCATACAGTCCTAACCCACAGAGCACAGAGCACAATCATTTAAAAGTGCAACAGTGGCAGAGGTGGGTAATGGCAAGGGGTCAGAGAGAGAGATGCCTGAACAGTTACAAATACTTACTGATTTTACAGAAGACATGGATTCAGCTCCAAGCATCCACATAACAGCTCACAAACACCTTTAAATATGAGCATTATTGGTTCCCTATTTTGGCCTTCAAGGGGATTAGGCATACTCATTGTACACACACACACACACACACGTGTGTGTGTGTGTGTGTGTGTGTGTGTGTGTTTGTGTGTGTGTGTCTGTGTGTATTAATTAATGAAACCCACAGATAGGATTGTTATATTTGTCCTTCTCTGAAGCCATTCAATGTCTTTCAGGGTCTGAGAAAGGGAAACCATTGCCAAGATCCTAAGTAGGCTGATGCAAACCCTGACACAATGCTCTCTAATGGGATATAGAGCAGATTTGATTTGTGAAGTGGGGCAGGCACTGTTATCTGCCTACCCTGTACCAACCTGGCACGTGTTTCTTCAATGGCATAACCCCAGAATTGTATGGACTGGAAATTTTCCAAATTTTTCTTATAATTTTGGTTGTGAGCCTAGCCTGTAACCATTGAGCCATTCCCCCACCCCTTTTCCAGATTTTCTTAAAGTTGTAGAGTCTTTGGATTACACATGGAGCGGGGACCCATGGGTCCAGCCACATATGTAGCAGAGGATGCATTGTCTGGCATCAATAGGAAGAAAATCCCTAGGTCCCATGAAGGTTCATTTTCCCAGTGTAGGGGAATTGCAGGGTGGTGATGTGGGAGTGGGTAGGTGGGAGGGGGAGCATCCTCACAGAAGTAGTGGGAAGGGGTAGGGAAGAGGAGGGAAAGGGGATAACATTTGAAATGTAAATGCATAAAATATCCAATAAAATGCAAAAAAATATGTGTTTATCAAACTCTTCTTAAAACTGTAAAGGTTTAAAACATATTGGATGTGGTTCAATCTTCCTGGGTTCCCAAATCTGTATGAGAAAGTTGCGTATTTATATGATAAAGGAATTTTTTTTTAAGTCTTAGAGTCAAAGGTTCATTGCTTGATTGTAGCACCTCTGACATGTAAGGGGCTATCTCTAACTGAGGGACTCCTTTTGAATTTCCAGTTAGCTGTCAAAGACAAATTTCTTATCCATCTTTTAAAATTAGATCCCCTACTATTATTGTTTGTGTCCTGGGATCCTGTTCTTTGCAACACTGATCACAATTTATAATTATGTTTCTGTAGTTTTGTTTGTGACTTTGGACATCTCTGCAAGTTCTATAATCACCATTTCTGCCTCATTTATAGTTGGTCCTCGTCCCCTCTTACAGAGTTGATACTAGATAAATATTTGTGGTAGATTAAAAAAGAATAACATGATTTACTTGATAAGAACTAAACATTGTAAATTCTGTAATCAATTCATTACACCAATGAGCCTTTGTGACACACTTAGCCTGTTTTAATGCACTATTGTTTATAATTAATGCCTCAAGAGTAATTAATGGTAACTATGACATGGATCTTGCCCTTAAGAATGACAAATACTAGTGTAAAAGGAAATTCATGGGCACACACAATTGTTATGGGTATCACAAGAATGGAACAAACACAGATGTCACAAGTGTTCAAAGCAGAAAGATACCTTTTTGGTTGAGTACTGCGAACATGCTGCAATCGATGTCTAGGCTGACAACACTCAGTCCCATCTGGATGAGGTAGGTAAGAAGAGTCAAGAGTGGGGATGGGTGACATCTCAGAAAGGATACACAGAAGGACCTCCAGGAAGGTCAGGTCACAAACGAGGAACATGAGACAGCTTAGCACACATAAGAGATACAAACAACATCCCTATGTGCTCACTTCCTTTAGCTCCACCCTCAAAATTTAGTTTAGTCATGGTAAGTTACAGGGGTGCAAATTAAAATCATTATAAAATCACATATCCAGAACTCTTACAATCTTGGAAGATCAAAAGAGAAGTCACTTATTGAAATGGAGGAGACATAGGTTAGTGCTCAGCAGAAAGTTGAGAAGAACATATGAATTGCAGAGTTTGTAAAATGAAAAGGAATTTCTCTCTGAAACTTTGTTGTACTCTTGTAGTTCATCCCTACTTTAAATGACTTTGACCACACATACTTAAATACCATTACCAGAGGCAAGGTTCAGAAAATGCTGGAGTTTCAAAACTAATTTTAATTACCTCTGAAAATCTAGTAACACAAGCAAACATGCCAAATGAGTGTGTGCATAAATTTTAAACTTTTCAAAGGATTTCACTGATTTAAATATCTTATGTGCCTATGTCAATTTCAGAAATATAAATTTTGTCCCTCGAGATGGACCATCCAATTAATACAATAACAGGAGTATATATTTATATATGTAAAAAGAAATACATAAGAACACACATTATACAGAGTTCTATTATTTCATGTATGCTAAGTTTGGATGCAGAATGTCTCTTAAAGGCCCACATGTTAAAAACTTGATCCTCAAGGAGTGATCTTGAGGGGACTGTAGAACTATAAAGAATGTGATCTTATGTGATCTAATGGAATATATTTAGAATAGCTGAGGCATGCTTTTAAAAGAATTTTGGGACCCTAGAATTTCTTCACTTCCTGGTTCATTTCATGAAATTTGCTCCAAATGGACCCTGTCTCATACCTGCCTGATACTGCCACTCAATACTTTTACCCAAAGCCGCAAACGATGGGGACACCAATCCTGAACCTGAGATAAAGGTCTCACTTCATAATTTAATAACTTCAAGTGTTTTTACTATAGTAATATAAAGCTGACTAATAAACTACAATACCTATTTAATATAGATATTTTCTCATTTGTATTTCAAAATGTCCTCCATTCATAGATTTCTTACTCTTTGAATTACTTGGCTCTCAGGACCTCAGGGAGCTGTGTATTATTTTACTACACATTTTAGATATTAAAGTAAACCTAAAGATGAGAGAATACCACTTACTTTCAAAGAAACAAGAGAATATGTGTGCCTAAGAGAAATAGAAAACCAATTTCAAAGACTTCCATAAGTCTTCTATACATCTAGAGCAGCATACAGACACCTTTCATAGCAGGAGAAAGAATGATGTATGCATCACATATGGTGTCTTCCAAGACTATACATCACATTCCTTCCTAAGGTTTTCAGATATTATCTCATTTATCTTCCAGCATCTCTGAAAGATAAGTATGAGCAGGTAAGCTCATCTGCATTCCCGGAGATGAATTGTCAGGAGAGGGGAAGGGAGAAGCTGAGATGAGTTGCTGAGAGCAGCCATCAGGCTAAAATTGAAGTAACTGCTTCCACCCTTGGGCTCCTAATTTCCTTGGTAACAGAATGTCCGAGTGCAGGTGGGGGATGGTCAATAAGAAGGTGCTATGCCTATCACTTGGCTGCCAGATGTCTAACATCTCTCTCTGGTATTTTTGCCCATCACACTGTGGTATTACAGGGAAATGAACTTTAAATTTGACCAAATAATCTAAACAGAACCACAAACAAATAGGCCAGTTATTTGGCAAGCCTTCTTGGGTATCTGAAGTGGACTTAAAGTCACAGTAGCCTTCTAAGCCTCTTTATTTAACTTTAAAAGACATAAAAAAGAAGACACAGAAGAAATCATCAAAGTCTTATATTTTTACTCTTAACTACTGAGGTAAACCAAACCCCTTATCCGACATGCTAAATAAGGTAGTTCTAAAAGAACATTAAATGGAGAAGCATCTGGTTTGTTTCCATTCATGCAGTTTTCCTGATCTACCTTGTATTCAGTTAGGATGAGAAAAAGCAAACTGAAAAGAGGACAGGCAGCAGAGAAGGGTAATAATCTCAGACCTCAACTGGCTCTCCCATGATGCATCAGATGGGAAGACGGGGATTTAAGACAAGAGCTGCCTGCGGTCCTGTCTCACCTTAACCTCATAGCAGCACATTCTGGGCAGGTAAGACATTTTTACAGCAAAAACCTACAAGTGTAGTCTCAGGATCTGGTTCAAAGTATTATAGAAAGGAAGCTCCAGCCCCCTGAGCTTTTTGTCAAGCCCTTATATGTCGCCAGGACTGACATCTATGCTGTTAACAAGCAATCCCTAGAAAGCAACAATAATCCCAAGAAACCAACTCTCCCAGCAATGTAAAAGATGACTGATCTAGCTCATCCACTTTGTTTACTTTCCACCTTCCATATAAGAAGAAGAGGAAGAAAGTCCAAATGCCTTCCAACATTCCTCCCGGAAGAGGAAGAAGTAGATAAGAAAGCTAAGCCAAAGCTTCCTCGGAAATCAAAGATTCTAAGACTGGCCTGGAGTGTTGAAATTTCTATATAAGAAATGATACTGCAGCTTTCAACTGGACAGAATGAGAATTGTGAAAAATGACTTGAAAATTGTCTAATCTGCCCAGGAAGTTGCTAAGGGATCTGTTACCCAGCTGTGAAGAATTTTTGAGATAACACAACAGGGGAGCAAGAACTAGTGAAAACTGAAAACCATTTCATGTTGGTTCCCACTGAGCCTGGCCTTCTTACTATCCTAGATAGACATGGATACAAAAATCAACAGAGACCCTGGGGAGGAGGAGTGGGCATTAGCAGGGAAGGAAGAGCATTATATATGCTTCTCCACAGAGATGATTTACTTCAGTGAAAATGGTTCATCAGCACAAGCCACAAGAAACATAAAGAACACTACGACTGCATCTTTCTTGCTGTGGCACCTGCCGTTTTCAGGTTCCTACTTTCACATCTGGACGTGAACAGCGTACACTGACTAATCTAGAGAGGGTCACACTTGACACAGCAAGAACCTTTATTTCAAGCATGAACTGCAGCAATTGAATGCATTGTGTATCCACAACATTACTCATTTCATACAGCCACTGATTACAATGCATGCTTCCAGCAAAAGCAGTCAAAATTCAGCAAGGTATAAAATCACAAAATACCATTCTTGATCACATATCATGAGTTTAAAAAATATTACAATTTTTAGTGTCTTAATGTGGGCCAAAATAAGCAATCATTTTTCCTCATGTTGGATAACTTCCATTTGACCTTATGATCATCTTGGTCATATAAACTGAACCTACAATGACCTTAACCTGGTAGTAATTTTTCAAAGTGTTTACCAACCACCATAAAAATAACAGCTGCAAAACTGCCATAAAATATTAAACCTAAATATTACCAGATGGAATTAATCCCTGATTTAAAAGCCTGGTGATTAAGTTACAGAACATGGACATCTATAGTAAGTCACATAATTGAAAATAAGAAAAAAAGCAAAACTTAATGATATATTTGACTGTTAGTACATGTATTTAAAAAAATGCCACTCTGTAATCTCCATGCAGTTTAATATCCTGCATGATACAATGAAATAAGAGAATGTAGTGTGTTCAGACAAATCTAAGAGCGTCCTGGAAGAATACATCTCACAGAGGATATATCAAAAGCCAAAATGCTAGAGAAACAGGATAGTTACAAGCACAGAAGAAGCCTATGGGTATAGAAAAACAAGATGGCACATAACAGGCTTATACCATATTTACAAGGTATAAGCAAGTTTCACTGTTCTATCACTCAAATGGTTAAACTGTAAAAGATTAGAGGAAGGAGAGGAGGGTCTAAGGATAGAGCAAGAATTTACAAAGCAATGAACTACAGACTAGTGGTCAATTACCCTATCACTGGGGAGAAGGTATAAGGGAAAGAACAGAGTTAACAAAGGTGTCTTGAGAGAGTAAAGCAGAAATAAGGAGACCAGCCCCAACAGGAACTGTGGCAGAAGAGGGAAGCTGCTAGATTCCTAGAGAGTGAAGCTAAGTGATGGTAGTGTGACCAACAAGTCAGCTCTGCTCGCATCCTCTCTCTCATCTCTGGTCAGGGCTCACACGGCCTAGAGACAATGTACTATGGACAGCAAAGGTCTTGGAGGCAGAAATCAGAGAGTCCAGAATGGGGCACCGAAATGGGGAGAGAATGGATTATGTAGTGGAAGGGAAATCACCCTGCCTTGTTTGTTAAAAGTAAGAATTAACAAAATAATATTTCTTCAGCAATTGTTTGAGGTAAAAAATAAAACCTCTGTCTTTACACTGAAACCTAGCACGATCCTGGATATAGAGCAAGGTGCTGAAGAGCTTAGCATTATGCTCTGGTCACGCCGTCTCTCATCCTAACAAGAAGAGGCCACGTTACTAACCATTAATGAAGGAAGTGGCAGTGAAAACCGTTCTTCCCCAGACACAGGTGGAGACTCTGGAACAATGAGGACTACCTTCTGTGCAGCTCTGCAATGCTTATTTTTACAGAATGAATTTGACACTCAATGAGTACTTAATGGAAGCACTTAACCAACAAAAAATTCTACAAATCTTTAATGATTCAGAAAACACAGAGGAGAAACATCGAGAACATGACGTTTAATTCACAGTACAACAGATGAAAGGAGGAGGGGGAGAGACTAGAGCTATGTGGGGTTAGGAAGATGAACGTGAATCGTGGGAAGGCCTGAAAGAATTCACCCCAAAGAGCTGTTTCACCAGAGCTCTGATGAAGCAACTTTCCACTGAAAGTCTAAGAGATTTCCTTGATCTCGAATCCTTGACTATAGACACATATTTCTCAATGATTCTTGACATTTGTGATATGGTTGAATTCTTTGGAATTGATATATATATGGGTCAGAAAATAGTCAACTTCTTGTTCTCCATTTTTATGACTCTATTCAAAAGGAGTGAGCTTTCAACTGTAGATAGAAAATTGTGAGTGCTCTCTCTCCCTCTCCCTCCCACTCCCAACCTTCCTCCTTCCCTCCTCTGTCTCTCTCTGTCTCTGTCTCTCTGTCTCTCTCTGCCCTGCCCGCCCCTTCTTACTTGTCATGGTAAATGAAAAAGGCCTGATTATTCTTTTGATTTAATAAAGAAGAAACAATGACCTATGCATCTTACAGAAATTTGCCAAGGGGCCAAGAGCTGCACCTCTACATAACAGAAAGAAACACAGACAATCCTCCTGGGAGTTCTGTGAGCATCCTTGTGCACCCAGGCAGCACAACTGCATGAGTTCATAAAATGAGGTTGGACTTCTGAGGATAATTTGTGTGTGTGAAAGGACACAAAAATGGATATGAAGGAAAATAATTCCCTCTGGTGCCTGAAGATCAGCACTTACTCATCTATTTTTAATATATAACGTAACATATATTGATTTTATGGGTATGGGTATTTTGACTGCATGTATGTCTGAGAATACATGTGTGCAGTGACCACAGCAGCCAGCTGTGGGTATCATATATTCTCTGGAACTGAAGTTACCAATGATTTTGAGCTGTCATGTGGGTGCCAAGTATTGACCTTGGGTCTTTGTGCTGAGGAACCAGTGCCCTTCCACAGGGAGTCATCACTCCAGGCCCTGGCCACTGATTCACATGTAAGGCATCAAAGAAATACAAGATTAACAGAAACACTTTAAAAAGATAAACTCTTGTACTTATTGTCCCCAGGCTCATGCTCCTCCTGCTTAGCTTCCTGGGTACTGGATTATGTGAATATACCACCCTCATTTGCCAAAATTTAAATATTAACTGACCCATTGCATTGGACATTTTTATGAATAACAAGGTCTAATACTTGGATCAGCACAATTTCATGAATGTTATGAAAGAGTTAACAATGTTCATTTATAAAAGATACTATAGGATCATACTTAGAAACAACCAGTACAGAGCTAGAGAATTGGCTCAATAGTTAAGAATGTATACTGCTTTTGTAGAGGACCTAAGTTCAGTCCCCATATCAGGCCACTTACAACCACCAGTAACTCCAACTCCAGGGCAGCCAAAGCTCTCCTAGTCACTGAATTCAATGTTTATATATCCATACCCAGAAACAAGCACATATACAAAACTGGAAAATAAAATAAAATCCTTAAAAGGAAACAAACAATAAGTACTTAAGTTGAAGGATGGAGTTGGGAAGCATCTCCTTATTTACCTCTTATGCTGGTTACATTGTTACATGGTTACATTGTATCAATTTAATATACTTTCTGGCCATCAAGGAAGAGAGAACCTCAACTGATAAAATGACTACATCATATTGGCCTGTGAGCAAGCCAATGAGACAGTTTTTGATTAGTGGTTGATGTGGGTGTTCGAATCTCACAGTGGGTGGTACCACCACTAGAGAGGGATCCTTGGGTCTGAATGAAACCAGGATGAACGAGGCATTGAGAAGCAAGCCAGTAAAGAACATTTCTCCTTGTCTTTGCTTTAGTCCCTGCCTTGACTTCTTACCCTGACTTCATTTCTGATGGTCTATAAGCTGTCAACTGAGATAAACTCCTTCCTCCTCAAGCTGCCTTTGGTCACCATGTTTATGACAGAAACAAACAAGTAACAGACCCACCTCTCAGTGGTTGGTGCCGTTAATATTTGCATCTTTCCTGGACCATGGAAGGCTGTCATTCAAAGCTATGTTCTCTGGATAACATTGATAAACTACTACCTAGAATCCCCAATGTAACCTCAAAGGAGCAGAGACTTGTGAACGGAGGGAGTGAGAAATAAATTTAAACATACTTTGTTACAATTATAACAACTATCAGAAAGATTTGAATGCTTGTATTTTTGGGGATAATACTGATTAACTCCTTCAAGGTCACCTCTAGAATTCCTGTAGGAAAAGTCTCTGCATGAGTCTTTTATCAAAGTCTCTAGTCTTCACTTTCACACATACCATTCGTTTCCTTTGGTTTAGGGAATGATCATCAATATTTGGGATGTTTCTATTTTTGTCTATTATTATTCACTTTGGATTCTGTATTTAGACATACAAAAGAGGTGTGCACACGTGTGTGAGTGTGTGTGTGTGTGTGTGTGTGTGTGTGTGTGTGCATGCACAAATTTGTGGTTAAAGTTATTTGACCTCTGGAAAGAAATAGAGGATGGAAGAATGACCTTTCTTTGGAAGCACACTGCTTTGTAAGTGCCCTTAACTTTCTAACCCATCTTTTACCTACTAGATATCATCAGATGTTAGAAAAGAGCAATAAAGAGAGTTACATGTGTGGAATCCTTAGGTGTCAGGATCTCTCCCCAGGGTCGATGTGATTACACATCATTTGAGGACCAGCTTTATTACCACATCCATCTCAATGACGAGAACACTGGAGCCTTAGTGATGTTGAATTTGCCTAAGGTCACAGAATCAGAATTCTGGAGCCGAGGCTAAAAGATGTGTTTGCTTGATGTGGGGCATTGCATTAATATCCTCCTTCATCCCCCACATTAACACATAAGTAACCAGTCATAATGAGTCACATTAGGAGTTCTGGGTTCAAAGCTTAAGTAGTGCTCTATCGTTTTGTCTCTACAACTAAGGTACCTTGAAATACCTAACACTGTTAGGGTAGTGTATATAGCTTGTGAATCTCGGGCTAGTCTGTTCTCTGAGCTAGAAGGATTATGATTTCACTTGTGAATTTATTTTTTGTCTAATGACATTAAACTACTGAAAAGGGGGGTTGAAAATATTGTCAGCCAGGCTTTGTAAGTGTAAAAATAAAAGTTCTCTATGAGTTATACTCATCTCTGTATTAAACTGTCACACATATGAAAGCTCACCATCGATGACATGTCTTCTACATGCCTGCCCTCCATAGCTACTGAACTCTGTGATTAAATGACAGAAATTGTCTAAGAATCAGACAACTTTCTAAAACAAGTCAGTGTCTTCATTACTATAATGAAAACAAATTATATTTTCTTAATCCTGTCTCCTAACTCAAAGCATTAAATAAAGTTATCATAAAGTGATTGATATTAAGTAATGACTCTTTTCTCGTGATTTTCAAAGTTTGAGTTAAAATCTATCATTTTCATATTCTACAATAGGTGGATGCTTCAAGCATCATAACACACAGGAAACATACACTACTTTGTTTACTGGGTAAAATATAAAGAATCATGAAATACATATAATTTTATAATATGAATACAGTGTGTTCAAAACCAAGTAATAATTTTTCATTTCTATCATATAGTGTGGCCCATTTTGCTCCTGGTACTTGTACTCATATAGTCATGAAATATTAACAAGACTGTCTTTTCCTCTTTGATGTGTGTGACATCTGAAATCTACAAAGAATGTCACCATTTACCAAGAGAAATAGCTGAGCGAACTGTTTGTTCTTTTAAAGACCTATAATAGCAAGCACACTGAAGCCACCAAGCAATAAAATATACAAAGAAAGTGCTCCAAAGGGTGCCATGCAGCTAGGACTGTGCACAGGGAACAGACTTCCGCAGCTACGCAGTACGAGTTGCTGAGATGTATTTTCGTACAAACAATATGGAAATAGTGAAAACAAGGGGAGAGGAACAAGGGATGTCACCCCAAAGGGACAGCGAGACAGCAGCAGGAGCCGCATGCTGAGAGAGGCATGTGTGCTGGGGTACAGCTCTTGGACATTTTTCCAAAAGTAATGGTAAGAGAGAGTCCAGGGCTGGGAGGAAACATAGAAGGAAAAGAGGGAGGGATGACAAAGGATGAGGAAGGGGAAAGGGGAGAGGGAGAACCGGAGAAGGAAAAGTTAAAGGAGTAAACACAGAAGGGAGAGAAGAAAGGAAACCTGGAACCTGCAGTCACCACGCTTGTCTCCACACCAGTTTCCCTCTGGTTTGCTTTGATTTTGTGTTATCTTTGTCTTTCATACTCTTAATTCTTCTCGGATAAGTCATGGGGCTTTCCTATCACGTTCCGAAGGAAGCGTTCCCTCACAGTATTCCCAAGAGGACAGAAACCAAACTTTAGTTCAGGATCAGATAGATTCCTTCTGGTCTGTTATGTCACATGTCTAAGAAACTTTGGACAGAGATCTGTGACACTATAGTGACAATGACATAGCAGGAGCTTTAACAAAGGAGCTGAAGCAATTAGGAAGTTAAAGGGTTAAGATTTTACTGATACCTGATCAATATTCAAACCCATTTGTTAATCCTCAGTGTCTATCTTTATAATAGTTCCCAGCTCAGGATCTTGTATGGAAGTTTGCCTTGGGTCCCCAACCCCACCTCCCATACTGAGAGGCTCGGGGCACTGTGTGTGTGTGTTCCCATGCAGCATGTGTAGAATTCTAAAGGCGTCCTCTAAAGCAAAGTGCAATAACAGTAAAAAGTAGTTCAGACACGATGAGCCTCCAACCATGAGACCTATATTCTTATGCACCAAACAGAACAAAGACAGGACTAAGTCAGACAGAAGAGAGGACCTGACACTGGTTCTGCATTGGACATTTTAAGACAAATGGGGGACATGGACAACAGGTGATTACCAGGCAGGCCTCTCTCTGTCTTTACCAGCATGTCCGACGTGGCTTTGGACTTCTGCTAGGAATGTGTGCCTCAGAAGGAGACAGTTTTCAAGAACAAAGAATAAAGATGAGAAATGTGCTCAGTTCTCCCTCTCCAGGAAGAAGCAATGAGCGCAGGCTCAGGCTGGAAGCAACAACTCTGGCTTGTTTATTGCTCCCTCCCTTTTGATGGCACTGCATAGAATCTCACAATTGCTTACATAGGATTTTACATTTGAACCAAAAACTTAGCTTCCAAGTAAATTGATGCAGGCATTCACACATGTAGGGGCATCTGGACATGAAATTGAGACAGTTTTCAACCGAGTTGTCTCTTTTGGCTGCCAGAACCGGGCTCTGTCCCAGTAGCCGCTGACTCCAACAGCCACCATTTTGAAAGGCCGGCTCTGTGTGCTGCAGCCTGTGGGAAAGTGTCTGACTGAAGCACAGAGCCGCAGGTGGGTCACAACTTCTATTTTTGCATCCATAGCTAACAGTGCAGTGCCCTTTCATAGAGCCGAAGGAGAGAAGGGAAGCGGAGTTAGCAACTTTTGACCTTTAAAGACTCTGAAACTCAACGATGGTAAATCTAGCACACTTAGAGAAATATTATTGTGAAATGATTAGAGATGTTCCCGTTAAGGTTTAAAGAACAGAGGTAAAAACACGTCCATGGAAAATATGACACATATACGTAGAATGAATTTGATTTAGCAATGTTACTTACTGTCATGTTAGTGTATAAGAGCTAAGAGCATGAACTCTGGAGCTGAGCAGGTGTTCAACCCTTAACTTCTAGTTAAGGCTTCATGACACTTGGATGAATGCTGCCCCTGCCTGTGCCTCAGTAACCTCATGTAGACAGTGAGGGTGATCCTTAAGGTTCTCTCTTCTATTAAGATATTCTAGCGGTTAAGTAATACATGGCTTGTTATCCCATCATGCCTCTGTTTGTTAGTTCACGTGATAGTGCATAGTATATAAAAAGTCCACTGTTATGGTGGTCAGTATGGGGATGATTGCATACTAAAAATACGAGTAGCTAAGCATGTTGGCACATGACTGTAGTTCAGCTAATATATACTTGTGAGGCTGAAGTCAGAGGGAGTTCACTTAAACTCATGGGTTTGAAACTAGGTTGAGAAAGATAGTGAGACTTTAATAATAATAATAATAATAATAATAATAATGAAGAAGAAGAATAAAACAAGCAAAAGTGACACAAAAGCTTTTGCAATGTTAATTACGGAATTAAGTACAAATAAAGATTAAAGATTGAAGAGCTAATGAGATGGTGCAGACGGTAGAGACACTTGCTGCCAAGGTTGATGCTCTTTGTTTATCCAGGAACTCATATGATGGAAGGAGAAAACCAGACCTCAGAGCTGTCCTCTGACCTCTACATGTGCCCCTGAGCACCTGCCCTGCCACATTTAATAAAAACAGATAATAATTGTTTTAATTCTAGAAGATAAAGGCCTGCAGTAACAGCAACTAGTTCTCATTGGTCAGCGAGTGTTTTGTAATGTTGATCTTACTTTGTCTTTACAGACTAATTTTAGCTACCCCTAAATTTACTGACTTGTAAATGGAAATCGAGACACACTACGTGACTTGGCTGCTGGTCACAGAATCTAACGCTGGAGCCAGGATATTAAACCAGTGCACAAGTCTAACAATAATGTCAGACTGCTTTTTAAAGGATGCATGGACTGTCATGTTAACATTCACTTTGTAAATGAGCTGGATTTTTCATCAGCAAAAGTAACTATTTTTGAAGACAGAAAAAAGTGAAGTTGATCTGTAATAAAAGGGGGAGGTTTCCAGACTGCAGTGTTGCTGAGCTGATTCAAGCAAATGGCACATATGCCACTACCAAGTGAAGCTGCTGTCGCAGTCTTCCTTCTACTTCTCTGTTTTTATGTTTACTTTGTAGACTTGGTCTTATCAAACTAGCCAGGAAAAAAAACATGTGTTAGTCAGTGTAACTAGTAAGAGATAACTAGACAGCACGGGTCTTCACACCTTATAAAGCCACAACAACACTTGAAGTGGAAACGTCTAGTTTGTTTGGAAAGTCCGTCCGGTCAAATGATGTTTTGCTGAAGCAGATACAGGTAAAAAAAGGGTCTTCTTATAGCAGACATGTAAAAGGATCTGTGATGAAGGGAAGCAGACATAACCTCCCAGACAGTGGAGATGAGCATTAAGCACTGCTTTCCTTTGCTCCACCCATTTGCTAAAGACACCCACGCATTGGTTCACCGTCCATAGTATTGTGAGCTCCACTTGTGATAGCACTGCCACTGAGAGAAACTCCCCAGAACTGCTCATGGGCTTCCTTGGACTTGACTCCTTGCCACTACAGTGGCCTCAGTTTCTTGTCAAGCCTTTTGCTTTCTTTAGGATTGAACCACACCTGCTGGCCCATGCATGGCGTCTGCCTGCAGAGAGGACTGGACTACAGCTGCTGGCTCGTATTTGGTGTTTTCTGAGGGACTGAACAGCTGACAAAGATTGAGCTCACCCCCACCCCCAAAGAATGATTGCTGAACAGGTCTACTTCCCCCAGATCCTAATAGCCTTTCTCTCGAGTGAGCTAGGTTCCATTTGGAAAAGTGATCCAAAGAAGGAACTGAAGCATGAATAATGTTACACACAAAATTTGCAAATTAAAGTTTACCAAGTAAAACCTGGGTAACTGGTTTAAAGCAGTTCCTAAGCCAACCAATGAGTTCGCACAGAGAGACCCATAGCCCCAGGTGCATAGGTAGCAGAAGATAGCATTTGCTGGCATCAGTGTGAGGAGAGGCCTTTAGTCTAGTAAAGACTTGTTTTCCCAGTGTAGAAGAACACCAAGGCACTGAGGTGGGAGAGGGAAGTTGGGAGAGGAAGAACCTGTATGGAGGCAATGGGAGAGGGATGGGAGATTGGGGGAAAAGAATAACATCTAAAATGTAAATGTAGAGAATATATATATATATATACAGTTCCTAAGAGATTCCAGCTCTCTCCTCTGAAATATTACTTTACACTACTCCAAGATTTATGGGAACTCAGCCCAGGTTGCCCCATGGCTGAAAACACATGAGCAGATGTTATCAGTATAGGCTAAGGTAACATCTTTCTGTGTGCTCATAACACATCCTTCCACTTCTGGTTTAGATTAAACCACCCAGTCTCACCCCTCCCTTTCATTTTCAGCCACTCTTTAACTAAGGACTTTGAAGAGGTCAGTGACACCAAATCATTACACCCAGTGCTTTTCATCTTCCTGATATTTCTGCAGGTCCGTCAGTCCATCCCTTTTCTTCCATCTTAAAACTCTGATAATATGAGTTTCACCTCTGCTATCTTCAACCTTGCTCCATTTTTTTATCATGCTTCCTCATTCGTAAGGGAGCCTGAGCACTGTTCCCAACGTGCTGCTATGTTCCAAGGCTCTAATCTACCGTGGGCTAGTTCCTTATTATGTTTTTCTCTTCGTTTCTTTTCCTTTTTTGAAAACTCTTTTCTTTTTTCAAGCTTACTTCTGTAAGGGCAGCTCCCTTATTTTTATTCCAAACCCACTGTTACTTGCTTAATCCAAAATAATTATACTTTGTCAATTTTTTTTTGTGCATCCTAGTACAAAGAGGGGAGAACAGACACATGGGGCACAGTCCTGGCTAAAGATACTCAAGGAGGGGTTGGCGTTATGTTTCCTAGCAGAGAGAGGGCAGATGCAATCCTTTCTTTGTGTCCTTCTTGGTAGATAATGAAACAGAATGCCTTAGGAGAGCAGCACCTGTCTCATAGTCATTGGGGGGGGGAAGATTAGGACTAGAGGTCAGGGGGACTGGAGAAGTGATGGAAGTAAAAGAATCATGGGTCTCTGATGGTAACACACACAAACACACACACATATACACACCTACACACATACACACACATACACACACACAAGTGTATGTGTGTGTGTGTGTGTGTGTGTGTGTGTGTGTGTGAGAGAGAGAGAGAGAGAGAGAGAGAGAGAGAGAGAGAGAGAGATGGAACTAACTAATCACTTATGCAACTGTTAGGCAAATGCTTCTAGAAAACAAGGCATATTTTGTTACCCTATCTTCATTTCCTGTGTCTACTTCCATATGACTGCTTAGATTTTCACACATGGATTTTTCCATCTGTACATAAAATTCATAATAATGGCAATCAATTTGATAGAAGCAAGCCATACACACACACACACACACACACACACACACACACACACACACACACCCTGAACTTATAACACTGTGATGATACAACTAAACCTTAATGCAGCAGAAGCAGCCTTAAGAAAGGCCCTTTGAGGAAGTGGCACTCTACTATGTAGCTGTGGATTCAAGCTTGTCTGATTTTAACCTGACATAAGCAACCTGGGATGAAATGAAAAGTCAAAGTCAATCATGGTATTAAGCATAAGAATTGAGATCTACTGGCTTCTAGAGAACCCAGCACTTTCCAAGGCATTGGGATAATCATCTAAAGAGTCTTCAAATACTGAGACCCTTTTCCATCCTCAGGAGCCTCAACAAAGAGTCATATCCTGGTCATATAAACAGGGCAGGTTGTCTTCAGCAGTGAAAAACTGAAAGTCGCCTTCAGAATGAAAGGCAAAATAAAATTAGGTATACTTTAATTTTGGGGCTGAGACAGTTCCTACTGTCAGTGGGCTCACTGTCAGAATTGAACTCTGACCAGAGCAAATGGCATTTGGTTTCCAGCTTCATCCTTAGAATGGCAACCAAATGTGATACTCAGTTTACAAATTATTTGTAATCCATCAAGTTACATATCAATTAATTAACCATTGGTTTTTGATATGCCACAAACAGAATTAAGGGCGAAGTAAGTACAGAGCTGAGGAATAATCTTATCCCTCCAGTCTTCCGCTCATTAGTTACCCCGGCTCGGCACTGTCTAATGTGTAAGTAATAATGCCATTTTTGCCTTTCTTTAATTGGTCATTGATGTTTCTGTGAGTCTGTCTAATTAGTTAATCTGTAGGAGTGGGGAAGGGGAGGGGGCAGGAATTATGTATATTTGAGGCATGGTGATGTTCCTAGATGTTGCTTGAAATAATCTAATCTAGTTAGCTATCATAAACTTCATGAGATTGAGTCATGGAAGAGCTATTCAGCTAATATTTCTCCCTTTAACATATGTCTCAAAAATAATTTAAAAAAGAAAGACAGAGGAAGCCTACACAAACCATAGACAATCCTTTTCTCCTTGCTTTTACTCTCTGCTGTGTCAAGGTCAAAGGATCCTACAAAGACCATTGATGTGTCCAGTATAAATGATATCTTAAGCATCAAAGGGATGATGACTGGAACAGAAAGAGGGGTAGGGTGACTTGCAGCACAGTTCAGCAAGTGTAGGAAGGAATCTATTTTTGTCATTCTCATTTTTCCTCACCGGTCATTTCAGAAGATAGACCAAAAGACATACTGTCCAATATAATGGGGCAGAAATGAGAACACAGAACGAAGATGACTTGGTTACCGTGGAAAGAGGGCACATGGCACAGTCATCACACTTTGCCGTTTCCCTCCCCTTCCTGAAACAGAACATCTCAGGAAATGAATGTCACAGTATCAGAAGGAAGAATACTAGAGCAATTTAAAAAATATAGAGAAAAAAAATGTGGTTTTGTTCATTGCCCTTCACAGATGTTAAAGTGACCCAGCCCTGGAGGATCTTACAGATCTGTGCCAGCCACACATCACACAGCAAGAGCATAGACAAGTATCGGAATGAAGGGAACTCTGCGGACACAGTCAACATTAGGGGGTCTGGTACCATTGAGTCTTCTCTAAGACATGAACAGTGCCACTCAATGAAGAACTCTGGGTGTAAAACACACAGCACATGTGCTCAGGATTGGGATTCCCATTGCATCCAGCTTTCCTGAAGCATTCTTCCAGGAGTTCTACATTTTTCTTCCAGTCACTTACAGAGAACGTATTGAGCTCTCCACTGCTGAAGAGTAAAAGCTGAAAATCCCCATTCGTGCAGACTGTAGCAGATCTGAGACTAGAGACAGCACACTAAACACTCTGTCTTCAGGTCTCCATCCAAAAGGCATGCTCTGCCTGTAAAGAGCTCCCTTAGTTACAAAGATTCTTTAAAGAAACCAATGTTATTCTTTCAATAACATTTTCAAGTATATTTTGGTCCTTTTTTTAGCTATAAATGAACTTGACCCTTGAATTTAAATTTTAAAGCTGTCCCTAACAACACACATGCTCGTATGTGTGTGCATGTACACACACACATTAATGTAGATTCATACTTATATCGGTATGTATGTATAAACCACAAATACGGACTAGAGTTTCTGAGATAAGAGCCCAGTTTCTTTGCTCTTCTGGGGCCTGGGGAAGCAGAAGTGCACACTGCACTGCATCTCAGCTGAAGTCTAGACTGACAGCAAGCACAACAGCTAGAACGGCCTCTGCCTATTCCAAGTAGCACGGAGTGGGGCCACAGTTGGATACAGTATGTTTGTTAATGCTTTCTTGAAAAAAAAAATCAACTGACAATTTAAGAAAAACCAACACGCTACATAACAATAACAAGCCGCATATGAGGTAAAATAAATTCCTATGGCACCTTCCAGAAGTGACGGTCTTTGACAGTGTTCAAAACTATTCCACAATCTGTATTGCACAATGACACACTGACTTCTTTAGGGCCCCAGTACAATGACCCACTACCAGCACAGCATTTGGAGATTTTCACAGTGAGCACACCCTGAAAAGACAGTTCAACTTAATGCATGACACTCAAAAAACGAAGATCTTGACAAGACATGATCAGAATCTTTGTGATGTGCAGTCAGACGGCCCTTAACACTCATCAGCAGGGCCGTCGCTTTCTGCTGATGTACATAGTACTTTTTTATTCACTTCAAAGTAATTTTCACTTCAATTTAACCTAACCTGGTTGTAATCATCATTCCATTCCAATGACTCCAGGAAAAGCCCGTGTTTCTTTAGACTTTCTCTTTGTTCTCACTGTGCTGTGTATATAAACTTAAGGTAATTAAAAACTATTGCTAGCCAGATCAGTGAAAGCGTTTGAATTACTAACTGCTGCTCTTTCAAAGCAGAAGAAAAAATTTGTTTGGCAATGAGTTGCACTTCAGTTTTGCAAAGCCAAGCATTAGCAGGAATCTAATACAAGACATTTGTCCCCAGTGCCCACATTTGGGCTGTTTAAGGGTTCAATGTCATCAGACATCAAGTTTACCAAGCATCAGCCCACAGAGACAGCTGTGCCAAAGGGCTGCATAAAGACACACACACCCCTGATGACCAGACCGACAAGAAGAGCTTAGCTAAGAGGAGCAGGGAAAACAGTCCAGAGTAGAAGGAAATGATGAGTAATAGAAATTCCTGCTTTCATCCAGGTCTCCAGCCTCACTCACAGACCTCAGAGGTTGGTCAGACATCAGATGATTTAGTTAACAGGTAAGTGATATGAGGTCTACTTTGAACCATGAATAAATTATCACTTACTGACTCTACCAGCAAAAGAAGGCAGGGTTCTAAGTGATACCTGACAGCCCAAGAGAACTTTCTCTTACATAGTTCAGAGTGTTCTCATATTTCAGGAAGTGTCAGGGTGACAGCTATTCTATGACTGCTCAACTCTGACCTGCCTTCGGGTCATAGACCCCATTGCATGTGGACTGTCCCCGATAGTATGTCTTCATCTCTTCAAAGGTCCATATATACTTGCAAGCTCCTCTGTGCACTTGTTCATTGTGGACCCTCCTGTGTGTGTGTGTGTGTGTGTGTGTGTGTGTGTGTGTGTGTGTGTATTTGTGTGTATGTTTGTGTGTCTGTTTGCTGTATGTGTGTTGGGAGGGGAGGGTCACACCATTGACAGCCCTTGCTATGAAATCTTACAAATGTGAAGGTGACATTCTTTACCAGACAATGTGCTTTGTGTGGAAATCTAATTAGTGATCACAAGCACACATCACAATATCCTGATTATGAAAGTAATAGTAATATCAGCTAGCAAAGAGCACGTGAGGCATGGAACACAGTTTGATTGCTTTAGGAAAGGTAAACATGAATCTGCCCTGTGATCTAACAATTATACACCCTGGTATATATCCGAGAGGATAAAAACACAGATATTTGATATTTCATTCATCATTGTCAAACTCTAGGTGCAGCAGAAATGTCTCTCAATAAGAAGATGAATAAATAAATTGTGGCCTGTCACAAAAGCATGTGATTCAGCAATGAAGAAGGATGGGGAATTGATCCACACAGCAAATGAATAAATTTAAACATTATGTTAAGCAACAGTCATCAGTCACAAGATGAAACATACTGTACCACTTCAATCCTGAAAGTTTCAAGATTAAATGAAATTGCTATGTGAGACAGTGGTTTTCCGAGTCTGTATGGGATTTCAGTCAACTGCATAAAGGCACAAGGGAGTTTCCTGGAATAGATAGAATGATTTATATTCTCTCATGGGCAGAAGATACATGTGCATATATAGCTAATAAACTCATCACTTCATATCCCTCATGTTATTCTGTGAAAAATATACAGTAATATAAAATAACATTCCATTTCTAAATGCAGGCCACCTTTCATCAGATAGAAGGTAGGCTAACTACTTCAGAAAAAGCCCCAGAGATGCTTCAACATACAATAAGGACACATGCACCACAATGTTCATAGCATCCCTATTTATAATAGCCAAAGCTGGAAAGAACCCAGATGTCCTTCAGTAGATGAACGCATACAAAAATCGTGGTATATTTACACAATGGAATACTACTCAGCTATTAGAAACAATGACTTTATGAAATTCCTAGGAAAATGGATGCATCTAGAGAATATCATCCTGAGTGAGGTAATCCAGTCACAAAAGAACAGATATAATATGCAGTCACTGATAATTAGATACTAGCCCCAGAAAGCTCTAAATACCCCAGAAACAACTCACAGGCCATATGAAGCTTAAAAAAACCCCAAAAAAACCCAAACAAACAAACACATAAATAAACAAAAAAAAACCCCAAAAAACAAAGGCCAAAAACTGAAAGCCTCAGTCCTCATTAGGGGGAAAAAAGTATATAGCACCCTCTTAGAGTGTGGTATTCCTAGACCTTAAATCATTAATAATTCAAGAGCTAAGAATATAGCCTTGTGATAATTTTTGGTATTCAAAATCATTATGTTTAATCTATAAACACCATGAAAACTCTGACTGTTTCCATGTTATGTTCTGTTCTACATATACTTTATGCTTATGGTAACTAGTGAGATTTTAATGTGTACTATTAAACCTCTAAAAGATCAAGTACTGACAAAAATATATTTATATAGTTTTATGCCAAATGCTTATAAAAATCTGTACATGTATCTCTCTTTTTTAAATAAAGTTGTGAGAAAAAGAAAAAGCAGCAAACTGAAACATGGGAACGCCTTCTGCATGAGTCCCACTAGATCCCACTGCAATCTGCGACTTCCCAAATGTCAGAGCTGAGACAAGGGACAGGCTAAAAGGCCACAGAAAGCACACACACATAAAAAAAAAAAAAAAAAAAAAAAAAAAAAAAAAAAAAAAAAAAAAACCAACAAAGTTAAAGGAACAAAGCAAAAGTTTGAGGCATAAACTTAGAAATGTCACAAATAATCTTAACCATTATGTTTTCCTTTATGAATGGCTGTGAGCTGCCTCATTATACAATATATTTAGACAAAGATATGTAGAGTCATATATGACTTAAATGCTTACAATTTGGTTTGTAGATTGTTCCTATGAACATAGACTCTTTTTAAAATAATAATCTTTTAAGTACTTTTAGGCTCCATGTTAAGAGTATTCTTATTACACATATGGACGTAAAAACAGACCATGGCCATAAAAGTGAAGGAAAGCTTATGAAAGATGCATGTGTCCCTGAAAAGCTTGAAGAACTGAAGAGTCACTAAACATCTGGGATTCTCCAGATGCCAGCTGCATCTTCAGAGTGGGCACAAAGATAACACACTGAACAGACTGTTGTGAAACTAAAAGGAAGTGTGCACGGAGCACTGGTACCGTCTCAGTGGTTCATTATCTCAGTTGCCTTCTGTCTCCCACTACATCATGGCTTTCCATGATAACAGAATTTGTTTCTTAAGTAGTCAACTGAATGTTCTGATAGAGCCAATACAGAAATTGTGGACAAAGAAAACGGAATCTTTCTGTCTAGCGGCTAATCTGTGCTAACACTAATCCACCTGGGGCAGAGAACACAGGAAGCAATCAATTGGCATCCAGTGTTGATGTGTCTCTAGTGGGAAGTTATAGCAGCAACAGGACATCTTTATGATGCTGTATCTATATTGCCTCATCCTATGACTGCCTGGTGTCCACTGCACCACCACATTCTGTTATGAACTAATTCAGTGGTAGATACAGCAAAGGATTATTTACCCACAGAGCAAAAACAAGGAGGTCAGTGTGTACTTCTGCAAAATAGAGCAGAAATTCACATTTCAACCACAGGCAGAAGCCATGCTCTGACCTAATCATAGGCTGGCTTTTTAGATAGCCTTCCTCAGCAGAGCTGAAGGAACTTCATCCAGTACCTTCCAGCTCCCCAAGGTAGTGGTCAAGAGGAGAGAAACAAATTTTGATACTGATATTTTGTTTGCAACAAGTTTCTCCTGCTCAGAAGTTCTTAACAAAGTATCAAAGATTCCACTTCCTTACCTTGTCTCTGAGGCCAAACATTATAAATAATATTCTGAAAGATACACTGATTGAAATTACAGGACTCAAAATTTTACATGCTGCATGTGACCAAAATACAACCCCAAGATATCAACTGCTCTCCCAGAACTTAGCCATTCTTCTCTTAGCCCATGAGTTTCTGCTTCAGGTCTTACTATCATGCAGTGGGATATCAGATCAGGACATCCTGAAAATATTTTTTTTTCATAATGAGGGAAGAACCAACTCTTACAAAACCTTGGTAATGATCTTGACTTCTCCTGTGTTTCCCCTCAAGCCTTAGACCAGTGCTCCCTCTCGGTCTGTCTCAGAGCACAGTGCCACTGTATAGGGGATTATAAAGCATAAGAAGGAGGAGGAACAGTCATTTGGAAGCAACAGTTAGTTTCATCTGTTATGAAGAGTAATCAACCATATTCCTGCCAAGAGCACTGAGATAATCAATCTTAGGTCGGTCATTTGGAAGATCATAACAAGAGCTAGGCCACAGCATGATAGGCACATTGGGTACACAGAGAAAGTGTCACCTTTTCTCTCTTAGAGCTCCGACACATGAACACAGAGTAGGGAGTCATCACCTTGATCTGAGCGGTTACATCCCAGCAGGGATAAATGCCAGAGGAACACTCAGACAGCTGGGTCATCACCCCAGCCAACTAGCATTTAACTAAGAAGATCTGGTTATTCTGGGTCTAACATGATTAACGGCTTGCTGGAGTCAGATATTTAAAATACTTGAAAGTATATATATAGAATCACCAATTTTCTGAAACACACACACACACACACATACACACACACACACACACACACACACACACACACAGTCTCATTCCTTTAGCTCAGAAGAATTGGGGTCTAAAACTCTTAGTCTGTAAAGTAAGCATAAACTGTATTTCAACCCACACACTTCTTCGACCTACCCTGAAGAGAACTTGAAGAGAAAGGATGAAGGCATGTAAAATCACATGCATGTACGGGGTCCATTAGCACATTCATGAACCATATTTCTGTTTACGCTTCCATCACAAAGATTAATTTCCAGCTATTTTAAGGGACAGGTTATACTTTAATTAACAGCATTTGGAGAGTGAAAGCCAGCTGTGCCTCCTAAGCACATTCAAGCTCCAAGCATTTTATTTCATATCAAGGGCTTCCATCCCACCCAGAACGTTAACATGCTAACACTGCTGACTAAGGAAGTACATCTTTCTAAAATCCACAGAATTAGTTCCCAGAACGAAAGCTAATAAAAAGCATGAATGGCAAACATCCAAACTGTTTACCTGTGGAGGATTAATATGCATCCCCATTTCAGATGACAAGGATTGTAGGGGATTAAGACACACTGGGTAGTTCATAGTATGTTAAGGCTTCAATGGGAAATACATATCACAGCTTCAAGTGTCTGAATATCCACTCTTAGGTTAGTTAGTGTCATTGTTCTTGGGGATTTTGGAACATTTTGGAAATGTATCTCAGCTGGACATGTATAAGCCGAGAGAAATGGGTTTTGGGGGCTATAACCCAGTCCTACTTCAATATATGTGTGCATGTTTGTATGTGTGTGTGTGTGTGTGAGTGTGTGTGTGTGTGTGTGTATACGTGTGTGTATACAATGTAGAGTGGACAGCCTTGAAAGCACATACGTGGAGAGACAACAATTCAGGTGGAATTTTATTTTAATTTAAAACATGATGTTTTTTAGAAAAGGAAGTTACTAAGTACAGAAAATGATTTTTGTTCAAGAGACTTTAATTGGCTTTTACTTACTAAGAGTAGCTATGAGGCAACCAGCAGAGTGGTAACTACGGTAGTACTCACTAGTGATTGCTCATGTTCCTGTGCACACTCACTCATTTAGTTCTTACAGAAAGTCCTCAGGGGAAACACACAGAGGACAGACTCTCATAGTCACAAAGCTGCCCAGTGAAATAAACCCAGAAGCCTGGACGGACAATTCTCTTCCTGACGGACTGCAGCCGGCCACCAAGGCTGTTTCTACTTTGTGCATGTCCTGTACATTTAGTTGGCAACTCATTCCACAGTTTAAGAGAAGAGACCATTCCCAGGACAATGATGGCTATAAATCCCTTTAATATGAATTTTTCTCTCTCAAATAACCTTACCGGTGGACTCTGTGTACAATTTCCTTCTATCTACATTATATCGAATTATTATAGTCAAAACAAAAATGTCTAAGTAAAGGCAGAGTCGGATACAATTCCAGACCGTGTGGTTTTTCGAGCCCATTTGCCTCCCTTGGCTTCCACGGGAACCTTCATTGGAACCTGCTGACCTCACTGCCACCAAAGCTCTTCCTTGCCTCATGCTTCACTGTTGACTATTAAAATCCCACCATTGCAGTGTCTTGAAAGCACCTACACCTTCACAGCAGCACAGATACCCGGAGGGGAAGGTCAGGCAGCCCTCTCTCATGTCTCCCACCAGCATCACTACCTGTCCAGAGCTGTAAGAAATGCTTCCACAGGACAGTGTCAGGACAGTGCCTAACCAGGAGAAAGGATGCATTTGACAAGGAAAAACAAATTGTGAGGGCAGAGAAATTCAGTTTTTAGTAACTACAGGATCTAAAAGAACTAAACTATTTAATCTGTTCTATTTGTTTCCACCCTGAAATAGTATCCAATCAGCTTCAAATTACAGCAAAAATACCAGCCAAGAGGTCAAATTGCCATTTTGGTATCAAACATGTTATTGAAACAACATGTAGATAAGGTGTACTCATAAGACAAATATGAGGACAGAACAAGCAGCCCTCTTTAAAAACGCCAGTAGCATCCAGAGTCCTACAGCTTGACCAAGTATGAAGACCTCTCTCTATTCCCAGAGAAAGAAGGTCAAGTACTTACGGTATCATGAGACTTGTCCTTGACATCATAGACTGTCAGTTTTATTCTCGTCTCTTCATAGATGGGGTAGTCGGGTGGGAATGTGACACCCGTCAGGAACAGTGGGTCTTTTGTTCCCTGAAATAGTATAGGCAGAAAACTTGGATTCATTAAGGCAGAACTGTAGCCGGCAGCATGCAGGACAAATGAGAACACAGAAAGTGTCTCTGTCTGCTTTTCTAGGAAATAGTTCTTTTAAAAGAGATCTGAAGAGCCAAGTGTTGCTTGTGAGCCACGGACTGGGCGCCCCGTTCTACTGAGGCATACTGCGTAGGTGAACTTTCATTTCTTTAAGTGGCTCGGGATTCTACATGTTTTTAAAATTATATTCAGAACCTTTCTTTAGGTTAGGTTGCCATCCATTTAAAACTCTATATAAAATACGATCATTACATATTGATAATTTAGGCAAATGATCTAAGAATCTGCCTCAACAAATTGAATGAAGCTGTTTCTCAAACCATTGAGGTACACTCTGCTATCCTTTAAAATAGTTGTGTTTTTTTTTTTTTTTTTTTTTTGTTTTTGTTTTTTGATTTTTACTCCAGCTGAAAGCTATCTTATATGTGCGTGTGATTGCTTTTCGGTGCTTAACAGTGGCTTCACCTGCTTGTTCATCCACTCCTTCCTTCAGAAGGCCAACTTCTTTATTTTTGGCATGATGTCAGACATGTTTGTAGGCAGGCAGTGAATAAAACCTCTAAGACAAGTGCGCATAGTCTATATAATATTGTAAAAGTAAACAACATAAATGCCTTTTGTAGTTATGATAATACATTTTAGGGTATGCATGTTTTATTACAGAAGACTAATGGGGAAGTAGAAAAAGAACAAGCAACAGGTTACTTTAAAATTTTCCAGTGTTCAAAAGGTAACAACGTTACAATAATACCTTAAGTGTTTTCATTAAGAAAATGACTTTACAGTTTTGGTCAAACTGCCTTTCTATGCAGACAACTACTTTGAATTCAACTCTGGGCTAACGATACACTGTAGCAGCACTAGATCCTAAAGATTTAGGGGGTGCACACAGGGGCAGACTCGTAACTGCCTGCATGCAGCAGGAGAGCAGAGGAAGGAAGCTGATTCAGGGCTAATTGCAGGGGGAAATGCAGGACTGCACACAGGATTTAGGTCAGGCTCATAACAGAAGTGACTCTAACTGCAGTCTGAATCACTTCTTCCAGTCACAGCTTCAGAGCCACCAGTGAGCTAAGCCAGCCAAGACTGGAGCAGACTGGCTGCGTTCATGGGGAGACACTCGTTCTGAACTGCAGAAACTCACAAGACTAAGAAAAACAAGCTCAGCTGAAGGAGCTGTAGAGCACACTCTTCTGAGCCCCGGATGTTCAAACAAGTATCTCTTGTTCACTGGGGTTGTGAAATCTGTCACAAGAACAAATTCATCTGAAGGGAAACTCTTGTCTTGTTGAATCTGAGCCAGCACAATAATGCATTTCCTTCAATACATGGGGAATGTTGTATTAGCAACAATAAATGTAAGTAGGAAATCTCTCATCCCATGAGTAATATTTGCAGCTTTTGCCTGGAAACATCACAGCTAATCAAGTTAATCACATATCTTTCTTTGAAAAAGTAAGTATATACTGTATACTTTGAAATAACACTTAACAGAATATAAAGTATTTACTGTTGGACTAGACTGGGCCCCAGTGTTTGGGGAGACAGCAAAAACCCCTTCACCTGTTTTGAACTCTGGGAGTATTTTATACTTTTCCTTTCATTAAATATGTTTATCCCATTGTATTTAAAATCAGCATAGATAAATAGTGTACACTGAGAAACACAAATATCCAGACAAACATGCTGTTCTGTTTGGGAATTCAGATGGAATTTTTTTTTCTGAAAACTAAAATCTTTCAATGAAAAGTCCAATTTATCTCCTTGTGCTCACTTTACATGTGCTTAGAAATTTCAGATCTGCGTTCCTTAATGACAGACAAAAGCAATAGCCAGCCAGAGACCACAAGTTAACTTATGTCAGCTGTTCAGAGGGGCGGGAGAGAGGGAGAGGTGGGGGGAGGAGAAATCAGCAAACACAAGGCACACAGAGACAGCAGCTTACACAGAGAGAGGGGTGAGAGAGGGGGGGGAGAGAGGGAGAAAGGGAATGAGGGAGAGAGGGAAAGAGGGAGGGAAGGAGAGAGGGAGGGGGCAGACAAATCCAGAAAGAAACACATGTGAGGCTCACCTCCACAATTTCTGTGCTGGAGTACCTTGTCAGGGTCTGCTCCACTGGGTGGCTTACTGAGATCTGTACAACTGTATTCAGTTTCCGATCCCTGACAGGAGCCACAAGATCCTTGCAGGCTGGCAGCAGCAAAGGAAACAGAAAGAACAGAAAAGAGAGAAAGAAACTCAGTCGATCGCGGGCAAACTTCTGTGCAGAGCTGAAGTAAACTTTGTCTAGCCGGTGAAGGAAATCTCCTGGTTCTCAGCTGGCTTTACAGAGGAAGTCTCTTGGAAGTACCTTACAGAAATAGGAAGTCACGTGCTGCCAAGCTGAATTGAGAGTTCATTTCCACTGACCACATTTGCAGCACATGCAAGTCTGGAGTGCTCCGGGATCGCAGCTTCAGTGTGTGAAAATGTAGACACAGCCAGGCACTGAGAGGGCTTTAATTAGCCAATAACCCCTAGGGCTTCTTTCACACTCTTGCATGAAGTAAGTTAATTTGGGCCACAGCCAGGAAACTAAGATGTCTCTTGTTGACACTGGCTGGGTTAAGTTAAATGTCTGAATGCACTCCTCATGATCCTCCCTACCTGGGTATAAACCTGGCCCTCTGCAGTGCTCTGCACTGTGGAAACAGGAAGACTGATACCCCTGCCAGGACAGAGCTCAAGCCGAAGAGGAAGCAGCCAGGGGTTAAAGAGCCCTCTGTCTGGAATTCAGGACCATCCAGGGAGAGAGCAACTCCCATAGATAAAGACTGGTTAATTGTTGCCTAGGAGCTACACATTCTAAGAACTTTTTCTTAACACAGCCTGGCTCCTGTTACAACCCTAGCCACCATACCCTGAAGCATTTTTTTTCTACTGTTACATAGCATTTTCTAGTTTTGGAAAGGAAAAAAAATAGGGGGAATAAAATATACTCCTTTTGAGTAAGTCTAGTCATTCCTCTCCTCCCTGCTTTCCACCTTTGATTTTAAAATAGTATTTCTACTTCTTGAAATTGGCTGATAAAAAACACCCTTTGCTCAGCAGACAGGGGTCAAACTGCTGGCCAGTCACAGACTGCATGCAGTCTCTGGTAAAGGGGATGGTGTCCAGCATTCTACACCAGCCCTATCCCATTCAATGGCCAGGAAGACAGGCAGGAAAGAAGGCTGTGTTACATTCTGAAATTTGAGGGGCCACTGGAACAAAGGTAAAACAGCGTAAAATTGAAACTTGAAAGCAAAGCAATTTATAGATGTAATTACCACCTTTCCCTGGCTTGCAGAGCACCTTATTTATAGAAGCACAATGAGAGCATATAGAGGTTCTTTCAAAGGGAAGCAGCCTGGTGTAGTCCAGTTCTGATAAATTAGTAATGCTCAGGGGCGGGGGCTTGTTATTTCACCTTATAACATCTTGCCAAACTTTGGGAAGTTTATTCCTGTCTGATATTTTATTGTTAATTTTTTATTACTGAAATCATATGCCTTGAGAAAAACAAGAAAAGCTAAGGAAAGCACAGATGGACTATATGTGTGTGTGTGTGTGTGTGTGTGTGTGTGTGTGTGTGTGTGTGTGTTAATCTTCACTGTTTTGAGGAACTCTGCTTATTACCTGTATAATAACATCCTTTCTCGATTTCTGATATCTCTCTTTGGCATAACAACCTCATCTCTGGCAAAGTGCATCAACCTTTGGAAGATACGCTGCTACCACAATTTGTTGCTTACCCTGATAAATCTACATCTTAAGATAATCAAGCAAAAACCTACCTACACATGGTTTCAATAACATCAATATGCCACTGGAAAATTTCTTTCCCTGGAAGGTTTCCTGCACCCTGTTCTTTGGTGGTTAGCTTGGTCATTTCTTTGCTTTGTCTCATGGTGTGTGTTTCATTTGAACACTCTTGCTTTTCTCTCCACTGTGAACCTCTACTTAAGCTGACAAGCATCTTGTCTTTGGAGCTTAAAGCTAGGGGATTTTGAGTCTCACACACAAACACCTCGCCCACTCTCTGGTGGCAGCCTCCTCTCTGTCTTATGAGTGCTTGACACCTTTGATCAAAATAAGTCACATCCCTTCTGAGTTCTTATCGGGCACCGCTGTGGCTGTGGTTATTCCCAGAAGTGAGCAGCTATTCTGTTCCAGCAGAGTGCCTCTCAGCTGCACTTCCGACGAAAACAGACAGCACATAAAACTGAAGGTTCTGTGCAGTTCTCCAGATGGCCCTGAGAGTGGGCTAGAGAGGGACTGATGACAACAGTTTGTATGCAGCTTCTGCTCATGTTCAAACCCAGGCACAGAGAAGAGGAGCAACAATAGTGACTCTGGAGGCTGGGTTCTCATCTCCTTTTTTTCTAACAAACAGCTCCCAGCCTTCATTGTTTCTTAACACTAAGGCAGCAAGAGGCATAGAGAAATCCCCATATCAGATGGAATTCCGAAGCCTTGCTTTTCCCCTTTTCTACTTTTGTGGCACCAAGTAAATAAATCACAATCTGTGTCACTCAACAGTCTCCACAGTCAGGGTGGAAAGAGCTATGAGTTTCTTGTAAATGGACTTTTACACGCAAAACTCACTCGTGTTTACTAATCACATTATATTAATACTTAAGAGTATTTAATTCTATTATTATGTAACATAAATTTTACTGACATAGTTCAATTCAGATGACTCCTTACAAACTGTTACCAGAGCCCTATCTCCCTATGAGTATCAGTGTAAGACACACTTCATGTCATGAAGTAAAGCAGAGGAACATGGATCTGTGTCTCCTGCTACTGTCCTTGCAGGACTGCTGAAGGCTGAATCACTGGGCAGTGCAGGGAGATACTGCTCATTTGAATGTTATGAAATGTAATCTATGTGGGGTTTTTCAGTAGTTATTGAAGAACTGACAGTCTGAATAAGAATGCTCCCCATAGTCTCACATATTTGAATGCTTGGTCCTTCCTTAGGTGGTGGGACTTCTTGGGATTAATTAAGAGCTATGGCTTTGTTGAAGAGGTATGTAATTGGGGAGAGCTTTCAGATTTCAAAAGATTTGTGTAATTTCCAAGGCTCTCTCTCTCTCTCTCTCTCTCTCTCTCTCTCTCTCTCTCTCTCTCCTGTATCTGGGTCAAGATGTGTTCTCTCAACTGTTGCTTATGTTCCCGCTCCACCATCATGGACTCTAACACTCTGAAACCACTACACAAATTAAACTCTTCCTTCTATAAATTGTCCTGGTTCTGGTTTATTATCATAGTAATAGAAAAGTGACTAAGACAAGAATCCTAAATATATATGCTTACAAAATCTAAAAGCGTTATATCCGTCTTCCAAAGCATCTTTCCCCCTTTCTTTTAACACATGGAACTCTACTCCAAGAGTACCTTAGAAAAATGTTCTTCCTCAATGTATAACACTAGAAGACTACATATGGCATTTGAGGACTGTTGCTTCTGTTTTGTTCATTTCTACACCATAGATAGTTTAAATGTACCTTTGTGTTCTTTTACAATCAAGATCCAAAAGAGGTCAAATATGATTTTTCTATTCCATCACTTTGGAATTTATAGCACAGATGTAAAAATCTAACCTAGCAAATGCAAGGCTTTGAACATGAGCCCCAGCACCACAAAAAAAGAACAAAAATCTTAAAATATTTTTATGTGTAATGTGTTATAGTTACAAAAAAAAAAAAAAAAAAAAAAAAAAAAAAAAAAAAAAAACAGAATAATCTGTGCTGTAGAAGACAGCTGTAGGCCATTCTCTGAGTGGCCACTCTTAATGTAAAGATGCCCATTACCCTGATCACTGATGGTTTGGGGACTTGCTTCCTCTACAAAGGCCTCGGGGAAGTTTGAGCCATGGGGATTGAAGTTGCCTCAGCCTTCAACTCAAATGCGTTCAGGCTGCATATCCTGTCTTCTCTCCTATATAGAATTACTGTCAGTAAGGTCCAATCTGCTAACTTTTGTCAACTCAGTATTTTGGTAGGTTTTGTTGTTATTTATTTTTAAGACTGTCTTACTATGTAGAAGTGGCTGACCTGGAACTTGATATGTAGGTCAGGCTGGCCTTAAACTCAGATATTCCCTTGAAACTGCTTCCAGGGTATAAACCTGGGTGGCCTTGAACTAAAAGATCCTCCTACTTCTGCCTAATGGGTGCTGAGATTAAAGGTGTGTAACACCATAAGGGGTGAGAGGGGGATTGAGAATTTAACACATAATCCTGCTTAATAATTTGATGGATGTGAATCATGTTTGTACTGGACAGTGGAGGAAAGAAACACAAGGGGCAGTTGTAACCACGCGGGACAGAAGCAACAGGGCCAGTAGAGTGAATGGTGCCTTTAATAGAGGTTGCATAGAGGGCCATGTGCCAGATACTCCCTCACCCCCACCCCGGGAGCCAGCAAAGCATAGGATAAAAGGATAAGTCACCATTTTAATATTTACTGCAATAGCTCTGTGGGTATTTACTTGTTGTTGGAGAAGGAATAGACTGTGTTTTAGTGGTATAGCCACTGATCAGGGTCCTGTGTCCTTATAAATAGCACCATTCTAACAAGGAACACTAGTAAAACACACTGATGGGGAATGGAATCGGTGGGAGTGTCAGGGAGACAGAGAGTAGTAAGTGGTAAATATGATCAAATATGTCCATATGTGAAAATATAGCATGCATATATACTTATCTTAGGTATAGTTAATCTATTTACTAAAATAAGAATTCCTAAAGACCAAATGGTTAATTAAAAAATAATTCCAACTCTTAGAATTAAATGGCTACTCTCAAGTGATCCAGTCATCAGTAAATTTTAACTTTACTTCTGCCTCCTTACTAATTTCCTTTGGGCTGAGCTGCTATTAAAAAACATTTCCCAAGATCAAGAGTTTAAATATACAGATGTTAAGAGTTTGGGGTGAAAATGTGTGCATGTCCATTGGCTGATGGGTTTATAGTCAAAAGCAGGAAGGAAGAAAGGATGAATAATTTACATAAATCACAACATTATGGTTTTTCATAGAAATATCTAGGCTAATTATAAATGATCCCTTTCCTGGTGACTTTGACATAGTATCCAGAATTAGGAGGGTTTATTTTCTTCTCCCATTGGTGTTGAGTAAGGTGCTGATAAACACATTTCCGATCAGGTTAGTACAGGAGCCAGGCGACTTTACTTTCTTTCAAAGAAGTTCTCAATAGAAGAACAATGGTAAAAATAAACGAAGCCGTTTTGTCTTGGGAGGAGATAGCCTTTGCAGCCTGATGCTAGGACTTTCTCAAACTATGAAGTCCCAGCCACCATGTAAGCAAACACTAGGAGAACCGCCCATCTTCCACCCTTGGCTAACCTCAGCCTGAGCCCTAGAAGTTGCCAGCATCAGTTCTAGATGCTTGCAGCATGCTTCGATGTTCATAAAAAGAGAAAAGACTCTCCTTTGCTCTCATAATTCTTCTAATATTTGGGGATCCTGAGGTCAAAGATCAGGCATCTTCAGGGTTATTCTTAAGGCCAGGACTCCATCATTTATAAGATGCTCTTGTGAAGTAAAGCATCAGCTCTGTTCATGTAGTCATCTAGATCATGGCCTGCCTGTTAGGGTCAGAGAGCATTTCCATCACTCTAGCCAATGTTAGCTGGAAGCTGAAAACTTTCTCTCGGCTCACATCAGAGAGTAGCACAGCTGTCAAATTCTCAGAGATCTGAAGCTTAAAATAAATTGAGGTGTTAAAATAAGCATGCCAAGGTTCAGGGTTTTGGGAGGACAGGATGTAGGTTTCAGGGTAGCCTGTGTTCATAGACAGCCCCAAGCAATCATCCCCTGTACTCTAAGAACTATTTCTTCTGTAAAGCTCAGTCATTTTTCTTGCCTCACCAGCCTTCATTGTTAATAACTACTGGCAAAGTGTACTCTCTCTCTCTAAGAACTATGCAGATGAGGACTCTGTGTGTGTGTGTGTGTGTGTGTGTGTGTGTATGTGTGTAAGTGTGTGTGTATGTGTGTGTTTCAGGGGAGGGGTTACAATGTTCCACACTTCTAAAGTTTTCTAATAAAAATTAGCCAGAGGAAATTATGTAACAGAGGAGACACTACCTAGTATAATCAATAACTCTTGATTTTAGGTTTGGGTTTTGTTGTGAAGACAGGATCTCATGTATCCCAGGATGGGTCTCATGTATTCTAGGATGGTGTCAAACTCTTCCTGTTACTAAAGATGGCCTTGAACTTCAAATCCTGCCAGCTCTACTGTCTTATAATGGGGTTACAGGCACATGCCCATCCATAGCTTATATGTTACTGGAGATGGACCCTGTGGTTCTGGGACAGCACTCTACCAAATAAGCCTAAAGATGATTTTTTTTTTTTTTTGGACTGAGAATAAAATTGTGTTTAATAGCTGGATCATACCTAAAGAACTATGTAGCTTTTTGCAAATGAGTAATTCTCTGTGACCCAATAGGAACAACTACAACAAAGACTTTGCAAAGTTTGCATAAAAACTATATAAAAATTATGATAGTTGATACTGACTACTAACTTAACAGGCTCTAGAATCATGTAGGAGACAAGCCTCTGCTCATGTCTGTGAGGCGATATATCGACTGGTTTAATTGAAATAAAAAAAGTTGCCCTATATGCGGGTGGCAACTTCCCTTGGAATTGGATCAGAGCTCAGGAAGGATATAAAGAAGAAAAAGAGCTGAGCACCAACATTCATCTTTTCTGAATTCCTGATTGTGAATGCAATGTGGGCGGTGCCTCCTGCTCCTGCTGCCATGACTACCCTGTGATGATAGACAGTATCCTTGAAACTGTGAAGACAAAGAGAGCCCTGTCTTATTTAAATTGCTTTTTTAAAGTATTTTGTCACAACCTGAGGGAAAATAATGTAGTATGTATGCCTTGTGAGCATGTGTGTATGTGTGTGTATATGTTTGTGTATGTGTGTGTGGGTGAGTTTGTGTGTATGTGTCAGTGTAAAACATGTGTGAGAGGGTATGTGTGTGAGTGTGTATGTGTGTTTATAAGGGTACGTTTGAGTTGGTAAGTGTGTATAAGTATGTGTTAGAAAGCATGTGTATGTGTGTTTGTGTGTGTGTTTGAATATGTGAGTGTGAACATGTGCATTTTTATGTGTGTGTAAATGAGAGAACAAAAGGATGACCTTGTGATCCTCCAGTCTCATTTCCCCAAGTGCTGGGTTGTATCATCACTCCAGCAAAACTAAAACCAGAAAATTAGAACCCATTGCATCCTGCTGGAGGTGGGCCCTGGACTCTGGTGAGTATAAAGAACTCTGCATTCTGACTGTTCTTGAGAATACCTGAAGACATATGCCCAAACTGGTGAAAATTGAGAAAGACCACACTACAGACAACAAGATGTGCTCTAGTGCGAACTGTGGCTTTATACACACAAGGCTTCAGAGCCATAACCACATTGTTTCCAGTTTCTCCAAAGAGACACTTAGCTAATATCTCTGTGATAAGGATCAGTCTCTTCCCTGAGAAGTCAGGAAGACTTTTGCAGCCTGAGGACAGTGTCTTAGCATCTCTCATGTTCCTAACAGTTGGTTACATTTCTCCAAACTACCACTTATATGTTATTTCTTCTAGTGCTCTAGAAAATAAGATGCCACTATTCAATTGATAAGCCAATTTAGCTTGTGTTTCTAGTCCAGTAAATCATTGAACTCCATTTTAGGGCTTCACAGTTCCCAGTGTACAGCAGTGATTACATTTAGATTAAGTTAGTTTATGTCATACAAAAAAGATATATAGAACATTCAAGATCCTATTAGCCCCTGTCCTTAATTACTTCTCAGTGTATTAGGCTTCCTTATTTTTAGTTGCCTCTGCCTGGCTGGTTTGTTATTGTTCTTGTTCTGGTTTGGTTTGTTTGTTTGTTTGTTTGCTTCATTGATTTGTTCTTTCCTCCTTTCCTCAGATAATTCAAGATGAAATTTTCTGAAGCTTGGGATGTCCGTCTCTGCAAGCACAGGTCTCCAGATTTATGTCACAGTGCTGCCTAGGTCCCAGGCTCTGAGCTCCAGAACACAATAGGGTGAAAAAAAGCAACCTTTTCTTACACAGTGTACCGTGTTTGTGCTTTGCGCTGACACCCACACAAGGAGAGCTCCACCAGCAACTGGGACCTTGAGCTCACTTGGTAACATGAGCTTCCGGTTACTTCCTAGAAGAGCGTATCTCTAAGGCTACTGAGCTGGTGGATGTTCATTGGCATGCCCCTCCATTCTCTGCTCTCTGAAATGATTAGGCACCTTTAATTCACTGCTTGTATTTTATTTTTAATTTTTAGCCTTTTTCTCTTTGCTCCTTCTGTTTATGTTTTATTGAACATGTCTGCATCTGTAATTTTTCTCATAGGTTTTATAGTTTTCTATTTTCTTCTCTAATACATCAAGTTCCCCTTTAACACATGTTTTTCTCATTATCTTGGAAGGTAAGTTTGCAGAAGCTGCCCTTTTTTGTCTCTAAGACTTGGGACACTCAAGGGCAAGGACAAAAAAAACCAGGTTCTACCAGTTAACTAGCCATTTTATTAAATCTATGTAGAAATTTCTTAAATTGTTATTTTTTCCTTAAGTGTTGCATGGGATAATTTAATTAATATATACTTCCCTAAAAATTAATATATATATTGCCCTAAAAATATGTAAGCCATGCATAACTGCCAACACAACCAAGAGCTTTTGGAAAAATAAGAATAAACATATGAAAGTGGGTATGTAGGGGAAACATTAGAAATTTTAAATTTTTCTTTATTTTTGTAGATCTTTTTCTTTATGTAGTCGCCAAGGAAAAATAAATTTTAAAAAGTTGCATTCTAAAATTTAAAATGAGTATATTTCTTGTTCTCAAAAAGAAAGATAGCAGTCCCGTTTATGTAGCTTGGTGTGACAAGGAATGGCAAGGAATAGATTAAAGCAAACACTGGAGCAGATGTAAATGCTTGAGTCCCCGACCCACACCGCATTAGCACCTTTAGTGTGTGCTTCTCAGTTTCCATCCTGCAGATTGTAAGATGATGCATGAAACACGCTAAGAGTGGGGGACTTGTCAGAACTGTCATTTCTGGAACACGGTTCTGTTCCGGCAGCACTGTGCTCAGATCCTTTGCTCTGCTAATACCCAGGGTGACTGTGTGCCACCAGTGGCAGCCCCACAGTCCCCTCAGATGCAAATGTCCATTCTTTTGACAGTCAGTCAGTGTATATCTGTAGATTGGGATATAAGGTTCAGGAATGAAAACTCCTCTTTTGACTTTAACAAATGTCAGTCAGAGTTAATTTCCTGCCTGCCTGATGGTGGATTAGCTTCACAACCACAATTTCAAGACTCTCTGTATTCTGAGAGTAGAATTCATGTAACACTTGGGGAAGCTGTGAGGCTAATGCTCTAGGGAAGAAGCAGATGACAGAATTCTTGAGGAATCATGGTGATGATTTACAAGCGGGAATTTAAAAGTCCCAGCTTTAGAAACTGCTCTACAGTTCTTGCTACATTGAAATTTGAGCCCCATTGCTCCCAAATTCTATTACAGCCAATTCACTTATAAATAAAACTGATTACTTTCTTCCAAAAGGCTAGGCTCCGGTTTTTGGGAAATATGCCTGGAAATAAAATGTGTTACATTGTAACATACAGAACAATATAAAAATGAGTCACCACACTTTATGTGTGTTTGTGTGCATGTGTTAAGTAAAAACATATTTATAACAGGAGGAAAAACAGTGGTCAAGAAGATGAAACTCACTTCTTCACTTAGGGAACACTGAGATGCTAAATTAACACTTGATAGCAAACACCAGTACAAAATGATTCATTGGAGAGTCCAGGGAAAGAAAAGGAACAAGTTCCTCTCCCGGACAGTGTTCTCTGCAAACATTCATGACTGTCTGTGCTAGAAAACATGCAACGCTGCCAGCTACTCTGCAGACAGCTAACTTGCATATAAAAGAACAAATTCTGTTTCGATCAGATCACTCTTGTCAGTATAAGAAGACTCCCATTCTTGAACTTCACCGCTGCCCCCTCAGCTTCTCTGGTGTCAATCCTTAGAAAATCCTATTTTGTCTTGTTTTCATGAATATTACCTAGGTGGCTAAGATTCTATCTTCTAGCAATTGAATTATGAACAAGTCTGTGCTCGAATCTCTTTGGATTTTGCTGTGTAACATGGCATGCCACAGACTGTCAACTGTCCTGGCATCACCAGGCAGAGCACACAGGCATGGCCGCGGCTGTGCTTGCTCCAAGCCTGCACTCCACTTTGGAGAGACAGCAAGTGCTTGCTGCTTTCGGCTGCTCTTTTCTGCAGGAACATATGCACTGCTTCAGAAGGCAGGAAGATGTCATGGCAAGGAGGCAGCGGCCTCTGCAGAATACTAAAATGAGCATCAGCATGCCATGAGGGGTGTCTGCGGTGTCAGTGCTAAGCAAAGATCATGTGTCTTCTGTCCCTAGAACACACATGAATAAAGGGGTGTGGTGGTGCCTATCCTGGCACTCCCTGCCAGCCAGCATAACCATATTGGTGAGCTTCATACCAGGGAGACCTTATCTCTAAAAATAAAGTGGAACCTGACGAATAATACCCAAAGGTGACCTCTAGGACACACACACACACACACACACACACAGAAAAACATACACATATACACAAACTCAGAGAGACACACATATACATATGCACACACATATACATATGCACACACATAAGCACACACACACACACACACACACATATCCAAAGACACACATACATATACAGACACACAGAGAGATACACCACATACACATACAACACACAGACACATGCACACATACACACACAGACATACACATAAACACACAGCCACACATGAACACACACAGACACACAAACACAGAGACACACATAGATACACACATGAAAAGACACAAAGACACACACACACATCACCAGGGAGAGCCAGAGGTGGGGAACTTTACTGAGACTCTTACTTTCCTATCACCAAAGGTAACATTTTTCCAGGAAAGTTGCCATCAACACAGGAACAGACAGGATTATTACCAGGCATAAGGCTGGTTAATGGATTCATTCAACAAGGCCAGGGGTTACTGATAACAATCTTGCTCCAAAACATAAGGCCAACATAGTTGATGGATACAGAAGGTACCAACAAGGGTCTCAGGACACTGGGGACCTTGGTTGCAAAACAAGATTGCTAGCACAGTGTGTACAAGGTTGCTTTGCTGAATTCTAATGGAAGCTGCAAGCTGGTTGGAATTTAGGAGTGTGGGAAGCAAGTGCTTTAGATTCTGCATTGAGGGTATGGCAGCTTCCAGAGAGAGTTTGACATCTACTTGTCTGGGCAAGAAGGAACAAAGGGAACAGCCACTTCCTGGGTGATTTCTTATCCAGCACACTGAGTCAGTGTATGCTGCAAACAAATCCTGACTAAGGCCATTTCTGAATGAGTCTAAATTGCTATAGAAGGGTTTCAAGGAGAAATTGTACCCAGAACTTGCTTTTTAGAGATTGGTGTTTAAATTAATGTAATTTTTTCTATTTTCCTTATAAATATATTGGGTTCAGTACTTATGTATAAAATCAATAGTTTTAATATCTTGGAATGCTAACATATATCTTTAATCCAAAAAGGCAGAGGTAAAGGCAAGAGAACATAAGTTTGAGGTCATCCTCAACTCTATAAGTTAGTTTTAAGCCAAAACTATATAAAGCATTGTCTCAAGCAAAACAGAACCAAGGAACAGTCTTTCTCTCTCTCTCTCTCTCTCTCTCTCTCTCTCTCTCTCTCTCTCTCTCTCTCTCTCTCTCTCTCTCTCTCTCCCCCTCTCTCTCTCTCTCTGTATATGTGTGTGTGTGTGTGTGTGTGTGTGTGTGTGTGTGTGTGTGTTTGTGTGAAACAAAATTAAAGTATAGTATAAAATTGAAGACATGCAAAATGTAGATTAGAAAATAAGTGTAAAAAATAAATAAAAAGAGATGTTTCTAGAAGGATAATGAATGTATCTTTTTAAATTTCCTTGTCACTGCGTTTCTTTCCCAAGCAATTTTGGATCTCTTGAATGAAGTGGTCCATTTCTGGCTTAAGTCTTCAAGCACATGTGAGGTTTTGTGCTAAGAAGAAAAAATTCTCAGTACAAGTTTTGAATAGGGAGATGTTGAGAATATCTAGTCCTCTGTGGTAAGATGTTGACTCACAGGACTGAAAAGGCACATGTGGGTTAGCTAAGTATTCTGGTATAGCAATAGAATGTAGAAGTGAGAAAGCTATCTAGTCAAGTTGAAGGCAGAAAGTTTGTGATGGTTTGAAGCAAACCCCTCTACTTCACTGGTCTATGGAAGAAAAGGGTCAGTCGAGTCAAAACTGAAGACACTGGAGAGTTTATTTTTCCAGAATATTTTGAGTTTTCTGAGAGAATAGTACAGACCTACAGCTCAGCAAAACCTATGTGAGTACAGACTCGTCGGATCCCCGTAATACAGAACACTAAGGAAGTAGTTCAAATCATCACACTAAATTGGAAACAACTCCTCCATAACAAGCAGGGGCCTGTGTGAGTTAGGAATGGCCTGTAGCAGGCCTGCTGGCACATGCTTGCAGTCTGAAATCCCAGTACTTCAGAAGCTGTGGCGAGAAGATTGGAAGTTGAGGTCTAGCCTGGGCTATGTACTATGACCATGTCTGAAATAAACAAAAAGCAATAGAAAAGCATCCTCTATTTGGATCTGGGAAAACTTTCATACAACCTATCCATATGCCAAACAATAAGAAAAAACAAGTTCGAGATCAGAGATTCTAGTACCAACTATATGCCTTTAATTTTTAAAAATATATCCCCCTATCTTCATCTAGACATATGAGCAATTATATAGACTCTCACCATATTCATATGAAGATCCAATTAAATGAAAGTATTGGAAAATGATCTGTGAAATTCCCAATGTTATGTTACCAAGACATTTCTTATGTTTATGTACTTAGGTCAAACACTGTGGGAAAATAGGGGCATAAGTAACAAATAAGGAATTAGGATGTTGGAGGGGGCAAAGGATTCACACTAATACTAACTAACATACTACAAAGTGATCCTTATACACAGAGCACCATTCTGGCCACTTTGGGAAACTCTTGTTCAATCTGAAAAACAACGCAGCAGAAGAGATGTTTTCATGGACAATGCAGGTAGCCAGGGGCAGAGTCCAGACCCCAAGGTCTGGAGCTGGCAGCCCAACCACCTGCTCTCAAAGCAGCCTAGCTCTGCTTCTCCCCGTGACATGCCGTGGGCTCAAATGTAATCTCAAATCTTCAGACCAATCCACTTCTGTTATCTTAGTTGCCAGGGATTCCTCTTGTTGCCATGTGTATGTATCTATTCCCAAGAACGTCGCAGCATGAACCATTCTCTTTCTACTGGCATCACAACACAGCAGTTTCTAAGGTGCTTTGTGAGGAATTTTGAACATCAAATTGGGCACACGTTTGATTTAAATCTTCACTGTCAGACACAGCTTGGTTATAGAACTGGTTTGCTAATGCCAGCCCATAACTGATTATTTATGTCAGGTCTGTCTGGCAGAACCCCAAAGCCCATAAAACTCTATTCTTCTGAAAAAAAAGTTAAGAAGCTGTAAACTAAACTAAGAATTATTATATATATATATGGAGAGAGAGAGAGAGAGAGAGAGAGAGAGAGAGAGAGAGAGAGAGAGAGAGAGAGAGAGGCATAAAGATTGGAATTCATTCATGCATCCAGCCCAGAGAACTTTACTGACTGCTACAAAGGTCCTCCATGTGGTTTAGTTTCATAAAGTTGCAAGCAAGCATTCCAAACAAAAAATAAAATAAAATTTTAAGTGTAGAGAGAAAGTGTCAGAACAAGCTTCTAGGATGATCTGACCTCTGCCTGTGATCTAAGGAACCAAATATGTTCAATAAGTAGGTGATGTTCAGCCACTTGAGGAGCAGAAAAAACAGTAGGTATCTGAGGTGGACTGGATCAGAGTAGTGTGTGTTAAGGTAAGACCAGCATTTCTCTGTAAGATCTAGGCAGAATTCAGGACGTTACTTTGTAGTCTGAGAGACTGGGTGCCATGAGAGGACCATAGTTGTGGAACAGAAATGTCACAATATATTTCTCTGGCTATTGTGTCAGGAAAGAAGTGCCCAGAGACACACAGCCACATTGATAGCAGAGGGTATCTTCAAGTGGTCCAGATGGGAACTCCCCATGGCTTTACATTGAAGAGCAGTGGTGGAGAACATTGTTACTGCTTGAACTCACTTTATATGTTCAACACACCATGTACAGAAGTGGGTTGTAAGTCTGAGGCAAGTCAACAAGGGAGAAGTTTTCTTCATGGAGCTAAGGTTTGGGCATTTCATTGAGTATAGTTTACTGACAAGTGCATCCTGAAAGTATAAAATATCTTAGGGACAAAAATACCTATCAGTAAGCCCAATCTTAGGAATTCTGGGAAGGCTCTTAAATAGTATTTAAAACCCTAGGTCAGTCCATTGTTTTGGATATTTATCTTTTTAAAAACAAAACAAAACAAATACTTTGATTTTGAATAAATTTCGACACAGGAATACCTTGTTTGCTAAAAGTGATTTTTGTCACTGGATCACAGCAGTTTGTGTCATTTATTAATGTGACAAAGGGACTGGGACAGAAAAGGGAGAAGAATCAAGAAGCTTTACATGCCTTCCTTTCAGATATAACTGCAGGCCAGTTGTTCAGTCTCCCAGAAGGCCCAGTGCCTTCATTAGAAAAGAGAACAGTGTTCGTTGTTTGCAATTGTGTAACGTAAAAGCTTCGAAAAGAAGCCATTGAGAAAAGACGTTTTTTTGCAGAAGAACCTTTTCTTTCTCATCCCCTCCATTCTGCTTGGTCTCTTTTCTACATAGCATGAGTCTCAATTGGTTTGAGATACACTGATAAGCCGAACAAGAAAGTTGACTGACAAAATTCAATCCCACAGACAACATTAAGGGATCCTATTCTCCCACGGCCTCAATGGCTTTAAATTAAACACCATGTCAAAACACCCAGTGAACAAAGCCTGAAAGTTAGACTTCATTTCTCAATCACCCATAAGTAGCAATAAATACTTCAAAAACATATCATTGTAGTGACCAGTGCTCTCAGCAACTAGACAGCACATGGGAGAAAGTAACTAAGTAAATAACATAGAAGGGGAGATAAACTGGATAAGAACTGTGGGCCATGACTAAAAGATTCCAATAATAACAGTCAACTTAGAGCAATGGTGGGATTTGGTAAGAGTCGTCACTTTCATTAAGAGCTCCCGAAGTATCGTACACAGAGGGAAATGTGACAGAGAAGATACACCAATCCCACCCAAAAGCAGCTGCATGAAAAAGCAAATGGCCTGGCAACAAGAAACAAGAAGGAAAAGCTTGCTATGACGTGCTCCGGCTTGGTGTCTTATGCCATGTTTTCCAACAGCTGCAGACAGTGTCACACTGGCTTTTAGACAAGCATTAAAGAGAAAGGCAAAGGTCTACGTGCAGAATGCCCTAAATCTTTGGTTTGGGGGAGCCACTGTCACACAGCAGACCTGTTAAGATATTCTAATTGGCTCATTTTCTCTCTTTTCATTAAATTTCTAATTATTGCAGCAATGCAAAAACAACTGTGCTGTCTTACATAACCTTTCCTTTCTCTTCTCTCTGCCATTCCTGGACTTTTAACAATCAACCAGAGAGGAATGGACTTTGTAGTTAAAATCTAGAAGCCTTCATATTGTCATTCAACACCATTTGTACAAAGGGTTGGCCTTGTCAAAGAAATGGGAATAAGGAAAAGGACCTTAGAAATCTATTATGGCACCGGGGAGAAGACAAAGTATTCAGCCTTTAGAAGGTAATCTGTAGGTTGTAAGGATCACTAGTTACAAAGATTGAAGGGTCCAGATTACATGTTCAAGGAATCAGTGACTGTGATGCATAGACCCATTCAAGAAATATTCATAACAATAAAAAAATCTGACAGTATGTCACATGCTGGTTTAAGTGGATTACACGTATCAATTCATTTAATTTGCCCAGTAATCTTCTGTGGGGGATAGAAATCCCCTTTTAATTTTGTATATGGCATTCAATGATACTGCACATATTCTATAACCACACAGCTAGATAGATAATAGTTTTGATAGTATTCATCAAGTTATCGAAGCTATCAAGTTACTCACACATCCCAAACTCTTAGAATGTGAGCTACTAAGTTCTCAGCCCAGGTTCAATATAGCCTGAAGTACAAATGCATCATATTAATTTTTGTTATTGTGTCCTTACTAAATGCTTGCTTAGAAAAATATCTCCTCCATTGTATGACTGATTACCCACTATTAACAAAACTGACATAGTTCAAAGCTCTGTAGAAAACTTTACAAATATCTAAACTGATACTTATCTGGATACAATACAATGGCAGTCCTCTCTGTATATCTTAGAGTCATCTCTTGAATTTTATTTGTCATGGATCCTAACATCAGAAGAACTCACTTGGTCATGATAACTTGATGTACTTTAGTAGCTGTTTAACAATGTTTAAGGACTGATCACAAGTGTTTAATATACATGTAGTAAGAGCAAAAGGTCTTAGAGGATTTCTGGCTCTTTCCTATTTTAGAGTGTGATTGTAAGAAAAGGGTGTAAATTGGTACCAACTGCCTCTTGGTTGGAAGGGAGCTCCAGAATTTTATGTTCTCTGCAGCTTACAACTCTGTGTAGTATCATGTGTTCCTTCTAAGCCAAATGAGATATGGTTTGTCCATCAAGATGTGGATCCAGAGCCATTTCCTCTGAGATACTGCTTCTGATACCAGAATCATTTCATCACTCTTTCCTCAGTACAGCTGCAGTAAATGCAGCACATCTTTCATGTCCCATATCACAGCATGCCTAGCACAATACAGCTCTGCCTGTCTCATGTGCTGGAGACTCCCAATGAACAAGAATGAGAAGGGCAGGATGTGGTTCTATGGTCAAATGTAGAGCTTCAGAATCAGGCAAATTTAACTTGGACCATTGCTGGATAGTCACCCATAAGATCTTTGGAAGGCTCATCTTCGAGCTCGCAGTTGTCTGCTGGGTTACTGTGATGCAAGAGCCCATTATCTGGCCCCAAGACCCTGCGTTTGCTCAACACTGAGCTCATTATAGAACCTGTTCATAGCAAATGTCTCTCATTTGAAAAATAAGCATGATGAGGGGCAACCATCGCATTGTGTGAAATTTAAAATAATGAATCTCTTTACTTGACCTTGACTCAAATTCGGTAAAATCATCCATTTCATTTAGATTTTCCAATTTTGTAGAGTACAGGCTTTTGAAGCAAGTACTAATGATTGTTTGGATTTTCTCAGTGTCTATTGTTATGTGCCCCCATTTCAGTTCTGATCTTGTTAAATTGGATATTTTCTCTCTACATTTTAGTTAGTTCAGCTAAGGATTTGTCTGTTCTGTTTTCTCAAAGAACCAGCTATTGATTTTGTTGATGCTTTGTATTATTTTCGTTTTTTTTCTAATTTATTGATTTCTGACCTGAATTTGATTATTTCCTGGTGTCTACTATACTTGTGTGTGTTTACTTTTTTGTGTTCTCGAACTTTCAGGTGTGATATTAAGTTCCTACTTAATCTCTCCAATTTCTTTATGGAGGCACTTATTGCTTGCTCAACGATGTTTATAATTGTTATATTTATAATAGCCAGAAACTGGAAAACACCCAGATGTCCCTTTTCCAAAGAATGGATAAAGAACATGTGGTTCTCTCTCTCTCTCTTTTTTTTTCTGCTACTGCCATGCTATCCAGACTGAGGAAGACCTGGAAACTCTGGGGCCACGTGAGTCACGGCCACAGCCACATTGCTAAGTACCACAAGCACCCAGGAGGCTGCAGGAATGCTGGAGGCACACATCACCACAGGATCACCTTTGACAAATATCATCCAGGTTACTTTGGGAACGTTGGAATGAGGCATTGCCACTTGAAGAGGAGCCAGAGCTTCGCCCCAACCGTCAACCTGGATTATAGACGTCAGTCAGCGAGCAGACACGGGCCAGTGCAGCAAAGAACAAGACTGGAGCTGCTCCCATCACTGACGTTGTTCAATCAGGCTACTACAAAGTTCTGGTGAAGGGAAAGCTCTCTAAGGAACCTGTCATCATGAAGGCCAAGTTCTTCAGCAGAAAAGCTGAAGAAAAGATTAAGGGTGTTGGAGGTGCCTATGTTCTGGTGGCTTAAAGTCACTTCAGAGGTTAATTAAATGCTAACATTTTCAAAAGAAAGAAAAAGAAAATGCGGTTCATTTATGCAATGGAATACTATTCAACTATTAATGATTGTGAAATCTGTCAGCAAATGGATGGAACTTGAAAATATCATCCTGAATGAGCTAACCCAGATCCAAAAGAAAATGTATGGCATGTACTCACTATACGTGGATATTAGCTAAATAACAAGGAAGAACCAGGGAAGGGTGTGTGAGTCTCATTCAGAAGGGGAAATAAAATAATCATGGAGATGTGGAGGGAGGGAACTGAGTAGGAAAGGGCCTGCAGAGGGAACATCCTAGGGCTATGGGAACATCTGTAGGACACAGGCTGCAGGAATCAATAAAGGGACTCTAGCTGAGATGTCTAGCAGCCGGGGATATGGAGTCTGCAGAATTCCCAGTGGAGGCATAAGGTCACCAACTCACCCACAAAACCTTTAACCCAACTCTGTCTATTCTATAAGCAGTGTATTTACACAAAACCTTTAACCCAACTCTGTCTATCCTATAAGAAGTGTATTTACACGATGGAGTATTACTCAGCTATCAGAAACAATTACTTTATGAAATTCTTAAGAAAATGATAATTAGATACTAATCCCAGAAAGCTCTGAACACCCCAGAAACAACTCACAGACTATATGAAGTTCAAGAAAAACAAAGGCCAGAAAAAAAAGAAAAATAATTATGTTTAATCTTTACAAACCAAGAAAACTTTGACTATTTCAAGGTTACATCTTGTTTTACATGTAATTTATGCCCATTGTAACTAGTAAGATTTTAATGCATACCATCAAACCTTTAAAAAATCAAGTACTAACAAAAGTATATTCATATACTTTTATGCAAAAATGTTTTAATGTCTGTATATTTATCTCTGTTTTTTTAAAATAAAGTTGTTCAATTTAAAAAAATGGTTATACAAGACAGAATATAAAAAAAAAGGTTAGACACCAACTACCCAAATAACCCAGTTAAAAATGGGGTACAGATCTAAACAAAATTTTCATCATAGGAATCACTATTGGCTCAGCAATATTTAAAGAAATGTTCAAAGTCCTTATTTATCAGGTAAATGCAAATCAAACAATTCTGTGGCTCATCTTACATCTATCAGAATGGCTGAGATTTAAAAAAAAAAAGTGATTGCAAGGGAAACAGTTCTCAATTGCTGGTGGGAGTAGAAACTTTTACAATCACTTTAAAAATCAGTGAAGCAGTTTTTCAGAAACCTGGGGATAGTTCTTCCCCACAACCTACCTATACAAGTCCTGAACATATGTTCAATTGAAGCCCAGGTATCCCACATATATACTTGCTCAACTATGTTCACAGAAGCTTTATTTGTAATAGCTAGAAACTGGAAACAAAGCAGATATTTCTCGGCTCAAGAACTGATAAAGAAAATGTGGTATCAGCAAAACTATCAATCACCATCGATGGAGAGACGAAGATATTTCAAGACAAATCAAAATTCACACAATATTTGACCACAAACCCAGCACTACAACAAATTATATGTGGAAAACCCAATACAATGAGGGAAAATACAGCCTAGTAAGAACAAGAAAACTCCTAAACAAGAAAACTAAAAGAAGAAAAAAACACAGACACAACTCAACCCAAAAAACCAATAATGGCAGGAAACAGAAACAACTATTCCTTGATATCTATTAACATAAATGGTCTCAACTCCCCAATAAAGAGACATAGGCTATCAGACTGGATACATAAACAAAATCCAGCCTTTTGCTGCATACAGGAAACTCATCTCAGAGACAAAGACAGACACTATCTCAGAGTAAAAGGGTGGGAAAAAAACTTCCAAGCAAACAGCTCCAAGAAGCAAGCTGGAGTGGCTATTCTAATATCGAATAAAGTAAATTTCCAACCAAAAGTTATCAAAAAAGATAAGGAAGGACACTTTTTACTCATTACCGGGGAAATCTGTCAGGAGAAACTCTCAATTCTTAACTTATATGCTCCAAATAAAAAATCAGCCACATTCATAAAAGAAACCCTACTAAAGCTCAAAAAATACATTTCACCCCACACAATAATAGTGGGAGACTTTAATACCCCACTCTCACCAATGGACAGATCAGGGAAACAGAAACTGAACAAGGACACTGCAAAACTAGCAGAGACGTTGAACCAACTAGAATTAATAGATATATACAGAACATACTATCCCAAAGTAAAAGAATACAACTTCTTCTCACCACCCCATGGCACCTTCTTGAAAATTGACCACATAATTGGACACAGAACAAGCCTTCATCGATATAAGAAGATTGAAATACTTCCATGCATCCTCTCAGATCACCATGGTCTACGACTGGTCTTTAACAACAACAAAGACAACAAAAAGCCCACATACACATGGAAACTAAACAATGCTCTGTTAAAGGATAGCAGGGTCAAAGAAGAAATAAAGAAAGAAATTAAGGATTTTCTAGAATTCAACGAAAACGAAAACACAACATACCCAAACCTATGAGATGCAATGAAAGCAGTATTGAGAGGAAAACTCATAGCCCTAAGTGCTTCCAAAAAAAAAACTGGAGAGAGCTCACATCAGCAACCTGACAGCACAGCTAAAAGCCCTAGAACAAAAGGAAGCAGATATACCCAAAAAGAGTAGACGGCAAGAAATAATCAAAATTAGGGCAGAAATAGACCAAATAGAAACAAAAAGAACCATTGAAAAAATCAACAAAACCAAGAGTTGGTTCTTTGAGAAAATCAACAAGATTGATAAACCCCTAGCCAGACTAACTAGAGGGCAAAGAGAGAGTATCCAAATTAACAAAATCAGAAAGGAAAGTGGGGACATAACAACTGAAACTGAGGAAATTCAAGAAATCATCAGATCCTACTACAAAAACTATACTCCACAAAATTGAAAAATCTGGAGGAAATGGATGAATTCCTAGAAAAATACAAGGTCCCAAAGTTAAACCAAGACCAAGTAAACCATCTAAATAACCCTATAACACCTAAAGAAATAGAAGAAGTCATCAAAAGCCTCCCAACCAAAAAAAGCCCAGGTGCAGACAGGTTCAGTGCAGAATTTTATCAGACTTTTATTGAGGATATAACACCAATACTCGCCAAACTATTCCAAAAGATAGAATCAGATGGAATATTTCCCAACTCATTTTTTGAGGCTACAATAACCCTAGTACCTAAACCACACAAAGACCCTACAAGGAAAGAGTACTTCAGACCAATCTCACTTATGAACATTGATGCAAAAATACTCAACAAAATCCTTGCAAACCGAATCCAAGAACACATCAAAACGATCATTCATCATGACCAAGTAGGCTTCATCCCTGGGATGCAGGGATGGTTTAACATAAGGAAATCCATCAACGTAATCCACCATATAAACAAACTCAAAGACCAAAATCACATGGTCATCTCACTAGACGCTGAGAAAGCATTCAACAAAATCCAACACCCCTTCATGTTAAAAGTCCTGGAAAGAACAGGAATCCATGGCCCATACTTAAACATTATAAAAGCAATATACAGCAAACCAACAGCCAACATCAAACTTAATGGCGAGAAACTTGAAGCAATCCCACTAAAATCAGGGACTCGACAAGGCTGCCCACTCTCCCCCTACCTATTCAACATAGTACTGGAAGTCCTGGCTGGAGCAATTAGACAGCAAAAGGAGATCAAGGGGATACAAATCGGAAAGGAAGAGGTAAAAACATCACTCTTTGCCGATGACATGATAGTGTACTTGAGTGACCCCAAAAATTCCACCAGAGAACTCCTACAGCTGATAAACAAGTTCAGCAAAGTGGCTGGATACAAAATTAACTCAAACAAATCAGTAGCCTTCCTGTACTCAAAGGACAAACATGTGGAGAAAGAAATTAGGGAAAACGTACCCTTCACAATCATTACAAAAACTATGAAATACCTTGGTGTGACTCTAACTAAGCAAGTGAAGGACCTGTATGACAAGAACTTCAAACCTCTAAAAAAAGAAATTGAGGAGGATCTCAGAAAATGGAAAGATCTCCCATGCTCATGGATTGGAAAAATCAACATCTTAAAAATGGCCATCCTACCAAAAGCAATCTACAGATTCAATGCAATCCCCATCAAAATTCCAACCCAGTTCTTCATGGAATTGGAAAGATCAATGTGCAATTTCATATGGAATAACAAAAGACCTAGAATAGCGAAATCCATCCTCAACAACAAAAAAACATCTGCGGGAATCACTATCCCTGACTTCAAGCTATATTACAAGGCAATTGTGCTGAAAACTGCATGGTACTAGTACAGAAATAGGCATGTGGATCAATGGAATAGAATAGAAGATCCAGAAATGAGCCCTCATGTATATGGTCACCTGATTTTTGACAAAGGAGCAGTAAACATTCAATGGAAAAAGGACAGCCTATTCAACAAATGGTGCTGGTCCAACTGGAACTCAGCATGCAAAAGAATGAAAATAGACCCTTTCTTATCTCCTTGTACAAAGCTCAAGTGTAAGTGGATCAAAGATCTCCACATTAAACCAGATACACTGAAACTATTAGATGAGAAAGTAGGGAAAACCTTAGAACACATAGGTACAGGAGAAAATTTCCTGAACAAAACACCAATGGCTCAAGCTCTAAGATCAAAGATTAACAAATGGGACTTAATGAGATTGCAAACTTTCTGTAAGGCTAAAGACATCGTCAAGAAAACAAAACGGCAACCAACAGAATGGGAAAATATCTTTACCAACACCACATCAGATAGAGGCCTAATATCCAAGGTGTACAAGGAACTCAAAAAGCTAGACACCAGAGAATCAAATAACCCTATTAAAAAATGGGGTACAGAGCTAAACAAAACATTTTCAGTTGAGGAACACCGAATGGCAGAGAAACACCTGAGGAAGTGCTCGACATCCTTAGCCATCAGGGAAATGCAAATCAAAACAACCCTGAGATACCACCTCACACCAGTCAGATTGGACAAGATCCAAAACTCAGATGACAGCAGATGCTGGCGAGGCTGCGGAGAAAGAGGAACACTTCTCCACTGTTGGTGGGGTTGCAAGCTAATACAACCACTCTGGAAATCTGTCTGGCGATACCTCAGAAAATTGGATATAGTACTACCTGAAGACCCAGCTATTCCACTTCTGGGCATATACCCCAGAGACCCTTCAATACACAACAAAGATATATGTACGACAATGTTCATAGTGGCTCTATTTATAATAACCAGAAGCTGGAAGGAACCCAGATGTCCTTCAGAAGATGAATGGATACAAAAATTGTGGTACATATACACAATGGAATACTACTCAGCCACCAGAAACAATGACTTAACCAAATTCTTAAGAAAATGGCTGCATCTAGAGAATATCATCCTGAGTGAGATAACCCAGTCACAAAAGAACAGACATAATATGCAGTCACTGATAGTGGGATGCTAACCCCAGAGGCTTGCACTCCCCCAGAAACAACTCACAGACTGTATGAAGTCCAAGAAATAAAGAAAACAAAAAAAATATACATATATTTACAAAACAAGAAGACTTTGACTATTTCCATGTTCCATTTTGTTTTGCATGTACTTTACGCTTATTGTAACTATTAGGTTTTCAATGCATACTGTCAAGCCCTTGAAAAAAATCAAGTTCTGACGAAAAAAATATATTCACATGGTTCTATGTAAAAATTATTTCAATGTCTGAAAAAACAGTACTGACAAAAATGTATAATTTTAAGCAAAAAATGTTTAAAATCTGTACATTTATCTTTGTTTTGTAAAATAAAGCCGTTTTGAAAAAAAGAAGAAAATAATGGAGCAGATACATCAAAAAAAAAAAAAAAAAAAAAAAAAAAAAAAAAAAAAAAAAAAGAAATGAAAAGAAAAGAAAATGTGGTATATCTACACAATGAAGTATTCTTCAGCTCTTAAAAATAAAACCATCATGAGTTTTGCAGGCAAAAATAAAATAGTGTAGAATCAAAGAAAGAATAAAGACTGAGGGAATGGCCAATCAATGGCTGATCCAACTTGAGACTAATTCCATGGGCAAGAATCAATCCCTGATACTATTGGTGATCCTCTGCTATGATTTCTGACATATAACTGTCCTCTGAGAAGTGTTACCTAGAGCAAATACCTAGACCCACAGATAACTAGACCCACAGATACCTAGACCCACAGATACCTAGACCCACAGATACCTAGACCCACAGATACCTAGACCCACAGATACCTAGACCCACAGATACCTAGACCCACAGATACCTAGACCCACAGATACCTAGACCCACAGATACCTAGACCCACAGATACCTAGACCCACAGATACCTAGACCCACAGATACCTAGACCCACAGATACCTAGACCCACAGATACCTAGACCCACAGATACCTAGACCCACAGATACCTAGACCCACAGATACCTAGACCCACAGATACCTAGACCCACAGATACCTAGACCCACAGATACCTAGACCCACAGATACCTAGACCCACAGATACCTAGACCCACAGCCAAACAGTAGATGAAGCTTGGGGAGTCTTGTGGAAGAGTATGGAGAAAAAGGGATGAACCAGAGGGGATAGTGATGCCACCAAAAACCCAACAGAGTCAACTAAGCTGGATGCTCCCCAGAGACTGACCCACCAACCAAAGAGCTTACATGATCTGGACCTAGGTCCCTACACAGCTGTAACAGATGTGCAGCTTGGTCTTTACCCAACAACTGAAGCAGAGGCTGACCCTGACTCTGTTGTCTGTCTGTGGATCTAGTTCCCCCTAACTGCCTGCCTTGTTTGGCCCCAGTGTGAGAGAATGTACCTGGCCTGCAGTGACTTGATGTGGGGGTAGGGTTGGGGCTCCTAGTTTATTAGAGGAGAAGGTAGGAGAAGAGGAACTATGTGAGAGGGAGAATGAATGGTGAAGAGGGTTGTGATAAAGATGTTAAATGAATAAATTAATTAACGGGAAAAGGTGCCACATTGAGAATGAGATCTCTCTCTCTCTCTCTCTCTCTCTCTCTCTCTCTCTCTCTCTCATTCTTATGATGAGAAATGGGAACTAATTGGCTGTAAATAACTTACTAGTTTGAACAGACATGAAGACAAGAGTTATGTTAATTGAATTCTGAGGCCAAACAGCTTACACGGGATTGGTAGATAGTGAAAGACCATAAGAGAGAGAAAGAGAGAGGGAGAGAGAGAGAGAGAGAGAGAGAGAGAGAGAGATATCTATCTATCTATCTATATATAGATATATATATATCTATATATATATATATATATATATATATATAGAGAGAGAGAGAGAGAGAGAGAGAGAGAGAGAGAGAGAGAGAATACAGGAAAGGAGGGAAAGAGGGAAAGAGGGAGGAGGAAGAAGCAATCTGGACCAGCAAGAGAGCTCTTCTGACACAGGTGACATATATTTGGTGCCTTTATACACACACACACACACACACACACACACACACAGACAGACAGGCACAAACATGCACACACACACATGTACATGCAATGCATACACACAAATTTAAAAATAACAGAATTGATCTGTTAATTATGAACAAAAATAAACATCCAGTAAGTATGTATTGCTTCCATTAGTGTCTGGCAGATTTTTGGTCATGTATCCTTGTCTGTATGCAGCTAATCTGAAGCTAAAGCCTTAGAGCTTTGCACATATATCTATTATTTTTGGAGGAATAGGTCATTTTCCACGTGGTGGAGCATACTGTAATCATCGGCATTTTGATGACAGCTAATTTATGATGGAGCAGAAAGCTAATACCGTGCAAATGTAGCCCTCTGTGGCTACCAAAGTGAGATATGCTGCTTGTTTCACTCTATTCTGTCTTAAAAACATGTTTCTGTGCTCAGAAATCCTTTCGTCTTCTCTGGCATACATCGAAGATATCAAAATATTATTATGAGATCAAAATGCATGAAATGTTTGAAATTTTCTGCTGTGCTTTACAAACACTGGAGCTTTCGAATCCTTTCCAGAATGCAAGCAGGAAGAGTAGAGAAGTAAGACTAAGGCAGAAATACAAATTGGGCTTTCTACAATGTTCTCCGGAGAGATTATAAGCCACGTCTGATTTCTGGCCACTGACAAGGGATAAATGACCTTGGCATGAGGAACATACTGAAAGTTCTTGTATGTATCTGTGTTTTCAATAGATGAGCCTGCTTTCCTTGAGCAGCTTGTCATGTTAGGGGCAATTCTATACATCCTCATCCTCTGAGAACTGATAGCAAATCTCATTGCCTCCTCTTACTAATAGAATAGTTAGAAATATAGTTGTTCTTTCTATAAAAATCCCAAATCTCTGTTTTCAACCTGATACATAACAAGATGTAGGAAATATTTCATACCTGCATTTTCTTGCACAAAGCCTTAAGAGCCAAAGAGATCATAATCTCCCCTAATCTAAGTTGCTGTGATATTTGAAGTAAATAATGTACTGAAGGGCATCTTGTCCTTGAACCAGAAGAGAATGTTACAATAGAACCGAATTTAAGCATCATTTGCATGGCACATGCACACAGTAGGCTTGTGTATACACAGTCTTCTTACATTATTTCACTGCCTAGGGTAAGCATAGATTCTAAAGTGGGGTCTGTATGTGCATGAATATGTGTGTGCATGCTCATGGTAATGTATATGTGCTGAGCTCAGAGGACAACTTGCCTGAGTTTGTTGTTTCCTTCTACCATGTAGGTTATGGGGATGAAACTCAGGTTATCAGGTTTGGTGGTAGGAACCTTTACCTGTTAGGTTCTGAGATGTCCTGATAGAGTTGATTCTTAAAAATCAAAGTGGCTTCACAAAAGACAAAATTTTTAGCAATCAACAAGCATCCAATTGCATTTCTCTCCACCCCTTATATGTTGGATTCTCCACAGTAGGCAATTGTGTTGGCTTTTTCTATATTGGGAAGACTGGGGATTAGGTAAGTGTCAGGAAAGACAAAGGCTCAGGAGCAGGACTTCCCTGGCTCCACATCTACTCAAGCTACCGAATCTTCTGCTCCCCAGTGTCTCAACCGATGGTCTTTCACTATCTACCAAGCCCGTGTAAGCTGTTTGGCCTCAGAATTCAATTAACATGACTCTTGTCTTCATGTCTGTTCAAACTAGTAAGTTATTTACAGCCAATTAGTTCCCATTTCTCATCATAAAAACCACATGACCTGCTGTTCCACTGACAATTAGATACTAGCCCCAGAAAGCTCTGAATACCCAAGAAATAACTCACAAACTATATGAAACTCAAAAAAAAAAAAAAAAAAAAAAAAAAAAAAAAAAAAAAAAAACAGGCCAAAAGTGAAAGCCTCAGTCCTTCTTAGAATAAAATAAGTGTATAACGCCCTCTCAAAGAAGGGTACACTTTTTTAAAATAAAGTTGTAAGAAAAAGAAAAATCTAAAAAAAAAAAAGTTTCTGTGTGTGTGTGTTAGCTTTGCTGAAACAATTTTATTAAACTTCTTTATAAAATCAGCATTTCCTGTGATTCATTTTTATTTATTTATTAAAATAAAGGACTTCTGTACATGTGGGAAGACAAGGAAAGAAATGTGTTTTCAGTCTCCCTGCTGTAAGGATAAATTAGTTCACTTTGCTGCTCCAGTTACCCATTAGCTATGTGGTTAGTAGCAGACAGAGTGCTTTCTCAGAGCATTCCGATCTACCTCCATCAAGACGTCTTTAGCCATTTTTCTTGCTCCATTGACTAAGAATCTCTGACCCAAGTTCCTTAAATAAAGATGTGGCATGGAAATTCCAGAAAAATAAAATGATATTATACCAATACACTGAGAACAAGTTTTCAAAGGAGATAAGTTATGCAAACCAGTAAATCATCTACTAATTAATAAGTTTGACTGCTTTCCCACTTTATAAAGCACAGCTGTTGAAATTTCCAAGTTATTTCAACATTTTGTTTAAGGAAAATAAATCAAATACCAAAATATTGAAATAGGAAGATGGTTTCCTCTTTTGTTCTGTATTTTATATTGTTCTATATTCTCTTCTCTTATTCAATACTCTATATTGTTCTAGAATTTGTTTTAATTTTAATTAAGTAACTATGTATTTTCTTAAATAACAATAAAGATATTTTGAGAATTGTATCTTACTCACTGTAAGATAAATAGCTAATTTTATAGAAACCCAAGAATTTTTGGAATTAAAAATTGTCTACAGGGGAAATTAACAGACCGATACACTGCAGGCAAGGTCCTTGATGACATGTTTGATGGCACCATATAAAAAGCTCTGTAAGAAATGCGATGTTGGGGATCTTCACATGCCGTGAAGTGGATGTTTTGTAACATTTATCTTCTAAATCTCCAATTCCCACTATACTGAGTAGCTCTGATAAATGTGTATTTTGTTATTACATACTTCTTGCTATTTCATAACATAAAATTAACCATCTTCAACAATATTACTATTTTTAATAAATATAAAAAAAGAAATGAAACTTATTTAAAGTGGACATTATTATGAATGAATTTTAATGGCTGTAATTTTCTTTCATGTTTCAAAACCCAAAGTACAAGAGACAACAGAGTTGCTACTGAACTTGACAGATTTGCTATTAAACGGGGTTCTATATAGCACAGTTTGCTTTGAATAAAACTACTCATTTTAATTTAAATAAAAATCAGATATCTGTTTGTATAAACTGTCCCTTGTAATGGTCTCTATATCTTCCTTTAATCCCAGAGTCTTGTCTCTTCCATGTCCCTTTTTTTCTGTATTTAATAAATTAAGGCTTTGTTTGTAGTTTGAAATATTGATATTTCTAACTATTCTTATCTTTTCTGAAAGCCCAAAAGAAAGGTTTTATTTAAAATTAATTTCAAATGGAAGAAAAACAGATGCTCAAGAAGTACTGGCCTTGCACCAGGGTGTTGATACCTTCTTCTCCTTTGCCTTTCACTTGCTTCTTGAAAACAACTTCTTCTAGTCCCAAAACCATCTCAAAGCTTAATCAAAGTGCAGCTTCATCAGCTTTTTCATGAGTATTTCTTGAGTTTTCAGAAGTTTGCCTGTTTCTCAATACCCAGGAAATTCTAATCCAAAATGTTTAGTTGCCATATACACTTTCAGCAAGATACAACAAAATAGGATGCTCAAAGTACTGATTGCATTCAATCATTATTTCATTAAGGTATATTCAAAAGGAAATAACTTGACCATGGGCTACAAATTTGTACACAATCAATGAAAGTGTATGTACCTAAAATGCGTGAGACTTCAAATCACTAAGACTCAGATCAGTATATCTATATTTTTAAATCTCTCCTAGAGTAGTAAATATCTTTAATGACATGTAAATTATATCTCCTCTAGAGCTATCAATTTGAATATGTGCAAGTGTTATTTAAAAAGCTTAGCTCAAAAAATATTCACTATTGTGGCACTAAATGAGTCTAGGCAGCAAACCAGATAATTTGTTTATTAATAGTTGAGGCAAATGATTTCTATGTTATAGAAAGAATATTTACTAGACCAATGTTTTCAAAAGTAAACTATAATGATACAAATAAAACAAACATAATTTGCAAATGTCTGCACAAATTCTCATTCTACTGATTGCTACAAATAAGGTAGAATTCCTTACCAAGAATGAATTCCAACTGTGGCTCATTGGGAATCTTCTGGATACCTATAAATAGTAGGGATAAGATTAGGTCTTAAAATTATTCATTATAAATACTACAATAGTTTACATACTGCTTCACCAAACCAAATATCTGCATACATTTTTTGGAAGAATGAATGAAGTTAGATTATCAGGTTAGTCATTATAAATTCTGTGGTGAAGGCAAGCTATACAATATAAACTCCACGGAAACTGAAAAGCCGAGTTCTAAATGGCTATGGGGTTGGTTATTTTGCTTATTGGCTATCTCAACAATAGTTTGCTCAATATGTGTTGCAGGATATCTGATCATACTGTGATCCCCTGAGACTGTAAGCTAGAAAGGCCTGTCTGTAGTGGTGTGTTGGAGCAAAAGCACCCACCTTGAATCCCAGAGTGTTTGTAGGATATTTGCTCACACAGTGAAATTAGGTACCAAAAAAAACCTGTTTCTAGTTGTGGCGTGGCTCAGCCCTAGCGCACACCTTTAATGCAGAGCTCTCTGTTTATTGTAAAAAAAAAAAAAAGATTAATAAAGTCAACTAGAGATCAAGAGGCAGACCAAACAACTAGTTGACAGGAAGTAAACATAGGGAAATATGATAGAAAGTAAAAGGAAATTGGGGGGGGGGCTACATAGAGAAATCCAGGAAATAGAAAGGAGAGACATTCAGTTACAAGGGTTTCTAAGATGGTGTGGAGAAGGAGAACTGGCTCTTTCCTTCTGGGATGTTGAGGTGCAAGGTCAGCTGGGAGCTTTTTCTGCCTCTCTGAGCTAGCAAGCTTTCACCCCAGCATCTGGTTCCTGACTCTTCATTTGGCAAAAACAAATTATAGAGATTTTATTAAAAAATACTTCTCTTCCTTTTGTCATTGATATTTCAGAAAGAGGAGAGCATATAAAATGATTCAAGATGAGGCAGATGTGAGGAAGCAGGTCTCAGAACGAGTGTCTACAGATGTGGGGAGATGAGGAAGTGGAATGATTGGGTCACAGTAACACACCGTGGGAGGTAGACAGTCAATAGAAACCCCAGCAAGCATAGGGAAGGTGTGAACGAATGATAATGCCATTGGGTAAAACTCATAAGTAGCCAAACATATAGAAAATTATGACATTTGACAAGAAATATGAAGCTCCTGACTTTGTGCATTACTCAAAGACTATTTAAATTTGGTAAATAAGCTATTTTAAAGCCACCTTTTTGAATAAAATGGAATGCAATTTTTTTTCTTTCTTGCTGACATTTAAAAATGCATCACTTAACAAGGTTAGACTATCCAATAGAGGCTAGAATCATTAGGAATGTTTTTGGGAAAAATCAAATTGTTTAGAGTTTGTTTTGTCTTTTTTGTTGTTCCTTTTGATACTAATAATTAACTCTGCTCTAAGCTTTGGCTCCAAATTCAATGCATCCAAACAGTACCATTTTTGAAGATAATTTTAGGCTATAAATTAATAAAGTTAGACATATATTTTCTAGTATCAAAATGGGTAGAAGGAACACTCTATAAGAAAGGGTACCATAGACCCTAAAGAACAAAAGGAGAGCCTACATTTTAAGCAGGAGAAAGCACAGCTCTCTCTTAGAATTCTTAATTACATAAGTAGCACAAAACCTGATTCCAAGGTTCAGATGTAAATCTTGGCCAAATCCCTAGGCTTGCTCTGTTACATGAATTAGTGGCCTTTGCTATAGCAGCAAGGCAAAGCTTCTTGTGCAGCATTTTTCACTAATGCTTTCAGCTTAAATACCTTTTGGTCTGAAAAATGTCTAGCTTCAATATATTAATTCTCTATAAGAATAAATACCAAATGAGAGCTCTTTCTAAAATATTATTAGTATCCGGAAAGGGCCCATGAGATGTATCCATCAGCATTTAAAACACATTGGAAATTTTATCATTTGATGCTGGTCCATGACCTATCTGTCATCCGTCTCACCCAATATGGGTGGACTGTCATGCTTGCATAACCCAAAGCACAGAGAGGAAATGGAAGAAATGAGGTAGTCTCATGGCATTTGGTGGAACCCAGGTTTCTGTGAATGCACAGGGATATTTGTTTAGTTAACACAGTGGCTCTTTTGAAACCTATAGGTGTACACACAGATACACAGACACAGACACACACACACACACACACACACACACAAAACACACAAACTTACTGGTAAACTGAATATCCTCAGGGTCATTTGCCTGAGCTGCAGGTAGAAAATGCTGGCCTTCTTCTGACGTTCCTTCCTCTTTGATTTCCATGATCCACCTCACAAGTGACTTATTCTCCACGATGTCTTTTCCAAATGGTACCAGATAATGAGTTCTGACTTAATGTTGGTGTATCTTCACATTAATGATCGAATATTCCACTGTGAAATTCTGCACATAGAAAATATCATTATTCAACATTGCTGCCATTTTAAAATCTCAATTGAAAGCGAAGAATCAATATAGAAAGTACAAGTAGTTTCAAATTACCTTCCCTCCATGCCCAGCCCTGTGACACTTTCAAAACCAAGCTGGGAAAAAGACTAGAAGTCCTAGGCTAAGTTAATGTTTTCAAGAGAATTATTGGAGTCATATAAAAAAATTCCAAATTTCCAAAGAGGTATATTTATTCCTTTCTAAGCTTTAAGATAGATACAGTGTTGCTAACTTAATGTGCCTCCATTAGAGTAAGTGGCAGAAGCAGATGACTTCCTGTCAAGGAAATTGTCTTCTGTGCCACCATGACCATCACTGTGACTCTTTCCACTGGAATCTCCCTTTATGTTCCTCTGTGCTATTTTATCAGAGAGTTAGTCTCGAGAGCATAACCATCATTTGCCATGCATTTTTCTTCTAAGATAGGCCAACAGGTTGGACAGAGGCCTTCCCAACCTTGGTATTTTTCAGAATCTACTACTCTTCTGTCTGATAGTGTTTTAATTGCTTACTGATTGGAGTATGATGTGAAAAGAATGAAAATTAATTCTCAGACAAGGAAGCTCAAGGAAAAATGGACGTGGCAGAAAAGTGATGGCATCCGCATAAGGAAAGGAAACACTGCTCCGATTTAATACCTGGCCAGAGAAAGCTTTAAATAGCTACAAATTCATGTTGATATACACGACCAAGAATGAACTGAAAAAAAAAAATCAATATTCTAAATCAAGTTACCAGCTGAATTAAAATGTGCAAAAATCTTTACGTGTCTACACAGTGATGCTTAATGAGATGCCAGTCAAGAACTTTGGTTTGTAATATTGATGTGACCTCAAAACCCACAAATCCACACTCCCTTTTGTCCTGAACAAAGTGGTCTCACTTAAGATTCATCTTGGGTTCTTAGAAATCAGCTGGCAACAACTATAAGGAGAAAGCAACCTGAATCTTTAGAAAGTATTACATAACAGCTACTTGGTTCTTAAAGTTATTAGCATTGAGAATATTATCTGAAGCGATGGATTGTTTGCCATTACTCAGATTGTAAACATCATTTTCAAAAGCATTCTTTAATTAAGAAAATTCTTTCTACATTCATTTTGTGCTATTACAATTATAATTCTTTTCAGATAAATACACATATACTCATTGCATACTCTCCTCAAAACCTGAAAATTCTATGGCACCCTTCTGATGGAGACATTATCACCTTCCTTAGAATATTACAATTAAATACACAACTCTTAATCTTAATTGATCATTTTTTTAAAATTAAAAGACCCAAAAAGGATAATATAAATCCTTTGATATAATAGCCACTCAGTACCCTAAGTGTGAGTAATTGATAACATAAATGCTAGCGCAGGTACATGTGCACTGGTGTGATGTGGAGAGACAGAGAAGAATAAAGTTAGATGTGTCTGAGCCCTTGTTGCCATGGTCTCATTTGAATCATATAATCTATCTGCTGAAAACAAATGCAGCAGGGAAAACTGCTCAAAGGAATATCGAGTGCTACTGCTGGGCCCCAGGTCCTATTTTTATTCTTCTTTTGTTGCACGAAAGAATAGTTTAGGATTTGATACTGAGATTGAGATATACATGTCAAACCATATCAATAGCAAAGATCCAGAAAACTCACTGACAAGAGAAGTATTTACCGACTGCTGTGGCTGGCTTTCTGCTCTGTGCCTGTTTGGAAGTGTTCTGCTTTGCTGATTATACAAACTGAGGTTTCTGCATACCACACATTTATTTAAAGGCCTCTCTTTAAGCATAACAGCTATTTAGCTCATTTTTTGTCCTTATTGTTACTGAGAAAAGCAAGGAATGAAATACAGTTGTACCCATAACAGCTGGGAAGAAAGAACTGCAGTTCTCCACGTACTACCATCAGAGGACTGTAAATGATAGGCTTTATCACATTACATTTAATGAAACAATATTTCTCATAGACTATGTAATAAGTAAGCATTGTTAAATATTCTACATCCCTCACACTAAAATGAAAACTCTGAAATGCTCATAAAAGTCATTCAAAGGCATTATGGTTAGTTAAAAAGAGACTGACCACACATGAGAAAAAGCAGACATTCCACAATGGAGGGGCATTATGAGATTTCTTCAACATTACAAGGCATCTGTGTTGTGCTGGTCATTCTCTATTGAAAGGCAGACCATCTTCTGGTTAGGACAGAGTGCTGACAGTATATAGTGGGTACAGGGTATAATACTAAGCAATTGTACACAGCAATTGTTCCATGCTTCAGAGAGCATCCTCTCTACCACACTGTCTAAGGTCAATGTAGCCTTGTCAGATATAAGAAATGTTTTAAAAAATTCTAAGAAAAAACAAACACTAAAAATTTAATTAAATTACAAAGAGATAAAAGAAATATAGATAAATCAGGTCTTATGTGATTACATTCAGAGAATATAATAAAGATATTTGTTCTGAAATTAAATGATACAATTTAGTTGTATCAAACTGAACCATTTGTCTATGGAGACTGAGAGAAGAGAAAGGCAACAGAGTTTGATGAAGTGAGATGAGCTCACACTGCATTTTACTCTATCTTATGTTAATGTACCTGGTTGGCTACTCCTGATTTCTATAAAGCTGTAAATGGAGGTATCACAGGAGTGTTGTGTGGTCAGATTCAAGGATAGGAGAGCTTTACTTCACTCTTGAACTTGAAAGTCACAGAGGACAGACAGGGCCATGAGTGATAAACCTACGGATGTCCTGCCATCCATCCTAAGTGTAGGAAAGCCACCTCCGAGCTCATTCTTTGGCCTCATTCCTATGCACACAGAGTTCATGAAAGATCTCCTTGCACTCAGTATGAAGGTTTTCTTTGTTCTTGTTTTCATGACAGTGTTTTTTTAAGAAATTGAAAGTACAGACTTCCAGAATAAAAGTACACAGCACTCAGAGATTAGGTAATAAAATGACCTACAGACCAAACTAGGTAGAAAGAGAAAAAAACTAACCATATCAAATATATCCTACAGCTGAACTGTAGAGCATTTACCAATTGTCAAAGATGGTCTGAAAATGCTGGACAATAGTAATGATAAGAAAACCATCTTAGTTGTAGGTGAATTAAATAGTCCAGAAAAATAAAATGAGAATTTATACCAACATCAGAAATCTGCCACAGAAAATACAGCCATAATTAACAAGGGGAATTTTTACACAGAATTCCTGGTTTCGATTATAGAATTTGGTATCATATTAGAGCAGCACTTGTGAAAATAGACGATTGAATTTGTAAACAACTGAAGCTTCTGGAGAATAAACAAAGCAACAATTGTTGGAAGAAGGAGATTTTGATTTAGGCATGTGGTCCTGGGAACAACTTAGGAAATGTTTGAACACAGTGTATAGATTCTCATGAGAGAGACTCAGATATTAGGGGAATAATTAGTGATTGCTTGGGGGACAGAGCATAGATATGGGCAGATATGAGAATAACTGGTTGGCAGAAGGATACAGGAAATGGTAAGGGAAAGGATCAAACAAATAGTCTGGTATATGAAGAGGAGGTAAACAGAAACTGACAATAAGACAAGGGTCTCACAGGAAGTTGTAGGAACTTTAGTATGCTCTCCACAATGACCTCATTTTCTATTGAGAAAATGATATATTCACATATTCATAAGTTAAATATATGGAAAAAATTTCCAATTCTTTTTGAAAGTTTAGACCCTATATGTAAAGATCAATAAATCAATATTTCTGATTGGTGTTTTTTTCAACTTGACAAGAAAACCTTGACATATCTAGGTAGAAGAAATCATAATTGAGAAAATGCCTCCATAAAACTGCCTGTTTGCAAGTCTGTGAGACCATTTATTTATTAATGATTGATATGGGAGAGCCAAGGACACCATAGGCAGTGCCACCACTGAAAGGTTGCCCTGGGGTGACCAAGAAAATGGGCTTTGCAAACTATTAAAGACAAAGACAATACACAACATTCTTTTATGGTCTCTGCTTTAGTTCTTCCTTCAGATCCCTGCCTTGAGTCCCTTGACATATACCTTCACGTGTCCTATGATCAGGACATCCTCACTGTAATAAACCCTTCCTCAAGTTGATTTTGGTCAGGGTGTGTTATAAGAGTAATACAAACCTAAGGCATCTGACAACACTAAATTAATAATAATCTGGGAACAAATACCGTAACAACGAGAAAGCAATACACAAACCTAGAAATAGAAACAGCACTTTCAAGCTTCCATTTGCAAACGCTTAAGAAAAAGAGCCTTACCCTATAGTCAAAAGAAAACCGGAAATGTATACAATCAATAGTTTCCAAAAAAGTTAAAAGGGTATCAATCAATCTGAATCTAGAAAACAAGCAACCTCCACGGGACCAAGAATAAGAAGAATATCAGTTCCCCACACTGGTATTGAAAATTTAGCCAGAATGTTTGATGAATTGCTAATAGTTCAGAAGTAGTGTTAGGTAGATAAGACCCACAAGTCATGAGTCTTCTAAACCTATTAGTAGGTTCTCTGTCTGAGGCATAAGTCAGGTGCTCATAAAAACACAGAGCTGAGTGGGTGTCCTAGAGACAGGTCCACACTGTGGCACATGCCTGTTGGAGGAAGAGCAGTCATCTCAGGAAAAGAACATAGCGCTACGCTAAACACATCCCAACAGTGCAGAAATGAAAGGTCCTGTTCCATGAGTCTACACACCTGCACCTATTACAATTATGGAGTAGAAACAGGAAAAGAGGGAGAAATCTCAGGAGACAAGGCCACTAAGGACATTCAGACCCTTTATTACTGTGCTCCAAGATCAAAGAGCTTACCAACTAATGTGTGGGATCTGAGAGGTTAGCAGAGACCATCCCTACCTTGTTCCTATCCCACGTCAATGGAAAACAGAGTGCTAACAATAGCACACTACCTACACACCACTAGTAGAGACACATCAGCACTGGACAGTGAACTCTTCCAGCCAAAGCCTAAAGTTGAGAACGGAGAGCAAATTTTCCATCTATCCAGTCCTACCTCTACCATATAATAGTCACACTAAAAGAGCATGTAGTTAGCTTAGCTATGCACTGAGGATTGTCATAAAAACTCTACTGCAGCCTTGCTAAGATACTCACAAGACTATTTTCACCTCCTCTGTACAAATATCAAAGACTTAGAAGTAAAACTGGGAAGTCCCCCTCTAGCCATGAACTCTTTTTTGTTCAGACTCAACTGATCTACACAGTACACAGATCAGGACAAACAGGAAATGAGTGAGGAACAGGAGGAGAAAAGAAAGGGCAAGAAGTAAAAAAGAGGAGGAAGAGGAGGAAGAGGAAGAGAAGAGCATAGAGGAAAAGCAGAAGAAGCAGGAAGGGGGCGAAAAACAAAAAAAAAAAAATTATTTTAAGAGAAAATGTAAGAATGCCACCAAAAAAAAAAAAAAAAACCAGATTCAGAGAGATTAAAAAAAAAAAAAAAAAAAAAAAAAACAGATGCAAAAATTATCAAAAACACAAACCAGAAAGAAATCGTTCTGAAGGCTACAGCAGAAAAGTCTACACAACCACATGAGGGATGTTAGCAAAGATAAGAAACAACAAAACAAACACCATCAACACACTGGGTAACACAATGAGGGCTGTTGCTGGCAGATGGTGTGTAGCTGTCACAACCTAGGAACTGGGAAACCATGAAGTACGTCGATAGAATACACCCAAACAGAGACAATGGAAGCAAAGTAAAGACTGGTGACATGTGCGTGACAACACCAAGCATGTGCTATCTGACTACCTGAGGAGAGAACAACATGTGCGTGACAACACGAAGCATGTGCTATCTGACTACCTGAGGAGAGAACAACATGTGCGTGACAACACCAAGCATGTGCTATCTGACTACCTGAGGAGAGAACAACATGTGCGTGACAACACGAAGCATGTGCTATCTGACTACCTGAGGAGAGAACAAAGCATAGTTTTGAGGCAGTACTGACAGAGATTGCTCCAAAAATGGTGAAAGAAATTGAAACACATATTCAAAGAGTTCAGCAGACATCAAACAGCACCCACACACTTCAGTAAGCCACAGGCATCTTTGTGTGTGTGTGTTTGTGTGTTTCTGTCTGTCTCTTTCTCTCTGCCTCTGTCTCTGTCTCTCTGTTTCTCTGTCTTTCTCTCTCTTTCTCTCTCTCTCTCTCTCTCTCACACACAAACACACACACACACCAGGATAAGTCTTAATTCATAGCACTGAAAACCAATCACAGGGAAAATTCTGAAGCAGTCCAAGCAAAAGATAACAAGTTGAGAAACACAAGGCTTCGAGTCAGAAGCTATGAACTGCAGAAAAGAGTGAATGGCACCTTTGGTGTTTTGAAATTAGAAAACCCATCAACTCAGCATTGCACCGACGTGCACTAACAACGTGCACTAACAACGTGCACTAACAACGTGCACTAACAGCTCTTATCCAGAAATAATAAATGACAAACTCATTATCAGCACTTCAGAAAATCTTAAGAGAAGTTCTTCAAGTATGGCAGACACACGCAGCTCTATGAGATAAACGATCAGCTCCGCGAGAACACAAAGAAAATAGAAGTTAACTTCATTTTCTCACACTTCTAATAAGGACAAAAGATAATTGCCTAAAGCAGAGGTGAGCACTGGATGTTCACACAGTAAATGCACAAGGTCCCGGGTTTGTCCTGTGACATTAAAAACAAAATGGAACATAGAGAAAAAGCAAATGATTTTTGAGTTTTGTTGTTGATGTTGTTACAAGTCCTCAATTGAGATGTTTCAAACTAAAATCAGTTATTGATAATATATAAAATATAGACACAGTGTAATAATAAACTTTACAGACAAAACTCACTATATTCTGGATTTGAACTGTAAGCCAGAGACAGCAATCACTAATTTAAAGCAAAAATAATATAAAAGTATTTTTTGTTTAAAGCATCCATAAGCAAAAATTATATATTTATATCTATCTATAGATATAGATAGATATGTAAAATCTCTAACACTAAAATACCACAAGAAACACTAAGGAATATACTGGATTGCTTATTATCAAGGACATAGAATACAATTATTCTACTCATACATTAGAATGCAAACACTGAAGAATTAGATTGAATATGGCAATCCTGGGATAACCATTAATGAAACTTTACTATGTGTGATAAGTTAATAACAGAGACAGGATGGAATAAAGTGTAAAATGCCTATGCAATTTTTAAAAAGAGAGAAAAACTAGAATTTATGGAATCTAGTGATCACAATGATTTTAATCCAAACATCAATTAATTATTTTACCTTCAATATATCTCATACAAACACCAATTTTAGAACTAAGATTATGCAGAATAGAAAAGGCAAACTATATATTCCACTATATCTGTACATATATATATATATATATATATATATATATATATATGTGTGTGTGTGTGTGTGTGTATGTGTGTGTGTGTGTGTGTGTGTGTTTAACTATTTTTCTAAAATTTAATATGATACTATAGGTAGGTAAGCAGGATGAAAAAAACATGCACACTTCAAACACTATTCATAAGAAGGCTAGGGTCACTTCCCAAATCCTGAACACAATCGATTTCATATCTACTAATATGGACAGGGTCATTGTTAATTATAAAATGTTAATCACCAAAAGGCAAAATAAGCCTTAATAAGTCATATATGAATAATCTGATATAAATCTAACAATGTAACCAGGAAAGGAAATCGATAAATTCAGTTACACCTGAAGAAATCAATGTTCCTCTTCACCACAGATACAAACAACCTACCAACACACTCATCTACCTAGCACCGAGAAACCTACCCACCTGACAGCACCACTCACATTTTCTTTTGCAAAGTAACATGGAGAATACACTAAGATAAATTATGTTTTTTGGATCACAAAATAAAGCCTAGCAAGTTAAAAATCATGAAGTCATAGGAAATATATTTCTTGCCACAGTAAAATTACACTGGAAAATACTCAGTAAAAGATATGTAGAAAGTCCTCCAAGTAATTGGAGTTAACTAATATATTTCTACATAACCCATGAATCAAAAATGAAGTTATAATAACACATGTTATATATTTAAAATTAAGGAAAGTCTCTGTACTACATATCAAAATATGCTTGAGGGAATGCAATAGTTTTAAATGAATATATTAGGAAAGGGGCTCACATATCTGTAATCTAAGCTTGTACTTTATAATTAGAAAAAGTCAAGTTACATTTACAAAGGTAGAATAAGGAAGACGGTATGAATAACTATTATAATGGATGAAGATTTACTTTCCAGAAAATATTTTAAATGCCAGAAAATGAGTAGCAAAGGGCAAAAAAAAAAAACTCCCACCAGAAATGAAAACCTTCCCATTATATTTACTAGTAATTAAATATATCAAGCAGAACTAGCTGAGAAACACATGGGGAAATTTTCAAATTCACTCGCCGTCTGGCAATGTAAATGAGATATGAGCATCACCTGGTAACACTTTTTAAAATTCTAAACCTCAAAGTTTAGTGAGCTTCAGTGGTGGAAGTCTCTGCACTGACCAAGCACCAAGCGGAGTAGAATCCAAGCTGACAGTACCTGGTAAAAACCAACGTCAGCCACGGTAGAAATCAATGGGTAGAAATGCACATGGGTAAAGCTGAAGGCCAATACCAACCACAGTCTGGTAAGCTCCAAACGGCTGCCAGCCGTCGGAGAAACACGGCTGGCAGTGGCTGATGAAGTTGAAGCCAGATGGTCAGAGTGCAAAGTGAGCTACAGTGTAAAGAGGGAAACAAATGCCACTTTAAAGCAGTGATCGGAAAGAAATAATTACACATGGATGTAAGGAGATAATTTGGAAAATGTTCGCTAGTGAAGCTCCGATAAAGAGAATCTTGCAAGCAGGCTAAATATCTCTTATTAAGAAAACACAGCAGCACATTGGGAAGTTCCCATTCTCTCTGGCACCAACGTTAGTAAATATTTGTCTCATATCACGAAAAGAAAAAGTTCAGAAACTACTAACAAAAGAAGAAGCAGAAGCTGGACGAGCGGCAAGAGCAGACACGGTAAGATGTTTAGAGAGATTCACATGTAAGTCCACACTCTAGTGATGTAAATTGTGAGAACTCTCTGTAGCTTCATGGCACACAGACATAGAGCTGTGAGGCCTGTAAAGTCTGACCCCATGATGGTGGGAAGGAGGGAGACACTGGGTGGCCAAGGAGGAACGTAATGAGGTAGTCTTAAACTTCGCTTTTAGAGTTTTCTTAAATTCAGTTAAAAATGTACTGTGCTTTTCTTTATCCCTTTATTTGTTTTACATATTCTTATGACTTTAATTAACTAAAAAGAGGCAAAGCCATGTGATGAGAACATATATAAAGGAAGTATATGGGAGCTTTAAGTCGGTAGATAGAGGCTTAAGCTGCCACTATGAGCACTGAGTAGGAACAAGTGGGCTGTGTTTAGGACCACAGATGGGGGGGCGGATTGGGATGAGTGACAGCTTATCTACTTGATGGCTTTCTCCTGAAGGACTGAGCAGCCAAGAGAGTGCAACTTACTCAGGGTTACAAATTTGTCTAATGGGGCAGGAGAGAGATGGCTCAGTGGTTAAGAGCATTGACTGCTCATCTGGAGTTCAATCTCCAGTAACCACACGGTGGCTCACAACTATCTGTAAAGGGATCCGATGCCCTTTTCTCGTGCGACCGTGTACTTATATAAATAAAATAAATCTTTAAAAATTGTCTCATGATGCATTGAAAAAATAGGAATCCAATAATGTGATAGTAATAAAAAAAATTGAAGGGTTTTTTTTTTTTTTTTTTGTGGCTGAATTGGGAAATCATCAAAAGGGGAAGATATGATTTCATAGTAGATGAATGAAGCATTTCATTCTAAATGATGAGAATGTCAAAGCACAATCAGATACGTGGGTGGCTGAAACTGGCCAGCATCTAAATGACAAAGAAACTATGCATGACAGGTGTTACAGAAGAATTTTTCATGGAAATTAAATCATCTAATCACTTAAAAGTATAACAGTTAGAACTTGCGGACCAGGGGGGATAATGTGTCAAAAGGAAAGTTTGCAGAAAGCAGAAGTGTGAGCAATAAATGTGGAGCTATGAGACGTACGGCAGAATTATGCATCTGGAATCTTAAAAGAGATCATAGCAACCTAGGGGTGGGCCTCTTTCTGGCCTGGGAGAAAAAAAAAATAACACTTCCGTTTCTATAATGTGAACTTTATGCTCCTTTGAGGAAGTAGTAGGTCCTTACAAGGGAAATGTTACCCAGGAAACTGAAAGGTAGAACTTCTCATGCACTTGCTATAACAGTGTGAAAACTGAGATCAAGAGAAGTTGTGGTCAGCCAAGAATCTAGAAAAACAGAATGGTACACATTAGGAGCCTAGGAGTTTAGGTAGAGAACTGACGGGACATGTTTGTGAGCACTGGGTATTGCCTGCTCTCCTGGCCGACTGCATTTTGTTCTATCACCTGGAACAGGCAAAAGGACGGAACATCCATCTCCTCTTTGAACTAATTATGATATTTCTACCTTCTACTAATCGTGAGAAGAATAGGGTCTGGAAGTTTGGTTCCATGGTATCATGCTTGGCTGGTATGCACAATGCCTTGTGTTTAAGCTCTAGTACTGTCAAAGAAACAACCAAAAAAAGATAGTTTAACAATAAGACACAAGAATCATGTATTTCAATGGAACACAGAATTAAGAGAGTGTGCGGAACTTGGAATGATTATCTCCGAAGAGAAGACAACACCAAGACCCAGAAATGGATCAGAAGTATACCCAGCTGTCGGATAACAGGTCCTTGTTCTAAAATGAGCTTTGATATCATCCTCCCGTAGCCTGTGACATTCCTGATTACCACTAACTACCATCTAAAAATCTAGGAACTTCTACTGGATGTTGAAAAAGAAAGGCTTAAAACCTTACAACATTTTTTTCCTACAGCAGCTTCATGTGGCAGGTTGCATTTTAAATCAATCAATCAACCAATCAATTAAATACTTAAACCCTGGAGCCCCAAAAAGTTTTATAATAACATTCACACCACAATTTTGTTGTTGTTTTTTTCATTTTTGAGATAGATTCTTGTTTATCTCAGCTGACCTTAAGCTTACTGCATGGCTGAGAATGACAGGAAATGTGAGAGCCTCCTACTTTCCCTAGTCTAGCCATACACTACTAGCTGGGTTCATGAAGAACTGAGAGTCAAATCCAGGGCTTCTTGCTTGCAAGCCCATGTTCTGACACTTTGCAACATTCCCAAGTTCTTTCATTTTGAAGTGAACCTAATGGCTAGTATCAGTATGGCCTCCTCTGATATCTTTTCACAATAAAAACTTAAGGCAAGAATGCAACAATGAGATTTTAATGTTAATATTTAAATGACAAAGGTTTCCTTGATATTTTCTTCAAACTGTGTATTGCAAATATGGTGCCTAGCAGCCAGTCCTTCTCCACTGTGTCTGAAGAGCAGGGATGCACAGAGATTATATGTGGTCACAAGTTGTTGACTGTTTTATGTACATTCAAAGAGAAGGCTTCGGAAGTGGAGCCTGAACAGTGGCAGGTGTTTCAAAATCCTTCTAAGTGTGATCACATCCATGCATCCAAGACCAGTTAGATGTCATGTGCCTGAGAAAAATGAAAGGTGAAGCTTTGATTATATCCTCCGGGCATTCCTCATACAGACATCACCCAACTTATTAATTCACAGAGTTCATTGATTTGCTTATGATGGTACATTTCAAGTTCTAAGTAGTATTGACCAAAGTATCTGCGGTTTCTGATGCTTCATTGTTCATTTTCTTTTGAAATTTAAAATTTCAAAGGTAGACAGATAACAGATTTAATTAAAACACTGTCTGCTGCTTTTTATTAAGGCAGGCAAGAATAAATGCCCATGTGTGACTATTAGAATTTCACATCAGCTCTGCAGAAAAGTTCACATAGTACCCGGGGTTATCTACAAAGGACATAAGGTGGTATTCTAAGCCTTCTCATTCCTGTGGCCTAAAGCAGGCATGTAATAAATTTCACATTATTTTTATCGATAGATTGTTACCTATCTGATGGGCATAAAACCATTAATCTTATCTTAAAATACCTACTCAGTAAAATCACTTTACATTGAACTTAAGGACAAGGAACATACAGTGTGAAACAGTGAAAATTCAGTTGCTACACTCAACTGGCAAAACATCTCTAAAAACGACAGGGGTAAAGTGTCACATTCACGGACACTACAAATTCATACTCTAACTGTCTGAGCCATATCACAGATTGATTTAATAAATCCATCTGTATCATGCATTGTCGTCTGTGATCAGAAAGGAACGGCAGTCATGGAGGTACTGGGAGCTCACTTTATGCCTGAATAATAAAAAAATTGTAAGAAAAACTCACTACCCCTCTTTGTCTACCTTCTGGATGGCTTGTGGTGGTCAATTTCAACACTTCTTCGGTTCTTGTATGAGGAGAAGTTAGAAGATACACACATCGTTCGTATGGTGTGCATTTAATAAGCACAGAACACGTATAAAGTGCATGTTGCAAAGAGAAAAGTTTCCTTTTCTGTCTTCCAGAGCACTGCTTTTCAGTGCTTAATGAACATCGGCAGCACTGGAACGTGGGCTACACTCAGCTCTGCATTTCTCCCGCTGCATCCCTTTCTCTGCACAACTCTCCTTGCCCCCTCTCTCCAGCTCTCCCACTGCCCCCTCTCTCTGCACCCCGCCCTCTGCCCCCTCTCTCTGCACCCCACCCTCTGCCCCCTCTCTCTGCACCCCGCCCTCTGCCCCCTCTCTCTGCACCCCGCCCTCTGCCCCCTCTCTCTGCACCCCACCCTCTGCCCCCTCCCTCTGCCCCCTCTCTCTGCACTCTTTCCTCTGCCCCCTCTCTCTGCCCCCTCTCTCTGCACCCCTCTCTCTGCCCACCCTCTCTGCACTCCATTTGATTCATTCCTTGCTCTGTTATCCACACACCTCTGCCTTGATCACTGTCACATAGAACTTTTGATTCCTTTCTACCCTGGGGAGTGAGCATTTCCTCACTAGTCTCTGTTCTTTTATCGATGTAATAATCTTGTCTTCATTTAAATACTTCTTGCTGCTATTCTGGGGCCTTTATATTCTTTTATGCTGTATTACTGTGGTGTATATCCTGGACTTCTTCTCACATGGCACCTCTAATTGTAGTCATTCGCCAAGTGAATAGCACATGCTAAAAACACTTAAAACACAATCAGCTCAGCTTGCCATAGCTCTTCTGTTTACTCTGGCTTCTTGGACAATTTATTCTACCATATTATGCTTTGGATACATTTTTGTATATTGGGAAGAAGTAAGTTCCCATTTACTAAAATATGCAAACAACAAAATATATTAACCTGCGCTAAGTTTTGGGTGTAATGTTGGAAGCAGGGTACATTACTGCAAATAAGACTCTCCCAGTGACCAGGAGCAAATGGAAATGCACAGGATCCAAGGATTCTAAAGGACAAGATCCACAAAGTTCTATTTGTGGTATGTACCGTTGAGTGGAGAGAAGAGGTAGGGAGACTGTAGAGGAAGCAGATATGCAGAATGAGCTTTCAATACCACACACATTCAACTTATAAACCAAGGAAGGAACATAGGGAAAGCAATAAGGAAAAAGATGCATGAAACTTTCAATGAACCCAGGTTCCACTGGGTACCAGAGTCTTGCTCCTGAAGAATACAAACAGGAAATTCGAGAGCATATTCATCCTGACACAGCCGACTGATAAGTCTTTTGTCTTGATGTTCACAAGCTGAATTCTTCCCTCCAGTACCACAGGTGTCAGGATGGGAACAAGTCACTTCTAATGGAAGGGAAAAATAAGACGACCCAGAAGAGAGAGAAAAGAAGAGGCATGAACATGCATGTTATTTGGCTTTTATAGACTCTATGTTGAGCTCCATTTCTACTGATGCCAAACACAACACACTTTCTGAAAACCAAGAAAATATTAAAGTAATAAAATAATGATCCCATGGCACACCTATCACTGCTCTATGGATTTGCTTTTTGATAAAAATTTACAAGATTTGTATGTCAAAATTTGGGGACAAATAATAGGAAGAAGAAAGAAAGAGTAAGAGGAAATGAGGAAAAGAATAAGGAAGGCAGTAGGAAGCAGGGATTCTCAATGAAATCAAAGACAAATGGCCAAGGCTGTGGACTACCCACAGGATACAGGTGATTTCCTCTAATGGCAGTATTTACAGGGGGCTCGGATCATTCTCGCCTTATGTTGGGCATGGTCTTTAAGCCGAAGAACTCAAGTGGAGTTTTTCTTCTGTGATACTGTGAACTGACAGTGTCACTCAATGAACCCAAGGAAGACTCAAAGTGCCGTGTGCAATTCAGCAACATGCTGCCTTGACTAGAAATGGAACTTACTGCTTGAGTGGAAGAATCTATAACATTATAACATCTGCAAGAGCCAGTAGGAAGGAAAAGATCAATGCATCTGCCTTTGAGTCTGCCTCTGTTGGGCAGAATCAATAACACAGTCTCCATGCTTTCACTGGTGACACTCTGTGCGACAGATTGCAGAGCGTGTCCACAAAGCTAGCATCCTTTCTGATTTGGCTTCCTGTTGTTTCCTTTCTAATGCTCGCTAATGTACATCTAGGCTGGGTGTGAAGCACCAGCCGGTATGTAATTGGAAACACAAGGCAACATAGAAATCGTACTGAAAAATGAGATTACAAAATCTGAAGATAAAGAAGATGCATAGGAAATGTAGAGAATACAATTAAGGGGGGGGGCGGTCAGCTGACATATAACTGAAGTTTCAGAAGTCAAGACCACTGTTTTTCCAGACAGAAATAAATAAAATCTCTGAAAATTGTAACCTATGGAGAATGAGAGATTTCACTCGCCTAAGTAAGGCTCACAATAAGTACAACAGCTTCGCAGGGGCCACTTCCGGCTCTCACGGGTGCTGGCTCACAGGGCTACCTTCTGTTTTCCTCCTTACCTGCTTCCATGTCAGTCCTTTCGCTCTCTTTTCCTTGTCTTAAGAAACCGTTTTCAATTAAGATTTCTAATTATATTCCAAATTTGAAATGCATCTTTAGTAGAGAGCAAACGAGAATAGAAATAATAAAAGAGCGGCGAGCAATTATCTTTCTGGGGATGAAACAGAGCTTTGGGGAATTATTTGTGATTTTCTTCTTCTTTTTCAATAATAATCAATTTAGTTGGAAGAACATGAACTTATCTATAAAAGCCCATGGCCTTTCGTGCAGAAGTGGTAAACTCTCTCTTGGTAAAGTACAAATGAGCTGTCGATCTGAGTCCTTGGGACGTCCGTTGCTTCATGTAGAAAATCCTGTTTGTTAACACACTGACTTAAGCATCAGCTACTCACTTGCCCCGCTGCAAGAAGCTTGCTTGATCTGGGGATTGAGAGTAGGCTTGTATTATGAGAATTTTAAAATGAAGACTAAGACTATTTTTGTGGAAAGGAATGAGTCAGGTTAGCCGAAATACAAACAGTAATTTTGTGGTTTTCCTCTGTTGAGTTGACTTTTTAAAAGCAACATTGTTAATGGTGATATTAAAAATCATTTGTTAAGCTCTAACTTCAGAGATCCTTATTTCCACCTAAGGCTATCACATCACTTTCAAATATACTGATTACTTGAAGCAACTAGCCATGTGATCTAGGCATAAAATTCTGTGCTAGATGAGGCTAAACCGCCAAGGTGAGGAGATGTCCTGGCTTGAATTACATGGACTGTAGGAACTACCTGTACGGGTTTAATATTCATAAACATAAAATGGGCCTTGGTTCCTCATGCTAGGCTGAGGTGTAAATGATTATCTTAAACAGACCTAAAGAGAGCTTAATGAAATGGCTTACAACAATTTCTAGAAATAGATTTGGGAAATATTACAATATGGATATGTAAAGCACATTAATGTACAGACTTGAATATTCAAGTTCATGTCTGTACATATATATGCCTGACAATGTGTGTGTGTGTAGTGTGTGTGTATTTTACTTTCTGTACAATGTATAAAAATTCTACCCTATTAATTTATGCACAAAACAATGGATGGTTTTAGTCTTTATATATTTCCAAACATTCTTTGCCTCAAACCATGCTATGTATAATGTTACAGGGAAGTCACATATAAAGGAATGAACTCATTGGACACTTCTTCAATCAGAAGGGACCCAATTTCACAGGAGGAGATGAAATGCAAAGATTGGGGAAAGGGACAGATTTGAAACCACCTCTGTGCAGGGAATCAAGAGAAAATACATGGCCCAGTAACAATAACAAAAACATAACACATGTTAAATTTACCAAGGCAAATGGTCCAAAGTCACTCCATGATAGAAAGGCCCTGTCATGCGTGGCTGGTTTAGTTCTTCATCAGAGACTTAGCTCACATCTGTCTCCACCTGTGTGGCCATAACAATGCCATGCTACCCATTCTGTTTCTTCTTTTCTTCCCAACCCCTCTTCTTTCTCTTCTCCTTCCTTTCTTCTCCTTCTCTTCCTCTGTTTTCCTCCTCTTCTTCTTCCTCTGCTTCCTCTTTCTTTCATTTATATTTCATGCTCCTCCATATTCCTGAGTGTCTCTATACTCACATTTTAGGTCTTAATTTAAAAGACACCCAGAAAAATAGACACTATTTTCCCAAACTCAGTGAACTCTTTTACTCTTTCTCAGTGCATTGTGCTATTGAACACTGCACATTTTCTAATTATAAACTCTTCTCACACAAGTCTATTCTCCCACCAGACAGTAAGTTCTGTTAAGGCAAGAATAGACATGCTTGTGCTGTACAGTCTTGTAAAAGCCTCTCAGAGGTTTCTTCTTAATAGGTAATGATAGTTGGTTAATTTTCACATTTCTGTCTGTACTTGGTATACCTGAAGCTTCCAAATATTACCTTAAAATAAACAAAGCAATTAATTTGTCTTCATAATATGCTCAACCACCTTTTAGAATGCATTCATGCCTATCTGAATCTTCAAACAAACAGTGCTATAGCAAAGTTGTTAACAAAGACCCTCTATACTTGAACAGTTATCAATGTAATGCTTATTACTTATTATACTAATATATTGCTACAGGGAATAATTCTTGTACCTGATATATGTTGTGTTCCTCAACACCTTGGAACTCGGATTATTGTTCCACTGGTTCTAGGGCTCTGAAAAGTACAAAAAAAAAAAAAACCCAAAGTTTTAGAATGTTGTGTTTTAAACACACACACACATCATCTTAATAAAGTATCTATCCATGAATGCATCAAATAAATATTCAGCATTATAAAACTGGAAGACTCATTATACTGTTCATAGAACACTGCTTCTAGTCTTAGTTAAGCCCCTTGCAACTCAAAGAGCTTACTGGAAGAATGAGCATTGTCCTTTATGTCATACTCACATGTGCCTGGTACTGTTCTTTGTCAGACACTGTTTGACACAGCATAGATCAATTCATTTATTCCTCATAACCACAGGTCAACCAGAGGTCAATTCAGTAGGTTTATATTACTCAAACTCTACATGTTCCAAGAATACCTGTCTTCAGGACCAGCTGCTGGGGGATGACCTCTGAACTCTTAAAACAGTCTCATAAGAGGGTTTAGACTTTGCAGACCTTAATGGCATCTGTACCTTGTCTCTCCTTTCCCCAGTATTACCTTCTTCCTCACTTTTCAAACCTTCCCCCTACCATTTTCTCCACCTATTCCTAGCATCTCTCAACAGCTTCTCTCCTCACATCATAGCCCCTTTTCATTTCATGGTGTCCATGGTTATTCCAGGTTTTAGTCCCACAAACATAGGGAATAGTGTTGTTTTATATTTACATAAATTACATAATACATGCATGTGTTTGTAAATGTGTATAAAGGCATCACTGCTGCATTTCATTGCTTTACAGAACTTGCACATCAGTCTTGGTTAATAAAGACACCATGCACTTTAGACAAAGGACTTGAAGGAATTCAGCTGAATCCAACCCAAAATTCTCTTCCCTAAGGGCTGGCTTTCATAGTACCAGAATGTCTTATACAAGATGTCAAGAGAGAAAAACATCCAATAGTGCTACCCAGCTGTGACACCAAGAACCACAATGGCTCACATAACAGGAGATACCCAGGTACAGCACTTGCACTTGTATCTTAGAAGTTACCACACCTATCCAATTGGACATTAGATGTACTCAGTAGGAGAGACTTTATGCTTTGTACTAGAAACATAGCCAACTAGTCATGGCTGTGAAGCTATGTAAACTAAAGGAGAACCTACTGCTCCCATTTCTTGAGTAAGTATAATTTCTAACTCTATTCTAAATAGTTAGTTTTAGAATATATCTCATGTCTCTCCTCAGAGACACTTCTGTTTGCAGCAGATAGTAAACATTACAGAAAGCCCAGCTGGTCAAGCTGAAGGGAATTATTATGGGGAACTTAGCCCAAGTTACACATATTCAACCAGATCCCTACACTGAAGCAAGGAACACTGTGGAAGCGGGTCCAGAAACATTGTAAGAGCCAAAAAAAATCAGAAAATCTGCTGTGAGACAAAGTCTCCAGTCTGTGACAGAGAGGTGTCAGACAGAACCTCAACAGCATAGTTGTTTAAACGCGATCTGAAAGATGACAGTACCAGCTCACATACATATGATGAATAAGGTGATCTTGATCTCATAAAACCCCATTTCTTGAGGAGGAACAACCGGTAATTAATGACTGCTGGGAGGGGGAGGATCAGTCTTCCCCAAAGATGAAAAACAATAATAAATTTAAGAGGGAGTGTAGACATGGCAGAAAAATGGAGATGAAGATTGATGAAAATATAGGATACCTCATATGGGATACTTTTAGACAATTTTTAAAGGCATGTCTTAGTAAAGCATGATGCTTCACTCTTTGTTGCTCCAAATACTCAGGCAAGTGTATTACAAACCATGGCTTGAAATGAAGACCTGAAGATACTTTAGGGGAAGGGACACTGGAGTCTAGACAGCTAAGGTCAATTACATAAGCCTACAGCCTAATTACTGTGTAATCAACTTCAGATAAGACTATGTTCCTCAAGCCCAAATGAATTCTGGTTTTTCATAACTCATCCCTGTTGCATAGCTTTGCTAAGAGCTCTGAGCATGAGCACACACAACTCCATTGGGAAGAGATCCCAAAGTCATTCCCTGAGTAGTTTCATGATTCCTCTTACCATGGATTCAAGTTTACATTGTTTTACTCTTCTGAAATATGTCAAGATTGTTCAGCTTTTCTGAGTCTTAGGAAGGCTCATAGTGCCTATCTGAGAGTGATCCGAGGGGACTTAAGTACTTTGTGACTTAGAAATATATATAGAAAAGGAGCTGAGCAAACACTGGAACACATGACATGTGTCCTAGTCATGGCCCTGCCATTAGTGGAATCAGTATTTGAATCCTAGCACAATGTTATTAATTAAATATTTGAATATTTACCCATATGCAATACCTTTTTCAATAATAGTATTTATTTTTATATGCCAGGCATAAATATATTTTAAATGCCACCTTAGCCCATTCCTTGTATTTATAAGGAAGGATAACATTCAAATTGATCTTTATTAATTGCAAATATTTCATTTTATCTCTAAGAGTTATAATAAACTAGCATGTTTGTCAAGGCCCTGGGATTAATATATAGGAATGAACAAACTAATGGAAAATATTTTATTGAGTTAAATATATTTTTTAACTGTGGCACCACTTAAAAAACAAATTTCTTTCAATCCTGACAGTGATGCAAGCACAATATATGATCCCCAGACTGGTTCCCAGGACACATCAAAAGCCACAATGTTCAGATATGCAAGTTGCTTCAAGAAAGTGATGATGTACGTTCATAGAGGGTAAAGGCACCATATCTGCACTTTAAGTTTTATCTTAATAATAATAATTAACAATATTTAAGGTCAATGCTGTGAAAATAGATATGCTATATTGTTTAGAATGCAATAACAAAGAAGTACTTGAATTATTAGTACAAATAGAATAAAAATATTTTATAATCAAGGGTGATCTCAAGGATATAGAATACATTGATACAAAAGACTAGTGACAACTGGCTTTGATTTTAAACAATTAATTAAACTACCGGGGATTCAATATTACACCAAACCAGGCCTAAATTGGGAATCAAAATACTCCATCTCTAATTCTCTTAAGAGATCTGATTTAAATGTGATGGATCCAGTAATGGATTGAAGATAAGTAATAAGAATTTTTATAATATGAAATTAGGTAAAACATTACAACGGAAGAAATATAACCTATTAATTAATTGCTAAGTAGATGTAAAACAAAAGGCATTACATACATCTCATAAAATGCCATGCCTTTGGTATATTAAGCTTATATTCAGGTACACACTGCAGGAAATACTCTGGTCTATTTGGTCATGATTGCTATGTATCTGGAATGGTAACCTCATGCTAGCACTTGAACACACTACAAGTTACCCATCTTTTAAAGGTCACCCAGAAATTAACATTGTGCCCCCTTATATATATTATATATGGCAATGCCCATCCTTAGTATCGTAGCAAAGTGATTATCATTAAATTAAAATTGTGATGAATCTATCCATATGAATGCAGTATAGCTGACTAGATATATGTACATTATCTTGTGATTTATAGTGTCCTAATATATGCTTAAGTAATTTTCAAGTGAAAGAAAAGAAAACAGAATTGCAGAATAATTGTGCAAGTACAAAGAACAAAATTTCATGATGCAGAAGCCTCTATTGTGTTATAAGAACCTGATCTTTTAGTCTTATTTTGTCGCCAATGTGATGTTATTTATTGTAAGTTTCCATCACGAAGTCAGAACTACTATTTGCTCTAATCTTCTGAAGGCCACAGACCCACTAAATAAACATTTATTGTAAACAGTAAATCTTATTTAACCCCTACCATTACCTTCTTAATAATTTATCAAAGGGGACATTTTCATTTATTAGAATATGAACATTTCTTTTAAAACAAACAACAAAATTCTGTTATAAGTGACTTCCTGATCTTAGTCCGTATTGAGCATTATTGTTTATGATTATGATGTGTTACATTCAAAGGGATGGAAACGGCATCATCTGGGATTCCTTTCTCCATGACAGAGATCCATGTGTTCTTCAGTCTCTGGTTCAGTTTTCTCTTCTACCTTAGATTTCTGTGGTAGAAATCTAACACCAACTGGGCTGAGGACTGTTGTGTTTTGCATGTTACCCCGTGGAAGACACTTGAATTTCAGATCCTTTATACTGAGCTGTGATATCTAGGTGATTTGGGGACAGTAGCCTCCTCAGTAAAGATTGTGGCATATGACAACTACAAAAGCAAGGAGGGTTGAGCTGAGAAGTGGTCAGTGTTCAGGGAGAGGATAACAGGTCAGATGCCTCAGGGAATCTTGAAATACAGAAGTCTTTCAATATCTCAGAAAAAAAATCAAGCCTTTGTTCCCTACAAGGCCTGGAATTTACATATCTGTTCCACAGGATATCTATACCTGGTCGTTAAATGGTATTGTAATTAGTCTCTTCTAAAATAAGGTGGAAAATTCTGTCTCTTACAGCAACTTTCCAAAATCATACTACACTAGCCTAATTCCCATCATTTATCTTTAAGAGCAACGTGCAATTTAGCAGTCACAAAGGTTAACCTCCAAATGGTCTTAATCCAACCATTTAATACCTCAAAATTGTTAGAATTAATAAAGTAACTCAAGCATACTCCCAGCATGCAAGGTAAATTTGTAACAATAACTTTTCTATGTAATAGTAAGAAATAGAAACTAAACCATTCAGAATATATGAAAGTGATTTCCTGGTAGTAGCAATAATAACTTGAATTGACGGTGTAGTAACAACAAAATCAATAAAATAACTTATGAATAGCTGTGTAAATAAAATTATAAAAAGCTGTAAAAAAGGACCAAGGTGCAATAACGCAAGCTTGAGTGGGAAACTATTTACAATAAAAATATCACTTCCTGCACAAATTAATTTCTATTTCTAATACAATTCAAGCAAAAATTCTAATGGGAGTAATTTTACAGCCTGTTAAATTTTTCTGGAGTTCATCGAAGCTGCAGATTATAAAGGAAATTTTGAGTACGGGTGCTAGTGATGTTTGCTTTAATGATAAAATATGTCACTGTGATACAACATTTAACATGGCTCAGAAATGACTCTCAAAGGAATGCCCATATCAATGGTGCCCTATGGGAATCTGCCAAATATGCATTCTCTCATTCAACAATGTGTAGCACCTGATGTGTACAATTATGCAACACACTGAGATGACAACACATTGCTTCACCCTTGCCTTAATTTTTTGAGGGGGCAAAATAAAGTTCTGTTTTCATTAGTACAATTTAATATAAGCTGACACAGACCCCATGGAAACAGACAGAGAAACACACATTAACCAAGCATTAAATGAGCTGCAAGTGTGAAGGAAGAAAGTTGTGGAGTAGCTGCTGAGAAAATTACCTGTATTTTAGAAAGAAAGACAAATGTGTAACACCCAGCAGTGACCAACTGCAGGTGTATTGTGAAGGTAAACACAAAGAAATACAAGATAAAAATAAAGTAAATGAAGTTCATTTGCATACAGTTTTATAGAGGCCAAAGTTACTTTTAAAACCTCTAAGCTTACACAAAGAAAATGTCAGGCACACTATACTAGAGAAAAGTCCTTTAGCTTAATCATCAAAATAAAAGTAGATACTACTTGTAATTATTCTACTACATTAAAATATATTTTAAATAAACACTTAATACTAAGAGGTAAGTAGTTGAAGGATAATTTACAATGGGAAACACAACTTCTGAAAGAGCACTGTATGTGTTCATTATGTGATGTGTATGTCTTCAAAATTTGTTAGCATTGATAAAATAACTCAAGCATATCCCCGGGATGCATCTGACCTCTTTAGTACACAGGAAGTAACAAGTAAAACATTGGTGAAAATATTTTCATCTTACATATTCACAAGAAAGAAAGAATATTTAAGTTCAAAGCTGCTTTGAACCCCATTCTCCTGCATCTCAAAACACATTCTCTGAGTGCCTTTGCATCTGTATCAGAACATCAGAATTACTCGAACTCCATGGAGTTAGTGCCTGGTGCTCGAGCCAAGCACATTTTGTCCTTGTGTCCTAACAGCCATCAACTGTGTTCCAGGTAACCTAGTGTGAAGCATGCACCATGGTCCTAAAAGCACCACAGTCAACATCTGGGACAGGCATGATGAATAAAAAGAGATGAGATTGCAAAATTGTTTCTTCATAATAGTACAAGCAAAAGTGTGGCACTGTCTTTCCAGAAAATGGCTTTTCAGAAGATATGCCCATACTTTCAATGTGGTGATTTTAAGCAATTCTAATTATAGGATTCTATTCTAGGAAAGTAAACAGAAGGACAGGCAGAAAGTAAGCCAGGTGAGGCAGCTCACACCTAGATCATGCATTTGAATGCCTGACAGTAGGTTCACAGCAGAAGTGGAGCCATCCAGAGCTGGAGGGAGTTTCAGGCCAGCTGGCTTATAGAGTATGATCCATCCCAAAACAAAGGAGAAAGAAAAAAAGAACAGAGAAAGAAAAGAAAAAAAATGTATGAAGAGTTTTCTAGTATGCATTAAAAAGGAAAAATTAGAAGGTGCCTATATACTAACAACATAAAATATTTGGAAATAAATGCTATATTAAGAGTTGAATATTAACACTATTATACAGATACTCATGAAGAGTCAAATTTCTCAAAGGCTCATAGAGCGAGGCTGAGGCTACATAAAAATATTCAGAGTGTCTTTCCTTTTCAGAGAATGGTGTTCTACAGCAAAACTCCTGAGAACCTCTCCCTTTTCTCTCTGTTTTCAGTAATAGATTAGTAAGTGTTCTTATCTAGAAAGTGTTATGAGCAGGTAATAATAATGTAACAATAATAACAACAACAACAATAATAATAGTAATCATAATAATAGCAAATGGTATTTTTTCTATGTAGTAGCAAAATTGGAAACTCCCAGTGTCTTACCAAGACACTGGTTTCACAACTGCAGCTGTAGGTAGCATTTATGCTGCTTACTGAACAAAAACCAATTCTATCCATCCAGGAAGATTTAGATGATAATGCCTGCGTGTGTTGGAGGTAGGCCAGTGTGCTTGCTTTGCACAGAGCCTGTGAAGTGTGGTTCTTATGTGTGTTAAAATTCCACTGTTCGCACATAACCAGTGCAGAGATCGGAACCCCATTTCAGGTTCCTTCTTGCAATTTGAGTGCAAGCATGTGGCCTAGTCCTAGGATGTGTACGAACATAAAGTCAGCTCAGAACATATGCTTAACAAAAGCCATCTGGATCTCTATTCTGGGAAGTGACACTTCTGCCAACTCTAAAAAGCAATGAAGCAGAGACTCAACCCTCAGGCACTGTGTTCAGTAGTTAGGCAAAAGCTGATGGGCCAGAAGCAGCCCAAAGACATCATGCATGTCTATTAGGAGCTCCTAAGAGAAAGACCTTTAGGCCTGAACTTCCACACATCTGCTTTTATTTATTTTTTAATGTATATGAATATGCTGTAGATGTCTTCAGACACACCAGAAAAGGACATTGGATCCCATTGCAGATGGTTGTGAGCCACCATGTGGTTGCTGGGAATTGAACTCAGGACCTCTAGAAGAGCAGTCAATGCTCTTTACCACTGAGCCAGCTCTCCAGCCCATGCTTTTAATTTTAGTGAAACATAGACAATTTTTCTCCATTACATCCTATATACCCCCCACAAACACACTTTAAGAGCATAGAAAAATACTTTTTTCCTTTTTATTGTATATATCATATTTATATTTCAAATATTACTCCCTTTCCGGGTTTCCCTTCCCTAAAGCTCCTATCCCATCCTCCTTCCCCCTACTTCTGCGGTGGTGCTCCCCTACTCCTTCCCCCACCCCACCTCCCTGCTCTAACATTCAGCTATACTGGGGAATTCAGCAATAGCAGGACCAAAGGCTTTTCTTTCCAATGATGCAAAAACAAGGTTATCCTCTGCTACACATGCATCTGGAGCCATGGGTTCATCCATTTCTACTCTTAGGATAATGGTTTAGACCCTGAGAGCTCTGGTTGGTTGCTATTGTTGTCCTTATGGGGTTGCAAACCCCTTCAGCTCCTTCAGTCCTTTCTCTTACACCTCTATTGGGACCCTGTTCTCAGTTCAGTGGTTAGCTGTGAGCATCCACCTCTGTATTTGTCATGATCTGGCAGAACCTTTCAGGAGACAACTATATCAGGCTCCTGTCAGCATGCACTTCTTGGCATCAAGAATATTGTCTGGGTTTGGTGGTTGTATTTGGGCTGGATCTCGAGGTGGGGCTGTCTCTGGATGGCCTTTGCTTCAGTCACTGTGTCAAACTTTGTCTCCATATATACTTCTGTGGATATTTTTGTTCCCCCATCTGAGATGGACTGAAGCACCTGAACTTTGGTCATCCTTCTTTTTGAGCTTCATGTGGTCTGTAATCAAGCTTTGGGCTAATATTACTTACCAGTGAGTGAATTATATGTGTGTTCTTTTGTGATTGGATTACCTCACTCAAGATGATATTTTCTAGTTCGTCCATTTACCTAAGAAATTCATGAAAACATTGTTTTAAACAGATGAGTAGTATTCCATTGTGTAAATGTACCACATTTTCTGTATCTATTCCTCTGTTGAAAGACTTCTGGGTTCTTTCCAGCTTCTGGCTGTTATAAATAAGACTGCTATGAACATGGTGGAGCATGTGTTTTTGTTATATGTTGGAGCATCTTTTGGGTATATGGCCAGGAGTGGTATAGTTAGGTTCTCAGGTAGTACTATGTCCAATTTTCTGAGGAACCTCCAGCCTGAATTCCAGAGTAGTTATACCAGCTTGCAGCCTCACCAACAATGGAGGAGTGTTCCTCTTTCTCCACATCATCATCAGCATATGTTGGCATATATTCACACACATAAGAAATAGTCTAATTAGAAATAAACAATGCCTCAGAAAGAATGAACAAGAGAGTGAAGGTAAATGTAACTATAATATATTGTATACATGAGGTAAAAAAATTTTAAAGTTTATTTAAAACCCTGAGAAGGTGTGTGTGTGTGTGTGTGTGTGTGTGTGTGTGTGTGTGTGTGTGTGTCCATATATGGTCAGTTGGTCTAAAATGACTGAGGTCTTGGTTTCTTCCCGAGAAATATCTGGTGAGTTCAAAGGGATAAAATTGCCAATTCTCTTATTTTGTTAAGAGCTCTCCTTTTAATTATTTATTAAAACAGTGGTTTATGGCAAAGAACTCTGACATATGGATTAAGCAGCAACCTACTGAATGGGAAAAGATTTTCATCAACTACACAACCGATTACAGGCTAATATTCAAAATACATAAAGAACTCAAAAATCTAGATATCAAGAAAAATAACTCAACTTAAAAATGGGGTGCAGATCTAAAGAGAGAGTTCTCAAACAAAGAACTCAAGTGGACGAACAATATTAAGGAATGTTCAATATCTGTAAACATCAGAAATACCAATCAAAATTACTTTGAGATTTCAACTAACACCTGTCAGAATGACTAAAATCAATAAAATCAAGTGTCAGATCATGCTGAAGGGAAACAATCATCTGCTGTTTGTGAGAGTGCAAACTTGGACAGCAACTAAGAAAATCATTATGTCAGTTTCTCCAGGAAGATGGGAATTGATTCACCTCAAGATCCAGCTACGCTATTCTCCGTCACATATCCAAAGAATGCTTCATCCTACCAGAGAGACACGTGATCAACCATACTCACTGCTGCTTTATTCATAATAGCCAGTAATAGGAAACAATAGAGATCTCCTCCAACAAAATTAAAAAAAAAAAAGCTTTACACTTACCCAATGGAATATTACTCAGCCATTTAAAATAATAGCATTATAAAATTTGTAGGCAGATGGCCATAATTAGAAAAAAAATATCTTCAGTGAGATAACCCAGAGCAAGAAAGATAAATTTGATATATATTCATTTTATGTGGCTATTATAAATAACCAAATTACAGCTAATAGATTCACAGAAGTTAGGTATAGAGTAAGGGCTACAGAGGGGGATAGATATCTCTAGGAAATGAAAACAGAATAGCTATGGATCAATGTGGGGAGTAGGGAGCTTTAATAGGAGGATAAAGAGGGAACAGAAAGGGGATTGGGAGATTAGGGGAATATAGCTAAAGTTAAGAAACACTTGAGGGACAATTTGGAAACTTAAAACAGTAGAATATTCTATATACACACACACACACACACACACACACACACACACATATATATACATATATATACACCTATATATACATAAATACATATATATGTATATATTCATTTATGACTGTGTGATTATCTAAGTGAAATTTCCAAGTAATGGAGGATATAGAACATCAAGTTACCATCCATTGTCCCTAAATAAATCTTCCTGTACATAGAATCATAGGTAATGGAGGCATTAACCCAGTGATTCTCATTACAGTATCCAAATAGCTCAGGCTTTAACCAAGACTGTAAGTTTTGCTCACCACGAACTGACAGCAAAGCCCTTTACTGAGCACACCTGCATGACTCATTTAACATGAAGTAGAGCCGATGCCTTTATAAAGCCTTCATCTTATGTTGTAGAATCTTTGGTACAGGTGGATACTCTGCATGCTACCATAAAAGGGAAATATCAATACAGTCACAGACTCTCTGGTTTACACCGCTGTCTTACCTGCAAGATATGCTATAGCAATGGTGGCACAAGCCTATGCGAGTAACCACCTAATATCTTATCTGACTTAAATCTCACTCAATTCAAACAAGAACATAAAAGTAGTAATAGAATAAATACTCATGACATTTTTTTTTTAACTAGCATGTGAGAATCTTCTTCATGCAGTGGATGGAAACAAATACCAAGACTCACAACCAGAGATGTAGAGAGTAAGAAGCCTTAGAGTACTCAGACCTAAAAGTGACCTATCCATTAAATCCTTCCCCTCAGAGCTCACCGAAGCCTGAAAGAAGAGTAGACAGAAGGTAAGAGCCACAGGGAATGAGGATATAAAAATCCCGCTAAATCAGCATGAGCAGGGGTAACATGAACTGACGGAGACTGACAGCACAAAGCCTGCAAAGGCCCGGATCATGCCCTTTGCATATAGAGTTTCCAGTTTAGTACTTTTTACAGAATTCTCTAGTGTGGAAATGAGTGGGTCTCAGATTTTTTTTTCTTTCTGTTTGTTGTTTTGTCTAATTCTAGTGTATTGGTTTTTGTTTATCTCATATGTAACTTATTAGTATTACTTAGAAGTTTGGGGGTGTTGTTTTATCCATTTGTTTGTTTTTTGTTTTTGTTTTTGTTTTTGTTTTGTTTTTTTTAGTAAGAGACAAGAAAATGGAGATGAATAGGAGGAGAAACACCCTTTCAAAACTTTAAGCTTTTATCAAATGTTGTTAATTTATTGTAGTGTCGTCTTCTCTCTTTAGATTCAGTAAGAATCTGTTTCTCTGGGCCAAAGGTTATAACTTTAATGAAAGAGGGCTTGCTTACATAGAATGCAGAAGGCAATCAGCGCTGCCAAAAGTCAGCTGCTTTTTCCATACTGAGCCAATACACATTTCTGAAACTTTTTTCCCCATTATGAACATCCTTTACAACCCAGCCGAAATGCTCATATCAGTTCTTAAAACCCTGGCTCAGCTTCCCTGCTCAGTAGATGCTCAGATACGTGCTTCGGCACCAATCCACAGTTGGCTGGGTAAGCTGTTACTCCAAAGCAGAGATGGACAGTACCACAGCAGGGATATGACTTCTGTCTCTTCAGATCTCTCATTCATCACTTCTTTGATCCATGATAAGTAAACAAAATGTATACATCCCTTGGGTTCTGACTACAAAAGAAATTTGGACTTCATTACAACACACAAAAATTTAAACTGAGGAAAGCAAAATTTGCTATTTTTTAATTTTTCTTGAAGCAGCTAGCTAGGTATAAAAGCAAAACCTACAGCTCCTTGCCCACTGAACCATCTTATTGACCCAAAGATACTTAAACTTGAATAATTTGTTTTCTAATAAAGATTGAAAATGTTAAGTTGCTGATCATGAGAAATCAAATCCCCTAAGAAGAAATTGGTTAGTTAGATTGATTCTAAGTTTAGGTATTTCTGCTCAGTTTTATGGGTCATAAAGTCAATATGTAGATGTCACCTTAACAATAGTGTAGAAAGCTGTGGTGTTCATCTAGTAGAATACTCTACTGTTTGGTGATGCCATGGGTTGTATCTCCAGAACCAACCACATTAACTAATAACTTAGATACCCATTTCCCCCTAAATTTTTATGACATTTGCTGTGGTGTGGGGTGTGTCTGCATATTCCTGTATATTTGGGCACATGTGCCACAGTGAACACATGAAATTCAGAGAATTTGCAAATTCTGTTCTCTCTTTCATTTCTGTGGGACTAGGGGATTAATTTCAGGCTTGGTGTTAAGTACCTTTACCTACAAAACCTTCTAACTGGCCCAAAGATATTTAAATTTTGATAGCTTATTTTCTTATAAAGAGTAGTACCCTTAACTCATTGATCATGTGCAATAAAATCTCACAAGCTATTGATCGTCATCATTTTATTTACGTCATGGACTTCCTTCCTGTCAGTAAGCATAAGTGTCAAATGGAGTGGTCAGTAGAAGTGTCATGTCATCATCCTTCCGATTTCCATCCAGCTGTGAATTTTATTCTGTGGTTGAAAACCAACAAATGAAACTTCTGGATACTAAATATTTCAATACTTATTTCAAATAAGAACGGCCCTACCTAAAACTTGAAAAGCTTGCATAGTCTTCAGTGAAGGCACATGTGGGCTTCTAGCTGATCCCAAATACACTTACTGAACAGTATTTACCTCTTTCACTATCTGGAGTAATGCCATTTTTTGGTAATGGTTAACAATGAAAGTTTAACACTTAAGCTCTTCACTCTTAAGTCTAACATGGCGTGTAAATGAAACATGAAGTTGGGAGAAAAATTCCTACGGAAACTCAGAGTGACAGAAAACACTGCATATCACCCGAAGAGTACTTAGTCACCCTCTGTGTGTGCATTCAGCAGAGACATGAAGGATGAGACAGATAGTACTTTCTGGCCAGTAATTGGATTTCCAATAGTTCAGCTGCGGGGTGGGGGGGGGATATAAAAATATAAAGCTGATAATATGTATTATAGTTCTAAAAGAAGAACAAGATCTCTGAAAAGTAGCTGTGTATCTCTCATCACAATGCATTTATAATGTTCAATTGGTCCATGGCTGGCAGCATGCACATGTCTGGACCAGTGCTGGATACCTCCATGATGAAGTACACAAAGGGCTTTCATGAAACAGCATGTGAGATACATGAAGACTATAGACGATCAGGAGAGAATGATAACTACAAGCAGTTAATACATCTTGGACAACATAAATCAGGAATCCAAAAGGAAATTCCTCTTCCTGAGAACACTATTTCCATAATTATGTGACTAAAAATCATCCATTCCACATAAACCCTTCTGGGATGTTCAGCAGCTGCCAATTTCCAGTCTTCATTGGGTCTCGTTTTGTGACTTCTCGCATCCTCTTTGTGAATACTGACATCATCTCTGACCTGCTGACATTTTTCCAGCTCAGTAGAAGTGCCTTATACATCACAACAAAACTGCTCTCCTTGCCTTCTTTTATAATTAAATTGTTTATGATATGGTGGCTTGTGATACTGTGTTTTGTTGTTATAAAACATCTATTAATTTTTAAAACTTTATACTATATACTCGTATAGGGAAATCATTGCCATTTGTTTAGTGTATAAGGAAAAATATAAAGATTTATATAATAAATTAGTGTTTTTGAAAAACATTGCATGCCACAATTATATGAGTAATGCAGATTCAGTAAAATCAGCATGGGTGTGGTACTTTTCTAAAACTCTCCTAACTTCATCAGCTTTAAAGAAGAAAGCATTTCTGAGCTAAAACTATTAAGCCACATTTCAATAAAAATACAACTAGGTCAGTGGTTTCCATTCCCCTAAACATAAGCCAATAGGCATATGATTATCATTGGGAAATAAGAAAGTAGACATCCACTTTCTACAAGTAATTAAAGCTGGCTCAGGAGGGGTTGTGTAATTTATCTTGTGTGGTCTAGCAGATGGAAAACTCTAGAACAAGAAACTTTCTGACACACAAAGCAACAATCTTTCTGATTACATTAGCCTCTGTATTCTTTTCATGGTGATGAAATAAAAAAATAGTTAAACATTAGATGAAAAAAACATACAACAAAACATGGGCATTAATAAAGAAGTAATTTTAATTAAAGTAGTCAATAGCCTGTGTAGGAATTATGATGACTGTATGAAATATGCTAGAAAATTACAGATTATAAGTAAACTAGTCCTGACCTATAGAGGGAAAATATCATTTTATCAGGGAAATCACTTAGGGTTTGCTTAAAGTTCAATCAGCCTTATCAACTGTGAGATAAATACAATTCTATTATATTTTAACTCTTCAAACTGGACAAGTTTCTTGAGCAAGGGATAAATGACTTCAATCAAATTGCATGAGCTGGCTTGTTTAACACCTTGACTTGCAATCTGTAGAAAGTCAAGTAGAGTAACATGGCAAAGAGGCTCTCAAGGGAGTTTATGGATTGAACATTGTCTGAGAATGAATCCCAACACACTCAACAACCTTATCTTTCAAGAAATATTTTAGAAACAAGCCTTTCCAGTTAACCAAAGCGAAGAAGCTAGTTGGAATTTGTAGGGGAGCTATAGTGATCTTTGGACAAAAGTCATCTGAAAAGGTTTAGCCAAATGATTCCCAAAAATCATGGGAGTTAAAGACAGACACCGGGAGCTTTCTGGTATCAAGGCTGGCATGGTTGGTGAGTTCAGCCATGTCCATCTCCCACTTTTCACTGTAACTTTCCACAGCATACTTCTACTTTCATATGTGTCCCCAACTTCATGTCCTTGTTTTATTTTTTTTTAATAAAAGGCTTATCACATCCAACCTGTGCACCACATATACTCCTGAATATGGTGATATATATCAAAGTGGGTTTGACCTATTCAGGGATAAAGATATATACACACAAAACCACTTGAGAATTATGTCTTAAATAAAGGCTAGTTATCACAGGTTACTGTAACTAAAAGGAAGAATTTTAGAGGCCATGAATTACCCCTTTTAATTATAGATTAGGAGTACACAAAAATTGTACTTTGGAAACCTAATCATAGAAAGTAGATTTTTTTGAGGCTCAATTATAATCATGTTCTGTGCCTAAAACACTGTTGTACTATTATGATTTCTATCATCATCATCATGATAATCTTCATCATCATCTCTATCATGATCAGCATTATCATCATGATCATCACCATTATGATCATCTTCAACATCTCCACCATCATTATCTCCACATCATCATCTCCATCATCATCATCTTCATCATCATAATCACAGTTATTGTCATTGTCATCATTGCCATCACCATCATCTCTTTGTTGCTCCCATGTTGGAAAAGTGGGCTAATATTCCCAACTTCTCACATAAGACAGGAAGAACAGGATTTTTTCTCTTGAGAGCTTAGATCCTCCCAAGCTATTGAAACATAGGCTATTGAAATACATCGAGGGAGAACCATGCCTCAAAAGTCTAAATTCTTCTGAAAGATTTCAGAAACTAAACTTTTGCTATAAAATGGAGGATTACTATCCAGTACTACAACCTGAAAATATTATTCGGTTCTGTTCCATGTGGGTTATAATTGTAGGTGGAGAAGCAGGCATTGTGGACCACTCTGCTCTGCTGGGGAGGTTTATCCAGCTCATGAGGGCCGCTTGTTAATCATGCATTTGACAAAATCTAAATAAAATCATAAGATCTATCACGATGGAGATATATACGCCTGGGTAAGGTACACATATTCCAAATCAAGATGGAGAATCTGATTTCTTTTGTTTTATAGAAATACAGATCAGTGGGACATTGTTGCCCTAAAGGGACACATTCAAATATTCTTAGAAATTATACTACAAAGCAATGAACTATTTTGAGAAGCCTAATGGAAGCCCAAAAAGGATAGTGATGAAGCCCTACTAGGTCTGAACTATGTTTTTTTTTTAATGGATGTTTAAAATATCTATTTTTTTTAAAAAATGAACAATATTATTTTAAAAAACAAAGATAAATGTACAGATTTTAAGCATTTTTTTCATAAAAGTATACAAATATATCTTTCAGTACTTGATGTTTTTAAAGGTTTGATAGTGTGCATTAAAATCTTACTAGTTACAATGAGCCTAAAGTACATGTAAAACAAGATATAACCTAGAATTAGTCAAAGTTTTATTACTGTGTAAAGATTAAGCATAATGGTTTTTCATTTTCTTTCTTTCTTTTTGTGGACTTTGTTTTTTCTTGAACTTCATATAGTCTGTGAGTTGTTTCTGGGGTGTTCAGAGTTTTCTGGGATTAGTATACAATTATCAGTGACTGCATATTATGTCTGTTCTTTTTTGACTGGGTTATCTCACTCAGGATGATATTCTCTAGATACATCCATTTTTTTAGGAATTTCATAAAGTCATTGTTTCTGATAGCTGAGTAGTATGCCATTGTGTAAATATACCACAATTTTTGTATTCATTCATCTACTGTAGGACAACTGGGTTCATTCCAGCTTCTGGGTATTATAAATAGAGCTGCTATGAACATTGTGGTGCATGTGTCTTTATCGTATGTTGCAGTTTCTCTGGGGTATATGCTCAGAAGTGGAATAACTGAATCTTCAGGTAGTACTATGTCCAGTTTTCTGAGGAATTGCCAGACTGATTTCTAGAGTACTTGTAACAGTTTACAACCCCACCAACAGTGGAGAACTGTTCCTCTTTCTCCACATCCTTGTCAGCTTCTGCTGCCATCTGAATTTTTGATCTTGGCCAATCTGACTGGAGTGAGGTGTAATCTCAGGGTTGTTTTGATTTTCATTTCCCTGATAGCTAATGATGTGGAGCACTTCCTTAGATGCTTCTAAGCCATTCGATATTTCTCAATTGAGAACTTTTTGTTTAGCTCTGTACCCCATTTTTAATAGGGTTGTTTGCTTCTCTGGTGTCTAACTTTTTGAGTTCTTTGTATACCTTGGATATTAGGTCTCTATCTGATGTGGGGTTAGTAAAGCGATTTTCCTAATCTGTTGACTGCTGGTTTGTTTACTTGGCAGTGTACTTAGCCTCACACAAGCAATTGGTGTTCTTTACAAGAAATTTTTCCCTGTTCCTATGTGTTCTAAGGTTTTCCCCACTTTCTCTTCTAATAGTATCAGTGTACCTGGTTTAATGTGGAGATCTTTGATCCACTTACACTTGAGCTTTGTACAAGGAGATAAGAAAGGGTCTATTTTCATTCTTCTGCATGCTGAGTGCCAGTTGGACCAACACCATTTTTTGAACAGGCTGTCCCTTTTCCATTGAATGTTTACAGCTCCTTTGTCAAAAATCAAGTGACCACATATATGAGGGCTCATTTCTGGATCTTCTATTCTATTCCATTGATCCATGTGCCTATTTCTTTACAAGTACCATGTAGTTTTTAGCACAATTGCCTTGTAATATATCTTGAGGTCAGGGATGGTGATTTCCGAAGATGTTTTCTTGTTGTTGAGGATGAATTTCACTATTCTAGGCCTTTTGTTATTCCAGATGAAATTGCACATTGCTCTTGCCAACTCTATGAAGGATTGGGTATAATTTTATATCCAGCCACTTTGCTGAACTTGTTTATCAGTTGTAGAAGTTTTCTGGTGGAGTTTTTGGGGTCATTTACGTACACTATCATATCATCTGCAAACAGTGATGTTTTTACTTTTTCCTTTCCAATTTGTATCCCTTTAATTTCTTTAGCTATCTTATTGCTCTGGCCAGAACTTCCAGTACTATGTTGAATAGGTACAGGGAGAGTGGGCAGCCTTGTCGAGTCCTTGATTTTAGTGGGATTGCATCATGTTTCCCACCATTAAGTTTCATGTTGGCTATTGGTTTGCTGTATATTGTTTTTATTATGTTTAGGTATGGGCCTTGGATTCCTGTTCTTTACAAGACTTTTAACATGAAGGGGTGTTGAATTTTGTCAAATGCTTTCTCAGCATCTAGTGAGATGACCATGTGTTTTTTTTTCTTTGAGTTTGTTTATATGGTGGTTTATGTTGATGGATTTCTGTATATTAAACCATCTCTGCATCCCAGGCATGAAGCATACATGATCATGGTGAATGATCATTTTGATGTGTTTTTGGATTCAGTTTGCAAGGATTTTGTTGTGTGTTTTTACATCAGTGTTCATAAGTGAGACTGGTCTGAAGTTCTCTTTCCCTGTAGGGTGTTTGTGTTGTTTAGGAAAAAGGGTTATTGTGGCCTGGAAAAATGAGTTAGGTAGTGTTTCATCTGACTCTACTTTGTCTAATAATTTGGAGAATATTGGTATTAGGTTGTCAATAAATGTCTGATAAAATTCTCCACTGAACCCATCTGGACCTGGGCTTTTTTGGTTGGGAGGCTTTTGATGACTGCTTCTAATACTTCAGGTGTTATGGGATTATTTAGATGGTTTTCCTGGTCCTGGTTTAAATTTAGTATCTGGTATCTGTCTAGGAATTCATTCATTTCCTTGAGATTTTCCAGCTTTGTTGAGTATAGGCTTTTGTAGTAGGATCTGATGATTTCTTGAATTTCCTCAGTTTATGTCTCTGCTTTCATTTCTGATTTTGTTTTTTTGAATACTTTTTCTTTGCCTTCTAGTTAGTCTGGCTAAGGGTTTGTCAATTTTGTTAATTTTATCAAAGAAACAGCTCTTGGTTTTGTTGATTTTTTGAATGGTTCTTTTTGTTTCTATTTGGCCAATCTCTGCTCTGAGTTTGATTATTTCTTACTGTCTACTCCTCTTGGGTATATTTTCTTCCATTTGTTCTAGAGCTTTCAAGTGTGCTATCAAGTTGCTAGTGTTTGCTTTGTCCAGTTTCTTTTTTGAAGCACTCAGAGCTATGAGTTTTCCTCTAAGTAGTGCTTTCCTTGCATCCCATAGGTTTGAATATGTTGTGTTTTTGTTTTCATTAATTTACAGAAAATCATTAATTTCTTTATTTCTTCTTTGACCCTCCTGTCGTTTAATAGAGCATTGTTTAGTTTCCATGTGTATATGGGCTTTTTGTTGTCTTTGTTGTTAATAAGACTAGCCTTAGTACATGGTGATATGATAGGATGCATGGGCATATTTAAATCTTTTTATATCTATTGAGGCTTGTTTTGTGGTCAATTTTGGAGAAGGTGCCGGGAGGTGTTGAGAAGAAGATATATTCTTTTGTTTCAGGATGATATGTTCTGTAGATGTCTATTAATTCCAATTGGTTCACAACCTCTGCTAGTTTTAATGTGTCTTCGTTTAGTTTCTGTTTCCATGATCTGTCCATTGGTGAGAGTGAAGTTTTGAGGTCTCCCACTATTATTGTGTGGGGTGCAATATATTTTTTTGAGATTTAGTAGGGTTTCTTTTATGAATATGAGTGTTCTTGTATTTGGAGCATATATGTTAAGGATTGAGAGTTTCTACTGACAAATTTTCCTTGTAATGAGTAAAAAGTGTCCTTTGTTATCTTTTTTGATAACTCTTGGTTGAAAATCTACTTTATTAGATATTTGAATGCCCACTCCAGCTTGCTTCTTGGGGCTGTTTGCTTGGAAGGTTTTATTTCCCACCCTTTTACTCTGAGATAGTGTCTGTCTTTGTCTCTGAGATGAGTTTCCTGTATGCAGCAAAATGCTGGATTTTGTTTATGTATCCAGTCTGATAGCCTATGTCTTTTTATTGGGGAGTTGAGTCCATTTATGTTAATAGATATCAAGGAATAGTGGTTTCTGTTTCCTGCTATTTTTGCTTTTGGAGGTTGAATTGTGTCTGTGTGTCTTTCTTCGTTTGGTTTTCTTGTTTAGGTATTTTCTTGTTTTTACTTGGTTGTAGTTTATCTCCTTGTATTGGGTTTTCCACCTCTAATTAGTTGTACTACTGGGTTTGTGGTCAGATATTGTGTAAATTTAGTTTTGTCTTGGAATATCTTGGTCTCTCCATCTATGCTGATTGAAAGTTTTGCTGGGTATAGCAAACACTGACACTGTTTACTTGTGATCTGCATGATGTCTATCCAGGATCTTCTAGCTTTCATAGTCTCTGTTGAGAAGTCAGGTGTGATTCTGATTGGCCTGCCTTAATTGTTACATGACCTTTTTCCCTTACTGCTTTTAGTATTCTTTCTTTGCTTTGGGCACTTGGCGTTTTGACTATTATGTGTCAGGAGGAATTTTTTTTTTCTGGTCCAACATACTTGGAGTTCTGTAGGCTTGTTTTATGCTCATGGTCATCTCATTCTTAAGTGTAAGATAGTTTTCTTCTACGATATTGTTGAAGATATTTACTCTGCTTCTTAGTTGATGTTCTTTGCCCTCTTCTATTCCTATTATCCTTAGGTTTGGTCTTCTCATTGTGTACTGCATCTCCTGGTCATTTTGGGTTAGGAGTTTTTTGCCTTTTGTATCTTCTGTGACTGTTTTGTCTATGTTTTCAATGTTTTCTTTGGCTCCCGAGAATCTCTCTTCCATCTCTTGTAGTCTGTTGGAGATGCTTGCATCTGTGACTCCTGATTTCTTTTTTAGGGTTGTCTCTTTTAGCGGTTTATTTATTGTTTCCATTTCCATTTTAAATTCCTTCTTCAGTTCCTTCAGCTCTTTGGTTCTGTTTCCCTGTAGTTCTTTGATTTCTTTGATTGTTTTTCTTGTTTCCTCTTTAAAAGCTTCTATTTCTTTATGCTTTTCCTCCTGTTCTTTTTTAAGGATCTCTATCATTATCTTGAGGTATGATTTTGGGTCTGATTCTTCTTTGTCTGGCATTGTTACTACTACATGTCCTACTAGAGGCCCATCTCTCTGCTTTAGAGGTCCATGAGGATTAAAAAAAAAAAAAAAAACATTTATTCTGCCCCTGAGATTTTGAAAAATACTTTAGGGCTAAAAAATATGAAAAAGGATGTGTGAACATTAGTGTGAAATGTCAGCTTGACAGTGTATTATCAGCTGGGAAAAGGGGTTCTGACATTTATTAGGGACTATATAGATACGAGAGGACCTGCCTACTCTGGACAGCACCAGGGTGCTTGGTTACATAAGAAGGAGATGGTAGTTGAATATTGCCATAGTGTCTTAGTTAGGTTTACATTTCTGTGGACAGACCCAATGACCAACACAACTCTTAAAAGGACAACACTTAATTGAGGCTGGCTTAGTTTTAGATGTTTAGATCATTATCATCATAGGAGAAAGCCTTGCAGCATCTAGGCAGGCATGGGACTGCAGAATAAGCTTAGAGTTCTGTATCTGAAGGCCTATAGGAAAAGCCTGACTCCCACATGGTTAGGGGGAGGGTCTCAATACACACATCCACAGTTACATATTTCCTCCAAGGCCACACCTGCTAAAGCTAGCAGTCCCTGGGCCAAGTGAATGCAAACCCCCACACATGGGTTACTCCTTCCCTCTCTGTTCCTGACTGTGGCCAAGCTACCTTGCCTCCTCTGCAATGATGGACTGTAACATTGAGTTGAAAGCCAAATAAAGCATTTCTCCTCTGGGTATCTTTTATTGAGAATTTTATTACCACAACAGGAAATAAAACTAGGTCAGGAACCCAGAAAAACAACTATTGAGCAGAATATATAGTTTTCACTTAGCCACGAAGGTGAGGTGCCTCACATGGCATTGAGAGCCCCACTTTAAAGCTTCAAGGCACCTCTTCATATGGTTGGACAGACTCTGAATCCAAAAGAAGTAAAATCAAAAAATTTAGTCTATTTTGGCTTTAGCTTTGACTATTACTTCTTTCTTGGGAGTGTTCAAATACTAACAAAAGTAATTTACTGACATTATATTACTTGGTCATAATTGGATACATTCTAAAGAATCATATTGGGTTGGGGAGGCAAAAAGATCAAAATGAACATCTGGATATTCACAATATGGATAAGAAATAAAGTAAATGATGTTTTGGGATTAGGTACACCAAGGGTTGTAAAGCATACTAATGCATAACTCTTAAATACCGGGATGTCCTAGAGAAGAGTGTGATCCCATGTACGGACCCGTGACAATGAGAATTTAATGGACTATGTTGTTTTTAAAGCATACCATTAGCTACGAAGCACTGCAATGTACCTGGTGTAATGAAAAGTAGGATGTGGCACTGCAGATGTCGAGGAAGTTTTAGGTAGATTTCTCCCCATCAAATAGAATAAAGGCGGGTGACAATTACTGCTATTGCAAAGTAGAAGTGAGAAAGAAGGTGTCATCCTGTCAGAACTCAACACTTCTGAATTAATTAGAAAGGAGTGTGTGTAGGTTCAAGATATCTTTGGACTGCTGCTTGGAAACCTTGGGAATGTGGGCCTTGGTGACAGAATACTTGATTAAGGACTAGTCTTTTCTGCATCATGAAAGAATTAAAAGTCTCTGAAAACAGATCCCTGTGGTATCTGCCGATCTTAGTTCTACACCATAAAAATGCTTAAATTTTTAAACAGGCTTAGAAAATCCTGTGTAGCCAAACAGACTCCCGAAATCCTGGTAGGGGCCAAGTTTGGAAAGCAGCTCTTGAAACAGTCAGGAAATTCAACAGAGGGCGGCCATGTAGTCAAATTCTCATGGCCTGGCCTTGTTAACTCAGCACTGGAGGTTGAGGAAGGATACAAACGTGATTAAGCTGACATCAACATTATGTATATAGTTAATACAGAATGACCAATAAACCTTACAGCTTCAAAGAAAGGGAATGTGCCTCAATAAAACAAGAAATCCACATTTTTATCAGAACCTGCTGAAATACATCCTGGAAATACACATATATAGATTTTACAAAACTGTCGAATTTTGAAAAGCTAGGGAACTTTGTGTGTAGTCTACAATTAAGAAGGAAAGTTACAAGGTCCAGTCACCATCTCTGTTAATCCCTTTAGTAAGAAGCTATTAGATTTTAAAGCACCATAATTCACTAGTACTTCCTTTTCAAGTGTAGAGTATTTGGTAAAATTCCATTTAAGCTACAGATTGCTTGAAATAACTTAAAGAATTCATAAGTGAAGAATCAGTAATCAATAAGTCTTCTGTTCTGACATTATGAATACAATTACTATTATAGCTCCTGGATCTAGTTAGTGGCTAACAGAAATTTCTGCTTTAGAAATGGGTACATGGGATGTAAAGCTGAAGATACTAGGGTACCACTTTGTCTGAAGCACTGAAGCAAACATATGATCATCATCAACCAATCTCTGTTCCACATGGGTTTAGCACATTAGTCCATTTCTTTCTAGGGGATGATAACAGCCTTCATTGAAGGCACACAATAATTTTTTTAATCTGACATCAATAGAGATATGAAATTTCTTTGATGAAGGAATCTTTGATCCTGGGCTAGAAAGCTCAGAAAGGAGAACAAAGCCTCAAGAATCAAGCATGTTCCATGGCTTCAGTGAAACGTTTTCAGGATCACATTGCTGAAGTGGAAATATTCTTCTCCAAACACAGAAAATAAATGAGTGATCAAATCAATCTTGGAGATTTGGCTTTTAGACTGACCATCTATCTTTCCAAAAAAAAAAAAAAAAAAAAAAAGAGAGAGAGACACTCTGGTTTCCAAATTTGAGTTTACATAAACATGCTCAGATTTAGCCACAAACAAAATATTAGATTTATATAATTTATCCTTAAAATTAACCAGATAACAGGTAAGTCTTCTGTCCTTCCTTCCATCCTCTTTTCCTCACTTGCTTCCATCCTTCCTTCCTCCCTCCCTTCCCCTTCCTTCCCTTCCTTCCTTCTATACTTCCTTCCTTCCTTTCCTTTTCTTTTTCATCCTGCTCATACACATCTTTGTCTATCCATTCTCAGTTTCCTTTGTTTATACTTGTGAATTATTGGTATTTGGAAATTCTACTGTGACTCTCTCCATTTGCTATAACGAGTAGTGCTGCTTGCACATTCATGTGAATATATTTGTGAATATATGAATACAAGTCCACTAGTTCTGTTTATTAACAGAATTGCTGATCACAGAATAAACACATATACACTTGAGTAGTTAATGTGAAATATGTTGCCAAAGCAGGTTTCTAATTTGCATTTCCACCATAGCTATGGGAAAGTTTGCATTTACATACATCTAATGAGCTGAAAGTTTTAAAGTTTCTGCTTTTCTGGGTTTTTTTTTTTCCTTATCCTACTTTTATTGGAACATCATTTCCCTAGTGTTTATCATAAACCTTCATTAAAATAAAGATAGCAGCTCTGTCATGTGTACAGCAAATGTATTACTGCTTTTTGGTGTGTGTGTGTTTGTGTGTGTGTGTGTGTGTGTGTGTGTGTGTGTGTGTATGTACTTATGATAGCTATGTAAAACAGATATAAATGACTTCAAAGGACTCATGACTCCATCCCATTACATTAAATAATTGTATTAATCTTATTATAACATGTAAATTCCTTATCAACAGCCTTACCCATTAGTAGTAAATTTTCTCATATGAAACATCACTTAAATATAATATAGATTAAAAAGAAATACTACCAAGAACAAACCTCTTCCCTCACTCTATGTAGGCACAGGATTGAAAATTAGAAAACAGTTTTTTTAAAGAAAAAATGAAGAAAAAAATCAGAGAGGTGTGTAAATAGGGTTTTAATCAGCAGAACCAGGGCAACTCCAGTCTAATTAGGAGGGGAAGAAACTTTTAGGAAGTGGTGGTTTAGTTTCTTCTTGCACTGTTTTGAGCCCATGGAAAGCCACAGGCACATAACTATGCATAACTCGAGCTGCTCAGACATCCCTTATGAAACAGTTCTACTTACCCTGTACTTTATTAACTGTGTCTCACCCTATTACTGCAGGTCTAACTTACTGCAGCTCTGATACCAGATGAAGCCAACCTCCACTAATATACCTGTGATACAAATGCATAATGTCAAACCAGTGGGAAATCCAGTAAAACAAATCCTCAGTCCAAAATATTCACTTAGCTGGAGAATACTAAAATGTTCACAAGAAACAAAGCTACATATGGGAGTGATGAAGACGCCAGACCTACAAGAGAGCATAAGCTCTGAGGTTTACAAGGAAAGCAATAAATCCTCAAAATGCTTAATTCTTCAACTCTGAGTACAATTATGGTCCATGTTCTGTTGCCTGTGAAACAACTCTGTGCTTAAACAAATGTGAATCTCTCTGTTTAATTTCAGTAACTTATTTTTTTTTTAATTATCAAAGACAATGCTATTGCCCAGGAGTTGTCCCATTTTCCCGAGAATGTCACCACTTCAGTCTCTGAATCATGCAGAAAACCTGCATGGTTCTTGGCACAGTACTGCCGTCTAAGGGCTACCAGTACATGTCTCCTCACTACTCAACTGACATTTACTGAAATGAAAGTACATTCAAGGAATGAGTAAATGGATGCTGACTGGCAGCATTTGTTTGGCACAGAAAATTGGAAAGGTAATTACAATGAAAAAAAAAAAGCAAACTCTAGTCAAGGTGCACATTAAGCTTCCCTAATTTAGGTATTCTACCCTCATATTTAAGGAGATATGACACACTGCATTTGCCAGATTATTTTATCTTGTAACATTTGTGTACGTGCATGTGTGTGTGTGTGTGTGTGTGTGTGTGTGTGTGTGTGTGTGTGTGTGTGTGTTAATTGGGCATGGGTGATTCACTAAGGGAAATAAAGCAATGCTCACAAATGCTACTGAAGTGATACAGGTCTACAGCTCAGATGCATCAGCTTGCACTGATGACATCATTTTATGAAGGTAAAAGCCACGTTCTGCAGAGAGTAGTGAGGCAAAAAACTGAATCTTGTTCTTTCAAAAATCAAGGACTGCTGTGATTCTGAGGGACCACAAACTTTCACTACCAAAGACCTACACGTTTAGAAAGCATTAAGCAAAGAGTCGTTTAGAAGACAAGCTTCAAAATTCACTATTTGAACAAAAGACATGGTCTGAGTCTGAATCACTAAACAAAGACGTAAATTTAGTGAATCAAAATATTTAACATTTGGTTCTAAAAGCGGTTCACAACTATCCAAATTGCCAAAAAAAAAAAAAAAAAACCATTTTGAGAAGTTACTTGGAAGGACTCTTTTGACTCTCAGCAAGACTGATGATCAGGATCTTTGAAGCTGGATAAGGCATAAGGTGTTCCATGATTACTGTGATCTAACTTGGATCTTCAACAAGAAAGAAAAACAAGTTGCAGTGATGGTTCCGTGGTTAAGAGTGGACACTGACTTTGCAGAGGACCCAAGACATGTTCTTAGTAGCCAGGGCAGGTGTCTCCAAACCACCTGCAATCCTACCTATGGGCAGATCCAATGCCTTTGGCCTCTGAGAATGTGCACATACACACACACACACACACACACACACACACACACACACACACACACACACACACCAAATAAATAAGTGGTAAATAAAACTAATCTTAAAATTTAAAACCATTTAGCGTTATCTGGGAAGGTTGTATTATGTATGCTCCATACTTATATGTAGCTTCATATTTATGAAGACATAATAAAAACACTGTATACCATCTCAGTTTCCAATGGGAGAAAAGTTGAACGTCCAGGAGCTGCAAATAGAGAATGTAGTAATGTTTTTGCAGTTCCCTATTTATGCTCTTCTCTCTGCTTCATAAGGACATCTTCAGTTCTTGCCCAAAAGTCCTCTATGTGCATTTCCACTGGGGTAAAAAGAACTCAATGATAATAAGTTACAACAAAAAAAACTAAACAACACAATACAAAAACACATTTTAGGTGATTAGTTGCCAGCATGATAGGAATGTTTTAGGGAGAAAATTATCCAAAGAAATAATATTCAAAGAATGCCGATTGTATTTGAACTTCAGTTCAATGAACACAGCATAGCCAAACAGCTTCACCCTAAACTACTGATTTCATTGCAGGGAGTGGACACTCATCATCAAGGACTGAATGATGTGCTGGCAGATCAATTACTTTAGAGAATAAAGAGTGAAGTAGAGAGTGATGTTAGAAGCTGTGGAAAAAAAAGAGATTTAATGAAAAATCCAGTAGAACTGGTGCAGACATATTAGAAATCCTAAAAACAAAGAACAGATCAAAGAAAATTAAACATTGAACCACAGGAGAATGGAGAAGAAATAATTGCATATAAAACCTTACCTAGACATTTCATAAACAGTAGTCATTTCACTGTCCAAACCAATATCAAACATTAAAATAAATTGAAAAAATACCACCTCTAGCATTTATAGATACAAAGGCAAAAAAAGCCCTAATGCCCTGATAAATAGTAAGATGAGTGAAGACAGCTAAACTGTATTAAAATCACCAAACAATATCTAAACCAAATAAGTAAGTAATTAAGTATGAAGAAGCAGTACCATAAAAATAATAATAATCTCCTCCTACTTAATACATACATTTAACAGAATTTTAGGCCAATACCAAGAAGACTTTAAATAGAACTGGATTTAATTATGTGTTATTTACAAAAAGTACAGTAGCCAATCAATGCCCCCCCCCCCCAAAATAATCAGGAAGTACAAGAACAGTGAGATGTTTACAAACACGGAAATAGTGCATTATTACAGAACTGGTAAGTATTTAGATCAATGGAAAAGAGAGTCTGAATTTGGTCTTGATAGATATACACATACATAAGCAGATGCACAGGTATTTAGATAAGTAAAGAAGAGAAAAATTAAATAAATGCGCATACCTCCCTAAAAATAAAAGACTTATCCTCATCTAAAATCACATGCAAAATGCAAATACTATGTAATTTATTCGCTTACTTAAAGGACAGACTATATGGAAAAGGGCAAGAATATCTAGTTAACACAGGAGTTCCACAATTACGTATTTACATATTCACACATATCCATATATATGAATGGCATAAACCTTAATGAAGTAAAATCTCAGTAAGAAAAAATAACATAAAAACTATTTTTCAAAGCCAATGGTAGAGCAAAAGTCATCTAAAATATTACAAAAATACTAAAAATCATAAAAAGAACTCACTAGAAATAAGGTAAAGATTTATGAAATCACAGATCATAGATTAAAAAATTAATTTTACTAATATTGCTCAAAACCCAAAGAAAACTGAATAAAATATCAGGCTTCTAAAAATTAAAAAATTGTGACAGAATCTATAAAAACAAGACACACCGACACATTAAAAGACGTGTGACTGTAGCCATCCACTGGGAACTGACTGTGAAGCCAGCATTTTGTAGACCATTCTTTGGCATGTGCCTATGAGCCCTAGCTCATCCATATTGACATAAAGGAAATTTGTTGGTTTATGTTCATTTTGACCAAAAAATAAACACAGAAACAAAACTCTTTAATGCAAGTGCTCATATTCAGAGATGTGTCTGAAGGTTGAAGACCCAGCACACAGCAGGCCGTTCATTTACCAGTAGAAGAAATGAGTTAATGCTTCAGTACTTGAAAGAACAAACCTCAACACTCTATCATCAAATCAGACCCAAATCAGAGTCAAATACATAAACATCACCTTATTAACAATTTAATAATTTCAAATAAATACATATATGATAAACTAAAAACAGCATAAGCATTTTGTCTTATAGTATCATATGAAAAAAACACAGAAGTGTTACTTTAGTTATCATAAAATTATTCTGGTTATAAAAGTGGCCAAAGCGATGTTTTGTGCTGAAGATAGAGAAAAGAGGCAAAAGGAAGACTTATAAACTATATAAAAATATGCAGAATTACATATGCTAAGATAACTATATCTGAATACATTCATGATCATCAAGAAATAAGCATCCATTCTGGGGCCGGAGAGATGGCTCAGCTATGAACAGCACTGACTACCTTTGCAGAGGTCTCAGCTTCAGTTTCCATCACCCACAGAGCAGCTCACAATCACCAGTGAATCCAGTTTTAAAGGAACGCAGTAACCTCTTCTGGCTTCACTGTTAAACCTTTGTAGGTATAACCAAGCAAAAACACATATAATAAAAACTAAATTTGTTTTCTATGTGATATTTATTAGCACATTCCTTAAAATACTGGTTTTCCTTTTCTTGTACAACCAGGAAAGTTTGTCTGGTGTGCCTAAGATATGTGCACAAGGTAGAAGATCCAAAAGCTTTGGTTGTAAATGGCTGGACTTGACGCCCAAGTCCTACCATCGCTGGAGGGGAAAGGCTCATTGTATATTCCTGATTTTCTAGTTATTCAAGCATAAATGGAGCTTTTGGGAATAAAACATAACATGATAGTTAACTGTTGAGCACAGCATCTGGTATATAGAAAGAAATTTTAAAAATTATCAGTTGGCACAATCATCATATAGTGGTTACAGACCAACCAAATGTGGGAACCAGCTTAAGAGAAACAAAGGTGTACATAGCAAGTTGATCTTCAGATATAGCTGAAGAAAAATTCTCTTGCTATATTTAAATTCTATCTACTGGGCTATGTTCAGACAGAAAATCATATTCTCTCATGATATTCAATGCCCCCTGAAAAACTCCAAAAAACATAAAGCAGCCTTTCACAAATTTTCAAAACGTCTGAGTGAAATTGTCCTATGTCTACATATACCACTCATTTTACAAATAATTCTTGCACAATCTACATTAAATGTTGTTTTCAGGCACAAACAATAAAATGTTGAGTGATGTTTTGTGCCTGTCATATACCCCACCGCATCTGCAGTAGCACTAACCAGTAAGTGACAGTCTGTGCATCCAGTAACTATCCTTACCCCAGTTGAAAAGTGTGTGGAAGTTTGTTTTATGCTAGATACATCTAGTTCCAAACCAGACATGATCTAAATTCATTTGTTGTTATTGGTGAGTGTAAGCACTCTGCAAACAGTAAATATCCTACACCTTTACATGTAGCAGGACATTTTATGAAGACTTTCTGTCACCTTAAGAGTCTTGGATAAGGTCCTAAAACTGAGGACAGCAAGTGACAAATGGACACATGCTCTAAAAGGAGGTTCCAGACACTTCTCAGCAGGCCAGATAAGATGTAAGATAAATCTATCCACGATCTCACAGCCTTCTTTGTCTTCTATTATTTGCTGGAGATGTAATGAAAAGAAAGGAGGTAAGGCAGCTTTGGAGAAAAGTGTCTAGCCTGGAAGAGGGAGTGTCAAGTCTTTCATCTCCTCATTACATACCATGTTCAAGAGACATTGCACAAAGATCAGCTATTGGACAATAGAAACACAGGGAAATGTGCTCAGAAGCAGGATACTGGGCAAAAAAGCTGTCTGAGTCCCTTTCTTTTCTTCCTTAGCCTCGTGTCAAAGCTGGGAGGGAAAAGAGCAAGGAGGAAAAGACATGGAACTTGTCAGTGCATGTCTCCCCAGCCTTCGCTATGGGGATTCCTGGCAAATCTGGAACTGAATGCATTAGTGTTGACTGTTGTGTAATATATTTTAATATCAGAAAATGATAGTTCCAATAATCCATCGAGATTTTAACATTATTTCTTCAAACACTGAGATACTTTTACCAGGGGGCTAGGAGAGTTCCAGCCATTGGAGGGTAGTGGCAAAAGGAAGGACACACCTGATTGCTGGCTATTCCAAACTGGCCCCGAACATCTTCCCTGTCTGATCTGACGTTGCACACTATGCTTACTGTTGAATATTTTGCAACATTCTAGTCTTACCCTTCATGACTCATGTCTGCACTGCTTCTCATAATGTCTTTGAGCAAATGAGTCTTTACTTCCCATGGCTGCGAGCACAAGCAGCCACACAGCATCACAGCCTCAAGTGTGCCCCATCCAGAAACGGTGAAGTACTTCACGACATTGATGATCTGCTGCTCTTCTTTCAGTCCCAGAGTTTACAACAATCTCTCACTCACAACAACCCTCAGGATTGGCTGAGTGAGCTGCTAGGAAATGAACTGTTGAGTACACTCAGACCCCAGCGCAAGCCAATACCTACTATGACCTACAGCTCTGTGAGTTAGATCTAAAGAACACCATAGATTAGATGAATATATTTTATGTTTCCCTGAAGAGTCACCAGAGGAGAGCCAAACCAATGTTTCCTGAGCCAGAAATATGGAGGTACAGGTAGTGTCCTGTCTGCATGACTGTCTAAGGACTTGGGAATGGTAAATAAAGAGACAGAAGATACTCTAATCCTTCTGTAAAGTACTACAAGTCAAGCTTACACTACTGTAACATGGATCCCCGCTTAGGAAATGTATGGAAATTCTTAGCTAAGGGCAGCAAATACTTAGAATGGAAGAATCTTGAGTTTCCCTTTATAAAGAAGATATAGACAGAGGCAAACACCATCGGAGCAATTAAAGCAGGCTGCCTGTGCTGAAAATGGGTGTTTGTTGCACAGTCTCTTTGTAGCCAGAGTTGTTACTGTCACAGTTGCTGTCATAGTTGTTACTGTTGTTGCTGCTTTTAGTGGTCCGTTTAGTTTCAATCAGGATTTACAGCATATTTATAACCCAGGAAGATCATAATGCCCCTCAATTGGCTACATCTGACACTGACTTTTCTCTTACTCTAAATCTGGACTATAATCTTTACTTGAAAAATCAAAAACAAAAAGCAAGCAAATAAAAAGCCTTACTATTCTTTAGCTGCCGCTTTGAAGAACAAATGTCCTCCCAAAATCTTTCTGGCTTTATCATCCAGACTTTCTCAGGACCTGAGGCCAGCCCTGTACATCACAGTGATGAAGAAATACAGGCAGTTCCTATCAGTCTCTAGTGGAGGGGAAGAGCTAAACTCCAGCACTAAAAGCCCTGACCCTACAAGCCTCCAGCATTTTCCTGAACCCCCAACCCACCTCACGTGTTTACAATCTTCTGGGTTTTGTTTCAGTAGAGTTGAGGTCAATGTCTTTCCACTATCTCAACATTCTTGATTATTTAACCCATCTAGTGCAAATTTTCTTTGATGTCCTTCATAGTATATCAAAATATGGCACAAGGGTGAGAATAGTTGCACACACAGACACTCACAAACACACACAAACACATACACACACACACACACACACACACACAGGTATTTTATGATATATACCAGCTTTTTCTAATGAAGGTGCCCCCCCAAAAAATGGGGAAGTCTGGGAACCTTCTTGGTTATCAGTGCTAGGAAAGAGTGTAGAGGGTTTAACATTGGAATCTGACGTGATAACATCCAGGGATCCTAAGAATCTTAAAACTCTCAGAGAAGCCCCCCTCCCCACAAAGCATCATGGCTTCAATTCTTCTCATAGCATGGCAAGGGAGGCCTTTTCAAAAAATCTGCGCCCTGAGAGCAACAGTGGGTAGGAACCTTTTCTATAAACACAGAAATAAGATTCACCAAAGCACTCTCTTCTGGAACTTAACCCAGCCAGGGAAATAAGGGTATGCCAAACATCCTGCAGTAAAATAGACTCTATCTCCTAGAATAACAGAGTCAAGTACCCACAGAGAAAAATATTACATATCTCATAAGAGAGATCCATTGAGAAATGTGAACTGAGGCAGTACAATTTGTCACACGTGACATGCTAACACAACACATATTTTGAAAAAAAATCTATAAATTGACTCTTAGATAAATAAATGCAATCTAACAAAATCGCAAGTTTACCAACAAACACTATCTATGCCAGAATATTATTTTCAACACCATGATCCTTTATTAAAAAATTAAGATCCATGTAATCCAATTTGCTGCTCTGCTACGTAACCTTGCACTCATAATCCACACAAAGATATTTTCTAATACGAATCTGATTAGATGTTTAATTAGCCTATGTAGATTATGAAATTGCTGTTTTGCCCTTGTCTGATTTAGAATTTCATCTCCACTAACTTATTTATTCAGTAACAGCTCCAATCAGTCTAACAGGGCACCCCACCACTCAATCAATATCTACCTGCAAGCACTGGCTCTTACCCAGAGCCTCCTTGGACAACAAACAACTATTATGAATTTGCAGATGTTTCCTCAGTATCTGGCAATGTATGATAAGGAGATTGCTTTGGTCTCTTTTTCATTGGCTCAGAAACACAGTCATTTCAGCAATAACAAAGACTAAATCATTGTCATTCAGTTGTGGTGCAAAGACTCCTTTTCATTTGGTCAATGAAATAAACAACAGGAAACAAAATCCCACTTCTCCTCCTTTACATACAGCTTGAAACTGTCTATCAGGGTGAGGAGTTTAGGAAAACATGACTCGATCAGGTCATGTGCACGTAAATTTATCTCAGTTCATAATGGAACGGTCTAATGACTTTTCATTAACTATATAGCAAACCGTAGCTGGCGAATTTCACGCCTTATTTTAGTTTGTTCCACATATAGAGCTTATATAGGTTCTATTTGGCTTCTGGCTCTGTAGTGATATATTCAAGATCACTTGCATATCAAAAATTATCATTCAAGGTTAAGACGCATTAGTACATGAGAAGCAAATGTGTTTAAAATTTCTCCTTACTCTACACCCAACAAGCCATGGGAGAACCTTTTTGGAATAAATGGACACCAATGTGAGCAGAAGAGAGAAGTCAGGCCTGGACCAGAAGCCCTTGGTCCTGCCTCCAGGTATTTTCATTCTATGCTCTAAAGTCAAAAGGTGTGATGGGGACAAGAAAACCATCCTGTATGGGGCGTGTGAGGCAGTGAGCACATTGTTAGGTAACTACCCACTGTTTAAACAATTCCCACAGGTCATCATGTTTGGCAAACACATAGTAAAAGCAGTGCTTTACACAAATCACTAATAAATCAATAAAGCACTGTCTGATAATTGCTCTTTTCTATTTTATTCTACTTCACAAGTCGGTAAGACACAATGCTTTAAGTCCCCAGAGAACATACATTTAGATTAAAATGTAGACTTAAGTCCTAACACAATTTTCAGTTTAGACAGACTTGTCAGTTACAAAGTGAATGTGATGTGGGTTTTGAAATCCTGAGACACGAGTAACTCATCACATCATTTCTGTTCCTTTATAAAGCAGGATTATCCTCAAATTTTCAAATTCTGTTCTCATTTTATGAGTTCCACCGGGTGTGTTTTGGTTCATTTGGCCTGCCATTCCCACTTTATCTTTCTTTTATGTTCATTTTTCAATTCTATCCAAAAATTTCAAGTTAAGAAATAAAATCCCCCAAACGCCAGCTTTCCCCGGTGGCCTTTGAAAATGGGAGACTTTAGATGAAACTGTTAGCTATAGATCAGAGCATGAAGCTAAGAATTTTACAATGGGAGAAATACAGAGACTAGTAACTCAGCTGAGTGAGTCTTACAATAACTTTCAAATGAAGGAACATGGTTTGCTTAACTCTCTGTCTAAAGACAAATTCTTCCTCTCTGAAAATCTTTTACAGATGAGTCTAGAAAGGACTTGTCAATAAATTAGCACTGGGTCCTGATTCCAAGGGAACAAGGCCTTATATTATTTGTTAAATGATATTACAGGTAGTTTACATCAGAAACATTCAATTTGGATAGCATCTTAGAATAACTTATCAAACATTTAAGGTCACCAATGCTCAGACTGTCCCCATGTTCTTTAAACGAGACTATCCAGTCTGCCTCCCAAACATGGGTATTTTTTTTTTTTTTTTACTCATGTTGATCTTGATTCGTGTGATAATAATTTAGTTACTCTTTGTCCTTCCATTCTTTTCCTTCCCTCTAAATCCTTCCATATACTCATTCCTGCTCTTCTTCAAATTCATGGGCTCTTTGTTCATAAATTGCTATTTTTCGATGATTTCCTGGGTGAGAATGGGAGACTTTGTTATTATGCTATCATGGTTAATATTGGCTACCAGTTTGAGGATACCTGCACTCGTGGAAGAGATTAGCTTTCAAGAATATCTATGAAGGAATTTCTTTATTAGGCAAAGTGAGGTGGGCGGAACCACTCTAGGTGTGGGTGACACCTTTCCCTGGGCTGACATCTCGATAAACAGAGGAACACAAGCTGAGTACAGGCTTTCGCCACTCCTTGTTTATTGACTGTGGAATATGGCTGCCATGTGACCAGATAATTCACCATCCTTTAGCTACATCTTCTCCACCATTATGGTCTGTATGCCAACAAACTCTTAGAAAGAACAAAGCATCCCTTTCGTCACAACTGGAAAAGCAGTGAACATACATTGCTACTGCATGATAGAAGGAATTAAAAGGAACATTTAGAGTTTGTGTCAGTTGATTTTTGACTGTCAACAGGACCCTCCTGAGAATCACCAGGGAAAAGAATCTTAATGAGGAAGTATGTAGATTAAGTTGGCCTGTAAAGGAGTGATCTTGACTCCTGACTGATCTGGAAATATCCAGACAGGTATGAAAGCATTTTGTAAAGTGGGCCTTGAACTGTCTGAATGGAGAAAGCCCAGCTGGAACAAGTACCAATGAGCAAACAGACAGGGGTCTTTGTTCTTTCTCTGCTACAGACCCTGAGTGTAACACTTAAGCTCCTGCCTCGATTTTTCCCCCTAATGGGCTGTAATCTGGAATTAACTTCCATCTGAATTATCAAAACAAACAAACAAACATAAACAAAAATCTTTGCTTTTGTATATTATTTGTAACAGCAACAAAAATAAAATGAAACTAGAACAGATACAGATGGAAACAGAGAGAGGTCATTGTTATCAACCTTACTGTTTGCCTTTGGAATGAGTGTTGGATTCTTAAGAACTTTTGTCTGGAAAAGGCCTTGAGTGCTCAGAAATTTAAGAGGCTCTTTCAACCAAAGCTTGAAAGTCAGGAATAGCATGAATAACAGGAACAGTGGAGGCCCAGATCATTTTTCAGAGAGGTACAAAGAATTTATTGGGATTCTATTTATTTCCTCTTAAGTAAGACAAAAGTATTAAATTTGTAATAAAAGTAAAAGTTTTTTAAATCTCTGGTAATAATGGGTTAGTGATTTAATATTTGAAAATACTTAATTTCTCTGTATATGGCAACCAGGCTTGGTTCTGATATGACAATTTAAAAGATCTCTCACAGGTGGAAATAGAAGGACAAATAGAGGAGCAGGGATTGAAGAATAGATCATCCAGAAACTGCCTCACCTGGGGATCCATTACATAAGCAGCCACCAAACCCAAGCACTATTGCTGATGCCAAGAAGTGCTTACTGGCAGGAACCAGATATGGAAGCCTCCTCAGAGGCTCTGCCAGAGTCATACAGATATAGTTGAGGATGCTTGATGCTAGCCATTAGACTGATCATGGGGCCTCCAAAGAAGAAGCTAGAGAAAGGATGGGAGGACCAGAAAGGGTCTGCAACCACATGGGAAGAACAAAAATATCAAATAACCAAACTCATCACAGCTCCTGAGGACTAAAACACTAACCAATGATTTTGCATGGAATGATTCATGGCCCCAGGTGCATATGCAGCAGAGGAGAGCTTTTTCTAGCATCAAAGGGAGGACAGGCCTTTAGTTCCGTGAAGGCACATTTTTTCCCAGTGTAGGGAAATGCCAAGGCACTGAGGTGGAGAGGGTGGTTGTGAGAGGGAGCACCTTGATGGAAGCAAGTGGAGGGTGAGAGGGGATGGGAGTGAGGAAAAGGGGGATAACATCTGAGATGTAAATACAGAGAATATACAATAAAAATTAAATTAAAAAATAACAAAAGAACTTATTTCTACCACTATTTCCATAAAGTTGCAATGACTGATGTATGAATCAGGGAATATTATCACTCACATCTGCATGCTCAGCATACACAAACCTACAGAACATTACAACTATTTCATGTTTTGAATTAAATCTCACTTATTCACATAATTTTTCAGAATGTCTTAATTGGTTTATAACCTTTTACTAAATTTGTAAAAGGCTGTGGTCAATAATACAAAACTTACTTTTTTTTTAGAAAAATATGTGTTTTTAATTTGAAAAAGTGAAACGATTAATAGTATGGTGAATGTATATGGTTATCTATAAAACAGAAACTAAATGTTTATAAATACATATTTATATCTCATATATTTTATACATTATGTTTTTCATTCTTTTTATTTTATTTAATTTTTTTCCTCTCTTACAACTTTATTTTAAAAAAGAGGGATACATATACAGATTTTTAAAGGCATTTTGGCATAACACTATATGAATTTATTCTGCCAGTACTTAATTCTTTTACAGGTTTGATAGCATGCATTTAAAGCCCACTAGTTACCATAACCATAAAGTACATGTAGAACAGAATATAACATGGAAACAGAGTTTTCTTGGTGAGTATAGATTAAGCTTAATGATCTTTGAATACCCAAAATTGACACAAGTCTATATTCTTAGCTCTTGGATTATTAATAATTTAAGGTCCAGGTGTACCATACTCTGAAAGGGTACTATACATTAATTTTTTTCCTAAGAAGGACTGAGGCTTTCATTTTTTTTTGACTTTTGATTTTCTTGAGCTTCATATGGCCTGTGAGTTGTTTCTGGGGTGTTCAGAACTTTCTGGGGTTAGTATCCCATTATCAGTGACTGCATATTATGTCTGTTCTTTTGTGACTGAGTTACCTCACTCAGGATGATATTCTCTAGATGTATTCATTTTTTTATAGGAATTTCATAAACTCATTGTTTCTGGTGGCTGAGTAGTACTCCATTGTGTAAATATACCACAATTTTTGTATCCATTCATCTACTGAAGGACATCAGGGTTCTTTACAGCTTCTGGCTATTATAAATAGGACTGCTATGAACATTTTGGTACATGTGCCCTTATTGTATGTTGGAGAATTTCTGGGTATATCCTCAGAAGTGGAATAACTGGGTCTTCAGGTAGGACTATGTCCAATTTCCTGAGGAACTGCCAGACTGATTTTTCAGAGTTGTTGTGCCAGCTTACAACCCCACCAACAGTGGAGGAGTGTTCCTCTTTCTCCACATCCTCACCAGCATCTGCTGTCATCTGAGTTTTTGATCTTAGCCATTCTGACTGGTGTGAGGATCTTGTTTAGGCAGATGTAAATAGTCAGTGAAGGAAACAAAGGGACAGCTACTGACCACACCCTTATATTTTCTTTCTTGTCACATTCCCTTCCTCGCATCATTCTTATCCCTGTTTTGATACTTGCCATGATTCCAAAAGCATAATCCCTAACAGGCAATTTAAAAATGTATCTGAATGAAGTACCCATTTTGAATGTTTCAATTATTGATTCCTTTATATCTCTCTTTAGAAATAGAAGTTATGCTCATTACACATTGGTAAAAGTGTAAGAGAAAGCCAAGTGTGGTAGCACATGCCTGAAAATAACAGCATGTGGAAGGGCAGGAAGATTACCAATTCGACCTTGTCCCCGAAAACTTTTAAGAGGAAAAGATAAAACAAAAATACTACATGACGAATTCACTCAAAAATCAACAATGTTGGTAATATTATATGATATTTAATCATACAACCTTAACATGACATTTAATCAGATTTGCACATGCTCATATGAAGAAGGCGTCAAATTGCTCTTAAAGTGTTTAGTTATCTTTACAATAGATTTTCTAATGTTGCACCTAAGGGCAAATCTTAGCCATCAGGTTATTGGAGCTCATGATCTTCACTGCTGGGTAGAACTACTGAAGACTTTTCCTCAGCAGCAGTCTACGTAGTACCTTCCGGCACTGTGACTGTAGACAGGAAGCTCCCGATTCTATTTCAGCTTGATTTTTCTAAGTCCTATGACCTAAATATCTTCAGAGATAAGGTCTTGCCATCAAGTCAAAGCAGGCAACCTGGACAAATGGTAATAGCTTTTGTTGTTTGGAGTCCTGTGGAGATAATATCCTACATTTTAATGACATTTTCTTTTACTTACCTACGGCTTCTGGTAAAAACATTTCTCTCTACACAAGAATAAAGTATATACGTAGCACTTACTGTAAACCCAGATAAGACACCATGGTTGGGAAGGTCATAGGCCATAGTGAGGAGTCTACAACTACTGCTTTGGTAAGTGAGCATATTGCTAAAGTGTCTTTAAAGTACTCATGCGTGTATCTGAAGATTAGTGTTTCAATGAGACTTCATCAGAGAAGAGTCTCATTGCTATGGCTAGTGGTTGCTACAAACTTATAACTGGTCAAAATATTAAGAATAACTTAAAGGGACTGCTCAGCCCTCCTCTAAAAAGACATCTATCAAAAGCTCAGGGAGTCTACAAGGGTCATGTAAGAGCTAGAGAGCTAGAGTAACAAAGTAAGAGCTAAAGAATGAAGAAATATTCAGCAAACGAAAAAGATAAGGCGAGAAAAGAAAAAAAAAGGAAGGAAAAAGAAAGAAGAGAAAAGAAAGGACAAGGAAAAAAAATCTCCTCCGAATGTTATACGGCTATTATACTCATGGAATCACTGCTCCTGAGGTTGTGTCTGTAACCGGAATACATTAAGTTGTACTCATCCACAAACCAATAACGACAAAGTCCTAGAGGACCATCTCTCTATGGGGGATTAATGCCAGTTAATGTTTGCTGGAGGAGGGGGATGGCCTTCTCCTTAATGCTGTAGCCACTGATGAGTTGCTCCAATAAATAATCTTTCATTCATGCTCATGTACACAATTCTAACTGAATTCTGCAGTTACACACATTGTACTAGAAGGATAACTTGTCAGAAAGATCTCAACAGGAAGGAAGAAGGATGAATGAGGGTAAAAGAGAGTGCAGACATTTGTTACTCACTGTATTCATCTATGAAATCATCAATGAATTGAAATATATTTAAGAATTGAATAATTTTTAATTTTAATGTAGTGCATATTATAAAACTTTAAATGTTTCTAAGACATTTTTAATAAACTACATTTGATATGGTATGTGGCTGAAATTTTTTTACATAAGAGCATTTCAGTAGCTTTGAAATCTTATGAAAAGAATATGTGCGTGCTGCCTTCTATGTGCTAGGGACTGTTCCAGAATGTAAGAGCACACAAGGGAACAAAGACAATGATTGAGTTTATTTGGACTGTCATAATAGAATATCATAAACTGAGAAACATATAAACAATGTATTGAGAAACTTACTTCTCAAAGATGAGGGTAGGCGGGTGGTAGAAATTCCAAAAAGAAAATACCAGCATATAAGGCCTCCAGAGGGAACCTATTTTTTGGTACATAGATCTTTGGAGTTTCTTTTACAAGATCCCTAATTGTTTTCTATCCTTATAACCTAATAAACTTCTTAAGGTCCCCAACTCCAGTCCACTAGGAGCCAATATGTCACATATGTACTTCAGGATACATAAATGTTTGTGGTACAGAAATAACATTTTTTCTTTGTAGAATTTATATAAAAAGCAAGCTAAACAGACAAAAAAAAATAAGTAAGTAAAATATTAGCAATACTGGTATTAAAGAAAGTGAAATGCTATTGCATTTCTGCTCTCTTAAAAATGGCAGTTTATGTCTTCTAGTCCATATTTCCAAATGCAAACTTGGATCTGCCCTCCACCTTGGCCCACAGATCTGTCTGCCTTCTGGGAGGCCTACTGGAATCAGGGAACCAGGGACAACAAGATCTGCCTGCTGCCACCTAAGATAGCCAGTCTAAGAGGCCTGCTACCACCAGGGACTATGAGGCCAGCCAACATCAGAGACAACATAATGGCTAATGGCAAGTGCAGGAATGCAATCAACAAAAGCCAGTGCAATATGGCACCACCAGAACCCAGCTCTTCTATTACAGCAAGCTCTGGATATCATAATCTACCTGGAAAAAAAAAAGAGTATGATCTTAAAATTCATCTTATGATGATGATAGAGAAAATATGCCCAAGTTAGTGAAGAAAATCAATTGATCTGTTCAATTGAAATGGAAGCAATAAAAAGAAACACACACACACACACACACACACACACACACACACACACACACACACGCACACACAGAAGCAACCATGCAGATAAACAACCTAAGAAATAGAACAGAAACTACAAATGCAAGATTCACCCACAGTCTCACCAATTGACAGGTAATTGTGACAGAACCTAAAGAGAGAAATAATAAAATTAACAGATTTGATGAACCTAATGGACCTAACAGATATCTATAGAAACTTTCACTCAGATATAAAAAATATACTTTCTTCTCAGCACTTCATATAAGCTTTTCTAAATTGACCAACTATTCATCATCAAAGCATGCCTCAAAAGCTATAAGAAGACTGAAATAACACCTTGTATCTGATCAGATCATAATAGATTGAAGCTGGATTTCAACAACAGAAACAAAAGAAAGCCTACAAATCTCATGGAAACTGAACAACTTAATACACAATGACCACTGAGTCAAAGAAATATTAAATAAACCAAATACTTTCCATAATTCAATGAATACAAGGGCACAACAAACCCAAACTTATGGGACACTATGCAAGCAGTGCTAAGAGGAAGGTTCATATCACTAAGTGCCTTCATAAAGAAACTGGAGAGATAACACAATAGCAATTTAAAACCTCACCTGAAAGCTCTAGAACAAAAATAAGCAAATACACCCAAGTAAAGTAGATAGCCAGAAATAATCAAACTCAGGGCTAAAATCAATCAGAGAGAACAATAGACAGAACCAACAAAACCAAGAGCTGGTCCTTTCAAAACAATCAACCAAGAGACAAAGCCTCAGCCAAGCTCACTAAAAGGCAGAAAAACAACATTTAAAACATTAGAGAAGAAAAGAGAGACGTAAAAACAGATACCGAGAAAAATATAAACAACATCCATATTTAAAACATTAGAAATGAAAAGAGAGATGTAAAAACAGATACCGAGAAAAATATTTTAAAAATGATTCGGTTTTACTTCAAAGGTTTATACTCCAAAAAATTCAAACATCTAAATGAAATGAATAATTATCTAGACTTATACCAATTACCAAAGTGAAATCAAGAGCAAGTAAACTAACCAGTACTATAACTCCAAAAGAAATAGAAACAGTCATTAAAAGTCTCCCAAAAAAAAAAAAAAAAAAAAAGGAAAAAAAAAAAGCCTAGGGCAAGATGGTTTTAGAGCAGAATTTAACAGACTTTCAAAGAACAGCTAATACCAATATTTCTCAATCTATTCCACAAAAATAGAAACATAAGAAACACTGGCTAACTCATTCTACAGTCAGCTTGATACCTAAACCACACAAAGATTCAACAAAGAAAAAAATAATCAGACCAATTTATCAAAGCAAGATACAGTTAGCCAGCAAGCCAATACCCAACATAAACAAAATGTATAGAAACTTAAAAGCAATCCCACTAAAATCAGGGCCAAACAAAGCTACCCAATCTTTATCTACTCAGTATAGTACATGAAGTTCCAGCTAGAACAATAGGACAAGAAAAGGATATCAAGGGGATACAAATTGGAAAGGAAAATGTCCAAGTATCCCTATTTGTGGATGAAAAAATGAATTGAAGACATCCAAAGATCTCTCATGTTCCTGGATGAGTAAGAATAACATAGTGAAAACAACCATCTTACCAAAAGAAATTTATAGACTCAATGCACTTCTCATCAAAATTCCAACACAACTTTTTACAGGCCTTAAAAGAGCAATTCTCAATTTTATGTGGAAAAACAAAAGAACCAGGATAACTAAAACAATACTTAACAATAAAAGAACTTCTGGAGGTATCATCATTCCTGATCTCAAGATGTACCCCAGAGCAATAGTAGTAAAAAAAATAAGTAGTATTCTTATAGAAGCAGACAGGTGGGTCAATAGAATGAAATAAAAAACCAAGAACTAAGTCTACACACCTATGAACAGTTAGTTGGTTTTTGACAAAGAAGTTAAAAGCATAAAATTGAAAAAAATGACAGCATCTCCAACAAATGGTGCTGGTCTAACTAGATGTATATATGTAGAAGAATGTAAACTGATTCATATTTATGAACCTGCATAAACTTCAAGTCCAAGTGGATTAAAGACTTCAACATAAAACTGGATAAAATAAATCTAATTAAAATGTGGCACATAACCTTGAAAACATTGGTACAAGAGATGATTTCCTGAACAGAAGACCAATGGCTCAAGCTGTAAGATCAACAATGGATAAATGGGACCTCTTAAAACTGTTAAGTTTCTGTAAGGCAAAGGATACTGTCAATAGGACAAAATGGTGGCCTACAGATTGTGAAATGATTTTCACTAATTCTACATCCAAAAAAAGGTCTAACATTTAAAATGTATAAAGAAACCAAGAAGTTAGACCCATACAATCCAACTTTAAAATGGGGTACAAAGCTAATGAGAGAATTTTCAACAGCGATATCTCAAATTGCTAAGGAAGGCATAAAGAAGTATTTAATGCCTTTATTCATTAAGAAAATACATATAAAAATGATACTGTGATGCTGTCTTAAACCTATCAGAATAGCTAAGATCCAACATTGAAGGGACAGCACATACTGGCAAGGATGTGGAGAAAGAGGAACACTCTTTCTCTGCTGGAGGCAGTGCAAACTTGTACAACTAGTCTGGAAATCAATCTGGTGATTTCTCAGAAAATTGGAAAATGTTTGACCTGAAGACCTAGACCTAGATTCTGGGGATATATTGAAGAGATGCTCTACCATACCAGAAGGACATGTGTTCTACTACATGTTCAAATCAGCTTTATTCATAATATCTAGAAAATGCAAATACCTCAGATGCCCCTCAACTGAAGGATGATTACAAAAAATGTGGTTCATTTACACAATGAAATAGTATTCAGCTATTAAAAACAAGGATATCATAAATTTTGCAGGCAAATGGATGAAACTATAAAATATCCTGAGTGAGATAACTCATACCCAAAAGGACTTGCATGCTATATACTCACTTATAAGTTGATATTAGCCATAAAGGAGAGGATACCCATGCTACATTTCATAAACCCAAAGAAACTAAGTGAGAAGGAAAGCCAAAGCAGAGATACTTGAATCTCACTTAGAAGGTGGAATAAAAAGTCCTTGTAGGTAGATGGAGGGCCGTAACTATGGAAGAAGGAATGGAAAGAGTAAATGGGGAAGGGAATTATGGTGTTCCAAATCAGGTCTTCAGAGAGACAAGAGAGAAGGCTAGAGGGCCAGGAGAATGAGTGGAAATCTGTAGCACAATTCTACTCTGAGAAACTGTACCAAGCAACTGATTGAAACAGATGCAGAGGCCAACAGCCAAACACAGGGTGGAGCCTGAGTACTCTTCTTAAAAATTGGTTATTTTATTTATTTACATTTCAAATGTCTCCATTCCAAGTCTGTCTCCCCTCCTCAAATGCTCCAACCCATCTCCCTCCCTTTTCCTGAAAGATGGTGCTCCCCACATACGCACCTACTCCTACCTCACCCCTCAGTGCTCTTGCATCCCCCTACACTGGGGCATTAAACCTCTGCAGAACCAAGGGCTCCTGTCCTACTGATGCCAAATAAGGCAGTACTCTGTTACATAGAAGAGTCATGGGGAAGGATTGAGGGCCCTGAAGAGGATAGGAAATCCACAGGAAGACCAAGAGCGTCAACCCATCTGAACATTGAGGGTTCTCAGAGACCAAATCACCAACAAAAAACAGCACTCACAGGTTGGACCTAGGCTCCACACATATATTGTACCAGATGTGCAGCTCTGTCTTCATGCGGGTGCCCCAATAACTGAAGTAGGGTCTGCCTCTAAAACTGTTGACAGTCTGTAGAACCCATTGCCCTAACTGGGCTGCCTTGTCTGGCTTCAGTAGGAGAGGATGTGTCTAGCCCCACTTAGAAATGATGTGGCAGGACCAGGGAATATCTGGTGGGGGGTAGCTACACCCTCTTAGAGGAGGAAAGAGGGGGTATAGGCAGAGGGAACTGTGTAAGGGTAGACTGGGAAGGGGTAACAATAATAAAAATGTAAGGTGAATAAAGTAGTAGTAATAATAATAAATTTAAAAGCACAGTTAGAGAGGGCAGGTCCTGAGGAAGGTGCTTTATGTTTGATCTAATACACAAATAATAGGCAGCAATCAGGAGCATGTACATGTGAGTATGAAGAGAGTAGAATGTTGTCCTCCTGGGGTCCATTAATTACCTGAGGCAGACATTGTCACAAGGTACAGGCAGCATAATCCAACCATCAAAATGCCTTGTTGTCAGTTCTCAGACGCCTTGAAGTCTCAATCCATCCTTCCTCAGAAGCCTAATAGAAGCCAGTCCCTTTGTTACATCACTACCATTCACAAGCAGAATCCACATGACCATGTGTCTCCTCCATTTCCAAGCAAAGATGGAGTTAGGTAAATTGCGTGAAATACTATAATTTTTACAGGCACCTCTGATGATTCTTGACTTTGCACTTTTATTATACTTTCTGACACTTTGCAGACCTGAAATATGTAAGACTGGAACAAATTCTTGAGTTTATAGTGAGAAGCCTTGTCTACAGATAGTTGCTAACATAAGGCCTACTACAGTTGCTCAGGCTATACTTTTTTTTTGGCACATCAATACATAAATACATAATGACTTTTGCTGGGTATGCTGGTCCTGTCCTAGAATGCCATCACTTACTCATAAGGTAGAGAAAGGATGATAGTGAGTTTGAAGCCACCTCTATCACATAGTAAGACCCTGACTGGGAAGAGAATACAAATAATAAAGAATCATAATGTGAGTTTAAAAAGAGATGGATCACCTCATATGCAAAAAGTGTTCAGTAAATAGGTGAGTTGGGAGGAAAAGTTATGTAAATATGTACATGCAATTTGAGATTACTGCACTTTTATAGATAAAGAACTGAGTAGTAAAGATGAGACTGGAATTATAAACCTGAAATAACCTCCTAAAAGCTCTTTCATTTGTCTGTGGTCATCTAAGGTGTGGTATTCAGCAATTTTTACATCAGTGAAACATTTGATGTTGGAACTGGGAAGCCTGAAAGCATAAGGTGCCCGGTCTCAGCCAAAGAGCTTGTTCCCATCAAGCTGCAAGTGTGATGTGAGACATGGAGAAGAAGATTCTAGAAGACCTCTCAAGTGTACCTGGTACTCCTCAATGTTCCCCATGCATTAGATGACTTCTGACAAAGTACAGAAGACAGCCTGGAGGTCCACTGTACATTTGAAAAACAAATCCAAATGACAATGGGATGTCTGTGTCTACACTAATGCAGAGACAGAATTCAGAACGATGTTAATAAAACAATCTTTAAGACTCTCAGCACTACTCTTTGAGAGTCAGATAAGAGAAAGAATGCAGAGTGAGCTTAGAAAGCTCCTTGTATGTGTTATATACATATACGATTAGCAAAGGCATCACACACATATACACATGTAATGTTCTATGACAAAAACCGTTCCAAGACCACTGAGCCAGTAAAATAAAGGCCTTTGATAAACTATAAAGTGATTTACCACTGCCAATTTTAAACATTGTGGTTATTTCTTGGTTCCTGTGAAAATTTAAATGCCTACTTTATTGGAAAATTGCTTAATTAGATAATAGTTCTCCAGAACAGGCATTGTTCCAAGTTAAAGATTCATTTCAGCCTCTACCATTCTGTGAAATAAGTACATTTGAAACATGGTTCATAAAGGAATTCATTTAGTGGAGGGAGCAGAAATAGTTGACTAAACTCTTCTATCACTAATTTAACTCACATAGGGTCAACCCAGTCAGTCCTCCTGAGCAGAGGGAAAAAATGTACTCCCATCCTGGTTGTTTTGACTACATGCAAAAGAGTGTTTTCCACTTTACACTGTTGAAAATGAAGGCCCTAGGGGTCTCCATTCAATTACTGGCACTTGGATATTTATTCCAGGGTCATAGTCAAATACCAAAAGGATACTGAAAATAATCATTGGCAACAGGAGTCCAAAGAAATCCAATGTATATTATTGGCCCTAAAATGGTAAACAACTACACAATGTGTGTGGTGAAATCAATTACATAAAGCTGTGTAATACTTCAGATGCACCAGGCCCAGATTCAATTGTTTCACATGTATCTGTCAATCATTCCTAATCATAAAGCAATACACTGAAGACCATGATTCTTCTATTCCAACTGTGGTCACAGAGAGTAAGTAACCTCCAAAAGCAAAACAGTACACTGATGATTCCAGTCCTGGGATCCAGTATCAGACTTGAAATGTTATTTTTAGTTTTAGTTTTGAAACTATTATATTAAAATAAGTAAAGAATGTATTTCAGCAAGGGCTCTGACAATCTTAACTCCACTTTTGTACTGGTAGTCTCCTTATGTCCTTTGTCAGATTCACATCTCACACCTTAATCTATACTCTTGTATTCGTCAAGACACTTAATGTCTTAGTCTTAGATCTTCCCTACAGGTCGCCTCTGATCAGTTCCATCACTCTACTGAACTATGTAGCTTTGCTAAGTGATATAGCTGCCTCGTCTCTCCCTTATCCCTAATCGCAGCTGACCATAGCATTTGTTGCTTTCTGTTTCCTCTTTTCCATAAACTGTTTAACACCTTGGGAAATAGTTCCTTTTACCAAACTTTTGATTCACCCTTAGAAATATAAGTATTGTACAGAATTTTAGTCTAGTTTACAAACAGCTATCAAAATAACAGTGCACCTTAACATGTTATCTTCATCTATCATTCTTAGCAAATTTGGGCCAGGAAGTAAATTCTATGACTATATCAGGTCAGCCTCAGTGGAACTCAAATATTTCCAGGGATTATGTGATGAGTAGTGTTTAATCAACATGGCATAAACCAGTGTCATTGGAGAAGAGGGAACTTCAATTGAAAAAAAAAATGCCTACATCAGATTTTCCTGTAGTTGAGTCTCTGGGGCATCATCTAGATTAATGATAGCTGTGAAGGGTGGAGTAGAGAAAGCTGTAGGTGACCTCTCTCAAAGATTCCCACCATAGTAAACACAAATTAATGATCAATGACAACTTCTGCATTTAGTACAGCACATACAGTGAGTATGACTTTCCAGGTTAACTCACAGCATCTTCCTTGCTCTCTCATAGTACTCTTTTTCTTAAGTTTGATTTTTTTATTGGATAGTTTATTTCAAATGTTATCTCCTTTCCTGGTCCCCCCTCTCCATTTACCATTTCCCTGCTTCTATGAAAAGACTTCCCCTCCCAATCACCCGTTCATCCTCAATGCCCTGGAATTCTCCTATACTGGGGAAGCTAGTCTTCATAGGACCAAGGGCTTCTCCTTCTATAATGTCAAATAATGCCATCCTCTGCTACATAGGAAGCTGGAGCCATGGGTCTCCTCCCATATGTACAACTTGGTTGGTACATTAGTCCTTGGGAGATCTGGGGGGAGGTCTGGTTGGTTATCTTCAACAAAATTATAGAAGAAAACTTACTTAACATAAAGGAAGTGACACCCATGAACATACAAGAAGCCTACAGAATTGCTAATAGATTAGACCAGAAAAGAAATTTTTCCTGTCACATAATAGTCAAAACACCAAATGTACATAACAAAGACTATTAAAAGTAGTAAGAGAAAAGGGTCAAGTAACATATGAAGGCAGACCTATCAGAATTACACTAGACTCCTCAACAGAGACTATGAAAGCCAAAAGATTCTAGGCAGATGTCATAAGACCTTAAGAACACAAATGCCAGCTCAGGCTACCATATCTAGCAAAACTCCCAATTATCATAAATGGAAAAACCAAGATATTCCATGACAAAACCTGACACAATCTCTTTCCACAAAGTCAGCACTTCAAAGGATAATAAATAGGGAATATATCACTCTTTCTTGAAGAGGCCAGTAGTAGTGGGAAGAGGAACTGAATTCCCCAATCCCATGGCCTGTATGATGGAGTATTGAGGGGGGCCGCTACTAAGAGCCAGTGTGCATTGTTCATTATGTGGTTAAGGCAGCTCATCCCAACCAAGTGAAACACTGAGCTGTGTGAGCGCTAGATGACTGCAGACTTGTGATACCTTCCAAACAATATGACCCAGCAAGGTCACTTCTAACAGTAGAGTCACATAAACTATATGAGCTAACACATGTATGTTTACCAATATCTAAATCATTCTTCATTCTGTGTTCCTGTTCTATACAAACTTTATCAAACTTTATGGTGTGTGTGTGTCTGTGTGTGTGTGTGTGTGTGTGTGTGTGTGTGTGCTCTAAAATCTGTGTCTATGGTTGCTTCTGTACACAGAATAAAGATCTATTTATAAAGTAGATTTATCTAGGAAAGTATTCCCCAATCAAAATCCCACATTCTCAGTTATATTAACATAACCTTATTAAATCACACTCTCATTAGTTTCCATTGTGACAGATCACTCCACTTCATTACAATAATGTGAACTACTGGTGATAATTTATTTCTTAGGGAGTTCCCAGGGCAGTGTGTGCATGGTTAGCCACTTCCTGTGGTAACTTACAGAATGGACTTCCTTTATACTAACGAGGTAAAGAGAAAGTTAGAAAAGGGAGACAGCTCCCTGCAACATTGCTCAAGTGTAGCCCTGTATTAACAAGCATGAATTTCTGTAGCTGAAGAAAATTTTAAGCAACTATTAATTATAACTTAACCTGAATCATGAGGACCTACGCCAAGGAGTGCAGTGTACACAGGGGAAAAAAGGCAAGCAATACATCCTCTTTCTTCAGGCTGTTTTTCATTTATAAAAATTATTTTATCACAAAAGTTCCAAATGAACATCAACATAGAATAAAACTTGATAATTGTTTGCTGATAATACTATATTTTTAAAATCAAAATGGTCAAAAGAATTAAAAGTTAATTGTAACAATTTTCTGGGTATATGCAGAATGATTGTTAGAAAAACTCAATATTTACATCCCAGTGGGCCTGAAAACTTAAATTATTTGTTATATTATTTTTATTTTTCTCTAAAAAACTCAGGATTTACAGTTAGCCTAAAAAGACTAAAGGCACAAAATCGCACTTAAGATGAAATATTAAATATGCACAAGTTATATTTCTCCGAGTGAAAGCTGTTTTACTCTTCAAATATTTAATTTGTAGTTCAAATTTTACATATGTGAAGGTGTGCATGATGCTCTTGGAGACCAGAAGAGGGTGGTGGGTTGGACACAACTGGAGGTACAGGCAGTTGTCACCCTTCTACAAGGGTGCTGGGAATTGAATGGGAGTCCTCTGTGACTGCAGTATGTGCTCTTAACCACCGAGGCATCTCTTCAGTGTCTTATTTTAATCTTATTATTTTACACAAGTCAATCGAACAATTTTTCAGGACGGTTGTATTTCCTACAAAATGAAAACCTTAATTAGAGCCAAATGTCTTATTCTTAAACAAATCACAGCAGAATTTGATCACATATAAAATGATATAGTTGTGATTTTAGAATACTAATCTCTAACTGCCTCTCTAAAACTCTCTCATGCACACATTCAGATTTGTTCAGTATGTAGGTGGTAGAGCTTTAAGACTCTTAAGATTTTGCTTGGGATTCTTTTCGTTGTAAGACTACTATTCATATGCTTACAAATGACTGCAGGAATAAAATTAAGGAAACTCACTTCTAGCCTTAAATTGCTTGAGAAAGTCACATATTAATTGGTTCTATTTATTCTGTTTATTATATAAAAATATATCTTTGCTGATGAAGGACTTTGAGACTTACCTAATGAACCAAACTCTCAAATGAGTTGGTTACTTGAGTAATTCTGTAGATTGGATTTCTGCTTAATGTAATTTAAAGAGATTGATAAATTTACTTTGAAAAATTACTAATGATTGTATTCTGAGAAATCTTAAACACTGGATCATATCCAACTTCAATATTTTACAAGATCTCATTTTCAACATCCCCTACACTTTGTTAAATGAGATGAATGCATAAATAAATAAATAAGTTGTCCACATGTTGATTCTAAGAATATTTTAGTGCAAATACACTGCACTTATCTGAAAATATATAGAATCTTAAGGTTAATCTTAATTTTCTTCAGATCTGATTTTCAGACCCTTTTAAAACTATAAAACTAACATTATCACAACCTCCCACCTCAGACCTATACTTAACACCATGAACTATAAAATGATTTCTAAGAAAAAAAATCAAAAAACCGTCAAAATAATTCTACCTAAAAGAATAAAACATAGGTCCTGACATCAAGGAGATAGAAAATATAACAAGGGAAATTAAGTTAAATTATATAAAACAATTAAGGAAAATTAAATGATATGATGTTTAACAGGATTTCCCAAAATATTCACAAAATGTTAATAGATGTTTCATTATAAAACATTAAATGCTTCTGTGGTCAAATAAATTTGGGGTATATTTCATAAGACATTACCCTCTTGGCAATTCACAATTCCATTAGCACTTTAACAACTAAAAAGTTTTTCCACATAAAAATGGCTGTATAACTCAAAATATCAAATATTTCATTGACAATAAAAGCACTTGTTGAAATTGTCTTCTTAGAAAAGAAAAAAACATATATTAAAAGTTCTAGGGTCACAGTTCAACACACTGATATCAAACCTTTACTTAAATCAATAGTTATTAATATTTTCTTGATAACAGTTACAAGAAGTGGCTTAAAGAACAAAAGTAAATGTCTAATCAGGGTTTATTTAAAAGTCCTTGAGTTTTTCCCAAGCTTTGCCCAATTACTTTATAGAGTTAAAAATGCCAGGCTGGTATAACTGATCTAAATTATCAGTAGTCAATGCTGGGAGATATATACGCATATGGATATGAGAATTGTGAGACAGTATTTTGTCCTTGCCCTACAAAGCCCACTAGGTTCCAGGAATGTCCAAGCTATCTCTTGAAATGTCTTTAGCTATGGTATATCATTTGCCCTCTTGTTTGGTGATGACATAAGCCATCATCTACTGGTCTAGTCTACAAAAAGAAGGATTATCACAGAGAAAACTATCCTCTCTTCTTCCTAGGTGAAACAATGGGTAAAAGGAAGGATAAGGATTCAAAAACCCTCACAATCTCAAGTTACCCTGAGGACCACACTGTCTACTAGCCATAATGGCAAAATTATATTTTCATGAAATGCCCAACAGGAACGTGTAAAAAACACTACAGTGATTAGTGTTCCTTTAGCAGCCCGAGAGGACATACTCCCTTTCTTAAACCAGAAAGCTTCACTATTTAGAAATCTAATTCCATAATGATTTTCTCCTTCATAATAAAAATGGTACTCAATCATCAACTCAGTTCAACAACCCCCACAACCACGAGAGCTGGGCCACTTTTGTTTTAACCTGAAAGTTCAGAGACAGTTGAATTCTTCTCTCCTCCCTCTGGGAGTGACCTTACCTTGCTCTAGGAGGGATTCTTCCCACCAAAGCATTTATCAAAGTACCTAAAATTAGATCCTGGCTTCATCACTTGCAAAAACAGCCTTAGGGGTCAGAGTTCAAAGGAGGAGCCAAATAGTTCAATGCTTTTGAGAGCCTGTTGAGAGATTTCAATGAGCTTTGATTTAGATGTTTAAAAACAAAATCATGTTTTGGCCGCTTCTGATCCTCTACATATAGATTAAAGTACTAAAACTCTAGCTATATTTTTCCTATCCAGGAACCTATCAATGACTTTCATTTCTACATCTGGAAGTTATGAAAATAAAACCACTGGGAGATGTTTGGTGGCATCTTTTATTGGACAGGTCCTCTATGATATCCCCCAGTGTATCTGGAAGAAGCCATATTGGTGAGCATCCTGAGTCAATGATAATTAGGGTTCTTTTTTCAGAAAGAAAAGTGATGAGAATAGGAGGCAGGAATTGGGTAGGCTGTTAAGACTTTGGGAGAGAAAGTGATCAGTTTATTCTTGGCTTAAAGTTATATATATTCTTGGGCTTCTCAGCAGCTTCCTTCTTGCCAGAGGTCAGAAAAGCTAAGAGTACTGGGGCCTCTGATCCCTGATCAAGCTCCAAAAGATCTTGGGATTACTAGTTGTAAGTCTCATTAAGAAAGAAAAACAAATTGTGTCTTCTCTTGGGGCTCTTTTCCTTCTGTTGATTTTCCTTGTTCAACTTTGATGTGATGGTTTTTGTTTTATCTCACTGGATTTTATTTTGTTATTTTTTAAATTCATAATTTTTTTCGTTTTTATTAGATATTCTCTGTATTTACATTTTGAATGTTATCCCATTTCACTGTTGATAACGCTGTTCTTCCCATGGGGTTGCAAATTCTTTCAGTTCCTTAGTCCTTTCTCTCTCCTTCATTAGGGTCCCCGTGTTCAATTCGATGGTTAGGTGTAAGCATCCTCATCTCTATCAGTATGGCTCTGGCAGAGCCTCTGAGGAGGCATCCATATCAGGTTCTTGCCAATAAGCACTTCCTGGCATCAGCAATAGTGTGTGGGTTTAATGACTGCATATGGTATGGATCCCCAGATGAGGCAATTTCTGAATGATCTTTTCTTCAATCCCTGCTCCTCTATTTGTCCTTTTGTTTTCTCCTGTGAGTGTTTTGTTCTCCCATCTAAGGACTGAGGCATCCACATTCTGACCTTCCTTCTCTTTGAGCTTCATAAGTTCTGTGGATTGTTTCATGGGTGTTCTGAGCTCTTTGTCATGTTTTGTTGTTATCTCTTGAAAGTCTGTTCTTTTTTAATGAGAGACAGAAAGGGAATGGATCTGGATGAAAGGGAATGTGGGGAGGAACTGGCAGTGGAGGATGGGCAACTGTCATTATGATGTGAGAAAAATCATATGCTATGATATGTAATTAAATGAGAAAAAAATCATCTTTAATAAAAAAGAAAAAAAAATAACTTTAGATGTTGAAGAAGAAAAATCTCCTGAGAATCACAGCTTGATTGCCATGCAATGCTTCTCTTTCAGACTATAGCAGAATTGTTAACAAACTTTGTTGTTTTTAATCATACACTCAAGTAAAATTTAAATTTAGAAGTAGAAAAAAATTTCAGTTAACTGCCATATTTCAATAGTTGTTAACATTTTCACAGTTGATTTTATATTTTCCCCTTGTTTTTATTTTATTTGTATATTTGCATTTGCTTACATGTATATCTGTGCAGTGTGTGCATACAGGATCAGCAGAAGCCAGAGGAGAAGATAGGCTCACATGAAGTTGTGAGCTATGATGTAGGGGCTGGGTTTGATAAGTAAGAGCCAAACCTCAGTCCTCTGCCAGGGCAGCCAGTGCTCTAACCACTGAGACATCTCTCCAGCTTCTGGTCCACAATTCTTAATCTAATTGTAAGGAAACATCTCTTCTACTGGTAACTCCCAACCTTTCCTAATTCTGTGACCGTTTAATACAGTTCTTCAAGTTATGGTGAACCTCAAAGATAAAATTCATTTTGTTGCTACTTCACAGCTGAAAATTTGCTACTGTTAGGAATCATAGTGTAAATATTTTTAGAGATAGAGTTTTGCCAAAGAAGTCATAACCCCAGGTGGAGGACTACTGCTTTATATAATTAAGGGTGCCTGATCCTGTTTGCTACCTCTATTTCTTCAGATGCTATCAATATTTTGAAACTATATATATTTATGTCCATGAGTTTTATGATTTTGGTCAGTGCATTAGTATCAATAAATAATTGATATAATTTCTGCCTTAAACTTTTACAAATGTATTTTTTAATTTTTAATATGTTGGTTCTATTAAACATTTTCAATGAAAAGTATTTATACCAATACAGAAAGAGTTAGTATGCTCCAATTGTGAAATTCATTTTTGTTATAATATAAATCACATACATATTTCAATTTGCAACTTAAAAGTCATTTCAAAATTAAGTAATGAATCAACTAAGAAACTAATCTTTTGTTATCTACATACTAACAAAGGGGCTTATCTTCTAGGTTCTGCAGATGTATGATTAGGTAAATTCCTTCTTTCTTATGTACTCAACCCCACATTCATGAGGCGAGGATCCTTGTTCTAATTCTCCTGTGAGATTTAAATTAGAGAATGTGATGTGAGCACACAGTAAGAGCTAGAGAGTCAGGTTTACATTGCTCACTGCCATTGCATTATTCTATGCTGCCCTGAAAATGTAGTGCTATTGTTTCTCTTCCTACAACAGTATTAAAAAATTATATACATATTTTGACATTTATTGAGACAGAACCTCAGTACATACACAAGAGTTACCTTGAACTTATGATATTCCTGCCTCAACCTTCTGGGTGATAAACTTACAAGTATGTGCTCTGCTTCCCTCCCTCCTTGTTTCCCGCCCTCTTTTGCTTACTTTCTTCCTCTCTATCTCTGTCTCTCTCTATCCCCCATTCTTGCTCTGTTGTCTCCCATTTGAAGTGGATTGTTTTGTGGAGAGGAAGGCTACTGATTTGTTTAATTTTATATCCAGACCCTTTGCTGAAGTTGTTTATCAGGTTTTGGAGTTCTCTAGTGGAATTTTGGGTCACTAAAGTACACTATCATACCATCTACAAATAATGATATTTTGACTTCTTCCTTTCCAATTTGTATCCCCTTGACCTCCTTTTATTCTCTAATTGGTTTGGATAAGACTTTGAGTGCTATATTGAATAGAGAGAGTAGGCAGCCTTCTATAGTCTCTGATTTTAGTGGGATTGCTTCAAATTTCTCTCCATTTAGTATGATGTTGGCTATTGGTTTGCTGTATATTGCTTTTACTATGTTAAGATATCAGCCTTGAATTCCTGATCTTTCCAAGACTTTTATCATGAAGGGCTGTTGAATTTTGTCAAATGCTTTTTCAGAATCTAATGAAATGATCATATATTTATTTTTACCATTGAGTTTGTTTATACTGTGGATTATATTTATGGATTTCTGTACATTAACCTATCCCCGAATCTCTGGGATGAAGCCTACTTGATCATGATGAATGATCATTTTGATGTGTTCTTGGATTCCCTTTCTGAAAATTTTATTGAGTGTTTTTGCATCGATAGGGCTTTTTTGAGGGTGGGGCTTTTTTAATAGCTGTACTATTTCTTTAGGGGTTACAGGACTGTTTAGATGGTTTATCTGATCCTGATTTAACTTTGTTATCAAGTATTTGTCTAGAATTTTTTTATTTCATTCAGATTTTCCAGTTTAGTTGAGTATAGGCTTTTGTAGTAGGATCTGATCCTGCCTCAGCCTCATGAGTAGCTGGAAGTGTGTATATTTTGACTTTTTATCCTACTCGTGACAATTTATCAATTTTACTTTATTATCTATGAGGTGCTTGCCACCTAATAAAACTGTATTTGTTAAAAGAGTAGCAAGAAGTAATGACAAACACTGTGCGATTATGCTAAAATGCTCACTTAATACATTTTAGTAAATATTGTTTTAATGGAGTTTAAACTTCATTATTAAAAAGCTACCTTGTTACCGGAGAGAATAATATTCTCACTATAAAAGAAACAAGCTCTTACTCTTGATCTCTTGCAGCCTTGCTCTACCCCCTTACCCCTCCTCTTCCCCTTCCCTTCCTTCCCTCCTCTCTCTATGTGCTCATGGCTGGCCTCTACTCCTCTTTCTCTCTTCTCTCTTCTCCTCTCTCTCTCTCTCTCTCTCTCTCTCTCTCTCTCTCTCTCTCTCTCTCTCTCTCTGCCTCTACTACCCTCTTAAATCTCCCATGACTTAAATAAACTCTATTCCTTACAAAATAAATAAATCAATAAAAGAAACAAATAAACCACACAAATTACTCATCTAATAATCAACTGAAGACATTATGTTGCTTACAGGATTTTAGTCCAAATTGCACTGTACTGAACATAGAAGAGCATGAATTTCCAACATTTTTACTTAAATTTGAAAGATAAAATTCAATCTGATGGAAATTCCTCGTTTTTTTTTTTTTTTTTTTTTTTTTTTTTTTAAGTATTTGGATGTTGTCAGAGAAAGAAGAAAATTGTCACTGACTCCATGCTGAAGCTAGAGACCAGAGGAACAGGAAATTGATCAGAAACCAGGGTTCCAGATAGGGTTCCAGAATGCAGAGCCGCAGACAAATTCCCAAGGACTTTCTAGAAATGCATGCTCACGGAATTAACCCTGCTGGCTCAGCTTTCCTCTGTGTGTATTAGAAATCTGCACTTTAGTCTTCCCTCTGGCTCTGAGGACATTTGTGACTGAGAACGCTGGCTTAGATTATGAGTAGGAGACAATCCCAGGACTCCAGTTATTAGAGCTTAGGGCGGAGACGTGTCCCACACCAAGTCCAGAATCTTCTTTTCTGATGTCTTTTCTTGCTTTGGGGTATTAGCTGTGCTTTAGTGAACATCCTTACAGTCTAAAAATCATTTCTCAGCTTTCAATGCCTTCTTACTATCCACCTACTAGGCCAAGCAGTGCGAAATTTACAACCCTTAATCAGCTTCTCCTATTCATACCTTCTCAGTTCCGCACAGGTCTGCTTTCAGCCTGAGAGCTCCTTGGGAAAGGCAATTTGTCTGGCACAGTTCCATCTAACGTTAAATACCATGTACATTTACAGAGAGTCATTAATGGTAAGTGATAAGTAGCCTAGAACCCAGATTTTAATAGTAAAACTCCTTGGCCATTAAATATAAAGCAGTTATTAATATACGCATGGCTAGGGCCTCCCCTTTGCAGACTCAAAACACAGCCATCTAGGAGAACACACTGAGTCTCTGCTACTAAAGAGCACTTTTATTTCAGAAAAAAACATTATCTTGCTTCCAATAGACATCGTGTGTGAAAGAATAAAAGATTGACCATTCACAGAAATTATTTGCCTGCTTTCAAATATTTCCACCATGTGTTTTAGTAGCTTCGCAGATTTTCTGAAAGAAATGGGGTGGCGGAACGGTGAAACATGTCCTTACAGTGACTTGAGACTATGCACTGTGCTGTTTCTCTTCGTCCTTTCCAGTTGTAAAAGTTGAGTTCAACCATGGCCACCAGGATTAACAGCGGGCACCCCAGGGCAGGGAGGACCCAGCAGGATTTACAAGACGTAGGAAAAGATAGAATCTGAATTGTGAAGTAACAGAGACTATCCTGTAACAGTTTTGAATCCACGCTTAATAAGACAGACTCAGGTCCCACAGTCTTGCACGATAGTGTTCTGCCTCTCTGCCAGGTGCCTGGGGCACCAAGGGCATGTCACTCGCGGAGAGAAGGGGACGGCAGAACAAAGTCTGAAATGTTCTTGGTCCATGGTTCCCCTTACGGTGTCCAGGCTAGGCGGGAAGGGGGGAGGCGAAAGTAATGTGAGCCAGAGTGGACAGTACTTCCTCGGGAGTCTTTGGTAGTGCTCTTGGATGAAGGCCTTTCCACAGCAGCGATCGTGCTCTAAACAATTCTCTGATCCGGGCCATGCTTGCTCATACTGGTTTATTCGATGGTGGATGTGAATGCATACACTTTATTCAGGGTGAACCAAGGATTAAATACCTTTTGTGGAATGAATATCCAGGAAAGGAAGCTCACTGACTGAAGGCTTGGTGCTATTTAGATACTTCACTAGCATGAGAACCCAGTGTCCCTGGTCTTAGGTTACAGAGCAGTTAGAGACAGGTAGGGAATGGCTCTATTCCTGCTGCTCCCAAATCTGAGGTTCCTGAGGCTTGAGCTCATTCAACCTTACCATTTCTTATGCCAGTCTGGTAACATGGGCCCACATGCCCTACAGCCTTGTAATCCCTTACTAGTATTTTTAAGTATAAAATAATTCTGACGTGTTTCCTTTACTTCCTGGTCACTTCTATAGGCATATGTGTAAGTGTAAGATCTATAGAACACATATATCTCATGTAAGAAGAAGAGCACTAGAATAGTATTATTATTATTATCATCACTATCCAAATAATTTAGGAAAACAGGTTGGGAAAATGTGCACCTATGAGGTGCAAAATCACACATGGTACTTCACAATGTAATCAGTCTACTTGGCTATTCCCTTTATCTACAGCCAAGTAAATATATATATATATATATGTGTGTGTGTGTGTGTGTGTGTGTGTGTGTGTGTGTATGTATGTATGTTCAAAGGAGTTTAGAAGAAGTTACAAAGATGAAATTGCTTACTTATTTTGATAAATTTAAACATCTTCCTGAGTAATCTCCATGTACAAGAGATAGGTAAAAGATAAGTTATGAATATCTTCATTTATCTTTGTGTAAAGACACTAGCCATGATTTTGACTTGGTAAACAGTAGTGTATAATCTTTAAATTACATATATTTATATCAATATATAAAGCTATCAATATTTCCTGTTATAGCAACTATTTATTACATCATGTATACCTGAAAGTATATAACTCATACTCAAACATATACTGGAATCATATTTATCCAATTTACATAAAAGAAAAAGAAATATGTGCACAAGGTCCCATGTACCAGAAGTGTACTTCAGGAGACATTAAAGATAGATTTAAGGGAGATGCACACACATAAATGTAAGCAACATCTCCCTTGAGGGTTAAGCAAAGGTAGCTGGGAGGAGTGGCAGGTGGGAACCTGTGGCTGAGGACAAAGTGTATAAAAGATGTGTCTATTTTCAACTAAAATAAAGAAAAAGGGAAGAAGAAAGATGGAGACAGCAAGCACTGTGGCCGTAAAATGCACAGTTTCAAACTAGTGAAGGTAAACACTGAAGTAAAGCCACCTACACACGTGCACACACACACACACACACACACTCACAAACACACACACATACTCACACACACACACTCACACACACACACAAACATACTCACACACACTCACAAACACACACACTCACACACACACATACACTCACACACACATACTCACACACCCACACACACACTCACACACACACACTCACACACACTCACACACACACACTCTCACACACAAACATACACACACACACTCACACACACATACACACACTCACACACACAAACATACTCACACACACACACACTCACACACACACTCACACACACACACACTCACACACACACTCATACACAGACACTCACACACACAAACATACACACACACACTCACACACACATACACACACTCACACACACAGACATACTCACACACACACACACTCACACACACACACACACACTCACACACACACACTCACACACACAATCACACACACACACACTCACACACACACACTCACACACACACACACACACTCACACACACACACTCTCTCTCACACACACACACACACACACACACACACACACACACACACACAGATGGATGGCTAAGCCCTCAGGCACATGAATGCACTCTGCAGGAGTTTTGAAGGTCTTCAAAGCCCCTTTGGTAAGGAGAGAGAATCATGCATCTCCTTTTTCTGGGACAACATTACCATTTTGTAACACACAAACCAGGGCTGGAAAAATCAATTCACCAGAGGCGATCCTTGCGGGCTGTAGGTGGGAAGTGATCTGAGGACCCAAAGGGCCCCGGGCTGCCTCATAGAAGTTCTGTGCAGTCAGTCACCCTCCTGTCACCCGACTCCCTCATGGCATCTTGTCATTCCTGTTCTTCCCATCCTGCTGTTTGCACTGAAGCAGCTAGAGTAATGTGCCCATGGCTGTTGATTTAGAACAAACTGAGATGCTAAAACCCTACACACTGGCAGAATTTGTATGTGCTAGTTCGACTTAAGATTTATTAAATACCTTTTAAAAACACAGTAAAATATATTAATTTGTTAAGTTTCAGCCCTTGGTTACATATTTCAAGGCCATGCCACAAAAATGAAAACTCACAAAACTTCTATTAAATAGTGAAATAGATGTCCATATTATCACTCGAAGGTTTGGGAATCTCTACGTGGCTCACGTATCTTCAGTGTGATGCTGGAGTCAGTCATCTCAGGACCCCACTAGGCAGAGACTTGCTTCCAGTCTCACAGGTGAGGGTGTTCTGAAGGTCACTTAACTCCTGGGCTTTGACTAGAGCACACTTTCCGTTCTTTGCCAATCTACATTCCACCCAAGGGGGTAGGAGAGCAGAAGCAGAGAGCAGAGGTCTGCAGTAGAGAAATCACAGCTTTTCATGATAGAATCATTAAAATGACAGCTCCTATTTCTGTTTGCAAGAGGTGGGTCACTGGGCCCTGTCCACCATCAATGAGAGGTAGTTCCAGAGGAACTTAGATTGCAGCATCCCAGAATTATTGCACACTAGGTCAGAAGATGGTCCAGCACAGTGTCTCATGAAGACTATTATGTGACCACTGGAGTTAAGCTAGCTGCCTTCTGCATTACGCTCTGCTCTATGAGAACAAGTATTTAAGAGACAGACTATAGTCATTTAGGATCATGTGTTACTGGAACTTGAATATTTCTTGAAAATTAATAGAAGGTGTTTTATTATTTTCAAGAAAAAAAGTATTTGTTCCCATTAAAAAAATTCTATGATTCAAATAATATTAGAGGCTTGTGAAAACATACATGTGTGATAGTGTCTTAAGTCCCTAGCAGATGGATTAATTTAAGGAGGTTCGTGGCAATGTTGGAGAAAGTAGAGGTGGGGGTGATGACATATATGAAATGTGCTGATAAGTGAAAGCCGCTGAGTAAGCAATATCCTGAAATTACAAGATCTAATCTGGAGACCTTAAAAACCATATTTTAAAAACAACTGACTATTGTGGCATGTGCTTATAATACCGGTTTTGCAGAAACAGAAACATTCAGATCCCTGGACTCTAGGGACAGCCAGACTAGCCTGTTCATAAAACTCCTGACAAGTAAAAGACCCTGTTTCAAAACATAACGTGATACTAAGAGAGAGTCACTCTTCTTTAATAGGGTGACCTCTGCTTTGTGACCACATATCAGGAGAGACCTCACTTCCAAGAGTAGTTGGGCAATATAAATTCCATTTAATGGTTATGTGTGTTACTTCTAAACATTCCTCATTCTAAAAAGCACACAACCACGGTTAACACCAGAAGGAAGGTAAAATGTAGCATGCCCCAAAGGAAACCAATTACATATTGAACAATATTAATGACCATCATCAATGATGCAAACTCCAAACCACCAGGGCCATAGCACTGACTGAGAACATTCAGAATTGCCTCTTACCTCACAAGCCAGTTGTGAAACTGATTGTCACAAGTGTGTCTCAAACAGTCCCAATAATTCATTTCCAATTACAGAGGCGAGAAGCCTTAAGATCTGGGTGCTGGCATCCTGTGCTTCTGGAAGCTTATGGAAGCATCAAGTCCATGTTTTGCCATGTTTCTAGGAAACACCACTCCTGTAACATTTCTTTGCTAAGCCAATGTTGACTGAACTTCTGCAGCAATGAAATGCTCTTCTAAATGCCGTGAATATTAAAATGATTAAAGAAAAAGCAATGAGAAATCAAAGAAACATTCATACTTATTATACAAGTGTTACATAGAATGAAAATCAAGGCAGAAAAATGGAATTTGAATAATGTTCCAGGGGCTATTTTAAGTAAGGCAGCCTGCAAAGGTCTCTCTGATGAGACTTAGTAAATCCCTGAGTCTTGTGAAGAAACCAAACAAGGTATGCTGGGAAACATTCAGGCACCAAAAATAGCACCTGACCAGGTCATGCTGTAGTGGGATGCGCAGGCTGTCTGAGAGAGCAAAGCCTATGTAAGGCACAAGATAAAGAGATGCAGAGGTGATGGAATCAGCAAATGGGGTCAAGTAAAGTCACTAGCCTCTGCAGTCTTGGTGAGGATGTGGACTTTAGGTGGTGTTATGAGAACATGAGTGCATAGATTATACTGTTAGCATCAGAGACTGCGGGGTCTATACTATACGCCCCAGCTCAAGAGTAAAAGCCTGAAGAATGGGCAGAAGCTGTTAAACCTGACAGTGGGAGTAATGTTGGTTTGGAGTCAAATTGTAGAGTGAAAGGGAAAGGAGATGATTGTGTCCAGCATACACTATGAAAGTACCATCAGTGCACATGCAGAGAGATAGTTTGGGCATACAAGGGTCACACCCACGAAAGGGGGTCTTCAAGTCAGCAAAGGAAACAGTGATGGGAAAGGGGATGAGGAGAAAAAAAAGAGGAACTATCCTCTAAAGCTCTCAGTGAACATACCTATGCACCAAAATGGGTGCATTTTCAAGACTATTAATTCTGTGGGTTAGAAAATCCCTTAGATATCATTAAAATACTGATGAATCTAAGCATAAATGAAGTTTTATCTTATATCAATGCTGGAAAGGGTATAGGGCAAGCTCACCACACGTAGCTGTTTGAGCACTTTCATGCAGCTCCTGAGAAGTAATTTCTTTTATGATTTGAAGCTTATGATATACCTTCAGCATTATTGTGATAAGATTTATTGATATCTATTTTTCACTTGAGTACAATGGCACTGCCCTTCTGGATGGCATAAAAACAATTCTCAGATAGACTTTTTTAAACAAGCCTACAGGAAGGTCACATTCGCTGTCAATTGCCCTCACCGAGAAAGGAAAAAGACCCAAAGAAAGAAACCAATCCTCTAATCAGTGGACTTTTACCAGACAGAGGTACCAGAACTTACTAGTGCCATCTAAAAGATCAATGTTTATACTGAAAAATATTAGTATTTAACCATTTCTAAAAGTGGATGTAAGTAGTAAATATGTGGGCCACCTCTCAACTTTTTTATGTATGACAGTTATGACAGTATCACACATAAATGATACTTTTGCTATCACAATCTTATTGTTTTAAAAAGCCATGTATTGATTCCTGAGCCCAGTAGCATTTATTGTAGACAATTTTTATAGACAATTTCTATATTCCATCTAACAGCATGACACACATATGTATAAATACACATACACACATATACACATACGTATACATACTTAACTACATTTATGAATGATATGGACACAGTAGCCTATAACTCAGACAACCATACATACTCCTACTCCCTTCTGCTGAGCTTGAACCATTCTCCACAGAGCAGTAGGACCCATTCTCTAGCGCAAGTCTAAATTCCAAAGTACAGCTTCCATATGAGCCAGCCGTATCACTTCAGGGCAGCCAAAAGTCAGTGCAGAACAGAGATACTGGTATATCTATGTCCATAGCTGCTTCCAGTACTAAGGTATAATATTCCAAAGCAAGGAATGTGCCTAAGTGCCCACCCATGGTACATATGCATGATAGAGACTCATTCATCCACAAAGGATGAAAGTATGTTGTTTTCAGAAAATGGATGAGGCAAAGAATCAGCATACTGGCTGAAATAAGCCAGTCTCGTAGACACAATGGTCTCTTTATTATTTTCTCTGTCGATTTATTTATTCTTCATATATCTGTCTAGGTGTTTGTCAGCAAGGAATTAAAATGATATGAAAAGAGACTATATAGCAAATATACTGTTAGTACACAGAGAAGGGAAGGAAAAAGAAGGATTATGTAATAAAAGTAATACATATATATAATAATTATGATCAAAGTATATTCTATGCATGTATATCTGGTATTTCATAATAAAACACCTTATATTATTTGAGAGGGGTGAGAAAAGGATTTACTTGGCTTATATATCCCAAATCATCATCAAAGGAGGTCAGGGAAGGATCTTAAATAGAGCAAATCCTGGAGGCAGAAATTTATTCAGAGGCCATGAAGAGTGCTGCTTACTGGCTTGCTCCTTATGGTTTGCTTACCCTGCTTTCTTTCAGCAACCAGGACCACTAGTACAGGGTGGTACCATCTACAATGGACTAGACCCTTCTGCATCAATAAATTACTAATCAAGAAGATGTCCTACAGACTTGCCTAAAATACAGCCTTAAAAAGGCATTTTATCAATTGAGGTTCTTTCTCTCAGATGATTAAACTTGTGTCAACTATAAAAATTAGGCAGGACAGCAGGTGCAAGGATGTTACAAGGTCACAGCAACACTATTGTTCCTATGATGAACATACCAGTCACAGAATCCAGCTAATGTAATATGACGTTTCATTGTTCAGTGCTTTCCTGCATAATGTCTAGAGTTGCCAACATGCGGAAAGGAAAAGAAATTTGTTAGTTGTTTGTAAAAGATAGAGAACACATCTCCACCACTCAGTGTGGCATATTTAAAACCTAACTTTATGGCTACCAGGAACAGCTGAAATTCAGGGTCACGGGCCTGGAGAGACTGCTCTTCGAGCAGCTGGGGCGCAGAGAGGTCTGAGTCAAGCGCCCAGAAAACACGTCCCCCCTCATTGGTTCAGGGGAGCAGGAACCCTGCCTTAGGGTTTGTGTTTCCACCCAGTGGGCACATAAGTGCAGAATAGGCACTCTGGCCATCTGCCACCAGGAACAGCTAAGATCCAGGGACACGGGCCTGGTGAGACTGCACAACAAGTATCCGGGGTTCAGAGAGGTCTGGGTCAAGCACCCAGAAAGTCCCCCACCCCTAGATTGGTTCAAAGGAACAGGAACTCTGCCTTAGGGACTCAGTATCCACCTGGAGGGCCTGTGCATGAAGAACAAACTCTCAGGCCATCTGCAACCAGGAACAGCAGAGATCCATGGACATAGTCCAGGTACACAGGAGAGACGGGAACAAATCACTGACAACAAGATGGCAAGAGGAAAGGAAAGAAATAACCCCAGGGAAATAAAGAAAACCTGGCAACACCAGAACCCAGCTCTACCATCACAGCAAAAAGCAGAATGCCAAACACTGCAGAAAAAGAAGACTCAGACTGGAAATCATAACCTCAAGATGATGATAGAGATCCTTCAACAAGAACGGGAGGAAAAGCATAAAGAATTAGAAGCTTTTACAGAGGAAAAAAGAAAAGCACTCAAAGAAATCAAAGAATTCGAGGAAAACAGAACCAATGAGGTGAAGGAATTGAAGAAGGAATTTAAAATGGAAATGAAAACAATAAAGAAAACACTAAAAGAGACAACTCTGGAGCTAGAAAACATAAAAAAAAATCAGGAGTCACAGATGCAACCATCTTCAACAGACTACAAGACAAGGAAGAGAGAATTTCAGGGGCTGAAGACACCATTGAAAACTTAGACAAAACAGTCAGAGAAGATGCAAAAGCCATAAAGCTCCTAACTCAAAATGTCCAGGAGATCCAGGACACAATGAGAAGACCGAACCTAAGCATAATAGGAATAGAAGAGAGCGAAGAATATCAACTAAGAAGCACAGTAAGTATCTTCAACAAAATCGTAGAAGAAAACTTCCCTACCCTTAAGAATGAGATGACCACGAGCATAAAAGAAGCCTACAGAACTCCAAATGGAGTGGACCAGAAAAGAAATTCCTGCCGACATATAATAGTCAAAATGCCAAGTGCCCAAAGCAAAGAAAGAATACTAAAAGCAATAAGGGAGAAAGGTCATGTAACATATAAAAGCAGACCAATCAGAGTCACACCCAACTGCTCAATAGAGAATATGAAAGCTAGAAGATCCTGGACAGACATCATGCAGACCCTAAGAGAACACAAGTGTCAGCCCAAGCTGCTATATCCAGCAAAACTCTCAATCACTATAAATGGAGAGAACAAGATATTCCAAGACAAAACTAAATTTAGACAATATCTGACCACAAGCCCAGCACTACAGCAAGTTATAGGTGGAAAACCCAATACAAGGAGGGAAACTACATCCTATTAAAAACAAGAAAATACTTAAGCAAGAAAACCAAAAGAAAAAAGATGCACAGGCACAATTCTACCCACAAAAGCAAAAATAGCAGATAACAGCAACCACTACTCCTTAATATCTGTTATCATAAATGGACTCAATCCCCAATAAAAAGAAATAATCTATCAGACTGAATACATAAACAAAACCCAGCATTTTGCTGCATACAGGAAACTCAACTCAGAGACAAAGACAGACACTATCTCAGAGTAAAAGATTGGGAAAAAACCTTCCAAGCAAACGGCCCCAAGAAACAAGCTGGAGTGACCATTCTAGTATCGAATAAAGTAGATTTTCAACCAAAAGTATCCAAATTAACAACATCAGAAAGAAGAAAAGTGAAAACATAACAACTAAAACTGAGAAAATTCAAGAAATCATCAGATCCTACTACAAAAGCCTATACTAAACAAAGCTGGAAAATTTGGAGGAAATGGATGAATTCCTAGACAGATACCAGATACTAAAGTTAAAGCAGGACCAGATAAACCATCTAAATAATCTCATAACACCTAAATAAATAGAAGCAGTCATCAAAAGCCTCCCAACCTAAAAAGCTCAGGTCCAGATGGGTTCAGTGCATATTTCTATCAGACATTTATTGACTACCAAATACCAATACTCTCCAAAATATTCCACAAAATAGAGACAGATGGAACACTACCTAACTCATTTGTCAAGGCCACAATAAGCCTTCTTCCTAAACCACACAAAGACCCTACAAAGAAAGCTAACTTCAGAAAAATCACACTTATGAATATTGGTGCAAAAATACTCAACAAAATCCTTGCAAGCCGAATGCAAGAACACATCAAAACAAGCATTCATCATGATCAAGTAGACCCATCTCTGGGATTCAGGGATGGTTTAATATATGGAAATCCATCAACGTAATCCACCATATAAACAAACTAAAACCACATGGTCATCTCACTAGATGCTGAGAAAGCATTTGACAAAATTCAACACCTCTTCATGTTAAAAATCTTGGAAAGAACAGGAATCCAAGGCCCATACCTAAATATAATAAAAGCAATATACAGTGAACCAATAGATAACATCAAACTTAACTGTGAGAAACTTGAAGCAATCCCACTAAAATCAGGGACTAGACAAGGATAACCACTCTCCCCTACTATTCAATATAGTACTGGATGTCCTGGCCAGAGTAATTAGACAGCAAAGTATATCAAAGAAATACAAATTGGAAAAGAAGAAGTAAAAACATCACTGTTTGCAGGTGACATGATAGTGTATGTAAGTGACCCCAAAAATTCCACCAGAGAACTTCTACAGCTGATAAACAAGTTCAGCAAAGTGCCTAGATATAAAAGTAACTCAAAATAATCAGTAGCCTTCCTCTACTAAAAAGAAAAACATGTGGAGAATGATATTAGAGAAAAGATACCCTTCACATTATTCACAAACCATATCAAATACCTTGGTGTGACTCTAACTAAGCAAGTGAAGGACCTGTATGACAAGAATTTCAAATCTCTAAAGAAGGAAATCGAGGAAGATCTCAGAAAATGGAATGATCTCCCATGCTCATGTATTGGAAAGATCAACATTGTAAAAATGGTCTTCTTACCAAAAGCAATCTACAGATTCAATGCAATCCCCATCAAAATTCCAACCCAATTCCTCATAGAGTTGGAATGAGCACTGTGCAATTTCATCTGGAATAACAAAAGACCTAGAATATCAAAACCCATCCTCAACAACAAGAAAACATCTGAGGGAATCACAATCCCTGACCTCAAGGATAATAACAAGGCAATTGTGTTGAAAACTGCATTGATTCATGTCACATGGATCAATGGAATAAAATAGAAGATCCAGTAATGAGCCCTCACATATATGGTCACTTGATTTTTGACAAAGGAGCTGTAAACATTCAATGGAAAAAGGACAGCCTCTTCAACAAATAGTGTTGGTCCAACTGGCACTCAGCATGCAGAAGAATGAAAATAGACCCTTTCTTATTTCCTTGTACAAAGCTAAAGTGCAAGTGGATCAAAGATCTCCACATTAAATCAGTTACACTGAAATTATTTGAAGAGAAAATGGAGAAAACCTTAGATTGCTTAGGCACAGGAGAAAATGTCCTGAACAGAACATCAATGGCTCATGCTATTAGGTCAAACATTGACAAATTAATGAGATTGCAAAGTTTCTTTAAGTCGAAGGACACTGTAAAGAAAACAAAATGGCAGCCAACAGATTGGGAAAAGATCTTTACCAACCCCACACCTGATAGAGGCCTAATATCCAAAGTATACAAAGAACTCAAGAAGTTAGACACCATAGAATCAAACAACCCTATTAAAAATGGGGTACAGAGCTAAACAAAAAGTTCTCAATTGAGGAATATTGAATGGCTGAGAAGCATCTAAGGAAGTGCTCGACATCATTAGCCATTAGGGAAATGCAACTCTAAATAACCTCACACCAACCAGAATGGTCAAGATCAAAAATTCAGATGACAGCAGATGCTGGCAAGGATGCAGAGAAAGAGGAACACTTCTCCACTGTTGGTGGGGTTGTAAACTGGTACAAGTACTCTAGAAATCAGTCTAGCGATTCCTTAGAAAATTGGACATAGTACTACCTGAAGACCCAGTTATTCTACTTCTGGGCATATTCCCCAGAGAAGCTCTAACATACAACAAAAACACATGCACCACAATGTTCATATCAGCCCTATTTACAATAGCCAAAAGCTGGAAAGAACCCAGATGTCCTTAAGTAGATGAATGGATACAAAAATTGTGGTACATTTACAGAATGGAGTACTACTCATCTATCAGAAACAATGACTTTATGAAATTCTTAAGAAAATGGATGCATCTAGAGAATATCATCCTGAGTGAGATAACCCAGTCACAAAAGAACAGACATAATATGCAGTCACTGATAATGTGATACTAACCCCAGAAAGCTCTGAACACCCCAGAAACAACTCACAGACTATATGAAGTTCAAGAAAGAAAAAGAAAATGATATACCACTACGCTTAATCTTTACAAACCAAAAAAATTTGACTATTTCCAGGTTACCTTTTGTTTTACAGGTACTTTATGCTCTTTGTAACTAGTAAGATTTTAATGCACACTATCAAAACTTTAAAAAAATCTAGTACTGACAAAGATATATTCACATACTTTTATGCATAAATGCTTCAAATCTATACATTTATGATAGTTTTTAAAAATGAAGCTGTAAAAAACAAAAATAAAAACAAAAAAATAAAACCTTACTTTATACAATTAAGGATATTTATATGAAGGATATATAATACAAAAGGGTAAGGGCAAAGATATCAGATCTGACATTTGTTCTCAGCAGATTTCACATGTGTGAAGCTCTTTATAGAACAAGAAGCATGAACCTTAACTAAGTCTTTACCACCAGAGCACCTGCCCAAACCTGAGTTAGCACACACCTGCCCAAACCTATGTCAGCACACACCTGCCAAAACCTGTGTCAGCACACACTTGCACATCCTTTGTCAGCACACATCGGCCTACCTGTGTAACCACACACTTGCCCAAAAGTGTGTCAGCACACACCTGCTCACCTGTGTCAGCACACACCTGCCCTCCTGTCACCATGCTCTCCTACTGGAGCACACTCTGCTCTTTACTTTTCTGTCTTCCAGGAATCAGTCTTGTGTTGCCCACTCCAAGGTCTTTCCATAACACCCATTACTCCAGTATCTTCTCAGTCCTTCATTTCTAGTTTTCTAATAATTCTACTTTATTTCCAGGAACATCTTCCCGACCTCCGAGTTGTTTAGTATTGAGTTCAGAGCTCCCTGTTGTACTCCCTGGTCTTCCAGGCCTCTCTGCTAGATGCAATCTGTAAACTACTGTGATGATTTGATGACTAGCTGTTGACCTCCTTCGATGCCACTCAAGGTTCCTCTAGAGGGTTCCTGTCAGTGCAGGCTTACAGGCACTTGGTAACTAGTTGATGAATAGCAAATGTATATATAAATTATTCACAAAACAGAATAAGAGGGCATTTTAACATAAGCATTCAAAGAGAATGTATTAAATTTTGTCAGTGACAATGTAAAATATGCACAAACACCTAGAAATCTAATACTCTACAGTAATTGTGGAATGGATAATTAGGGGAGAGAGCTTTGGAAGGTCACGTTTACAAATGTCCTCAGAAGCCATTTGTCTGCAGCCTGCTTTCCTCCTGTGCTCTCCAAATGCATTGCGGTGTTAATCTTCTCCATGTTCACAGCAATAACCACAACAGTAAATATGAAGGATGTTTAGACCAATGCTGAGAAATAGATTGAGAGGACACTAACTAATGAACATAGGAAGTGAACAAAACTGATCCCAGAAATGCTACCTCAAGCTTAAAAAGGTGAATTGGAAAGCAAACCCAGTACAATGGTGCCTAGAACTACAAGCCTGAAGAGTAATTTGCCATTTTCTCTTTCATCTTTGGAAGCCAATGTCCAAAATCTAATCTGAACATACTCTGTCTTATCATCAAAATGAGCTTGATATCACCCACTTGGAAAGCAAATCCAAAGTCCCTACTATTAAGTAGCAATCTTTAACAATCCACAAAAGACATATGCTCTTTACTAAGAATCCACCACTTTATGGAACCAGCAAAATCCCTAACTGAACATTTGTCCTTCTATCCCCAGATTAAGTGTAGACTTCCCTACTCATCAAGGAAACCTCTTTGCAACACAAACTTACAGAAAAAGACAACCACTCAAAGCATAGAGTTGTACAGCTGACTCCGAGTAGATACAACTACGAAATACTCCAACATGTGAGGCTTAAGGATCGTTGCGGAAGAGGGGCCTGAAAGACTGTAAGTGCCAGAGGATCAGGGAGTTTGCTGTGACATCAGGTCTTTTAGCAATGTCAGAAGCTACAACCATAAATTCCCACCCACATCACTACCTAAATCGGAACTGAACAAGACAAAAGAATAAACATGTCAAAGCAGACAGGGGAAAACCACAAGATTTCAACCCTACACATAGGTGCACACATGCATAAACATGTGTACACACCACACACACACACACACACACACACAGCACACATACACTGCACACACACATACACACACTACACACATACACACACTACACACATACACACACACTACACACACACACACACACACACACACATACACACCATACAAACTATAGGCAACTAAGTCATACTAAGAGTAGAAGAAATATTCCTCCACAGAAAAGAACACATTAATTAATGATTTAATATAAGTGAAATTATACAGGATGATCATGTTACATTCAAGTGTGTGTGTGTGTGTGTGTGTGCGTGTGTGTGTGTGTGTGTGAAGCAGCATGCTTAAGACCTTGTGGGTCTACCAGGTATGGCTTCCAGTTCAGTGTTTAAATCAGAATTTTGAGTTTGCAAATGAGTGGGTCTCTATGCTCTGTGCTGGAAAAGTTGCATATGACTAACATATATCTGTGCTTTCTCCATGTCTGTTTTCTTTTTCTGTTGAATTGTCTTTGTTTAACTTCTATGTTGCAGTTTGCTTTGTCTCATCTTTGTGTGTGGGTGCGTTTGTGTGTGTGCATGTGTATGTGTGGATTTAAAATGAATGAATGAAGAAAGGGGATAAATGAAAAAAAAGGAAGAAGGAAGGAAGGAAGAAAGACAGGAATAGACACTATCATGAAGTTAATAACTGAACTGTCATACCTGCTAAGAGAGGGAAAATTAGTCTTTTCCAATGGAGTGACTCTGGATTTAGGAAAAACTCCGGACAGGCCTCATATTCAGGAGGAGTTGACCAACATAAAATGGACCACATTTTTATTTTTGCCTATATCTGTTTACAGTTTTGTGTTTTTTTTTTTCTTGTCTGGGTGGTATTTTATATTGTTTTGTTGATTTTTAGGGCTTTTGTTGTTTTTCTGGGTTCCCGCTTATTTGTTTTTTAGGGAAAAATTAAGGTTGGATGAAGAGGGAGGGGAAGGATCTGGAAGTACTTGGGAAGGAAAGAATTTGATTAAAATATATTTAAATCTAAAAATTTTAGGTAATAAAATATAATTAAAAGAAAAACTAATTTTTAAAACGATTAATATTAATCATGTACACAGGGGAGTTGGCAGTGCACTTGTGAGTTCAGCTGTGTGCACTGCCTGAGGGAGGCCTGGGAACCACTGCAGCAGCGTATCAACAGGCATGGGCCATCTGACATGGGTGCTTGGGACTGAACCCAGTTCCTCTGGAAGAGTAGCATTCTACAAGGTCTTAACCTCTGAGCCATCCCTGCAGCCCTCATTTATTTTTTAAGTGAGTGTAGCTTCTTCTTCTAGCAAGTCAATTTTTCACCTGACCTTTACCTGCCAGCTCTGTATAGTGTGCAGCATTGGTTTACATGTTTAGGCTAAAGAAGGATGACGAAAATTTAGATGCCACAGTCCTTCTTAGAAAGAAGAATACAGCACTCCCGGGAGGAAATACAGGGACAAATGGTGAAGCAGAAACTGAAGAAAAGGCCATACAGAGACTTTCCCACCTAGGGAATCTATCTGATTTGCAGCCACCAAACCCAGTTATTATTGCTGATGCTGACAGGAGCCTGATGTGGATATCTCCTGAGAGGCTCTGGCGGAACTTTACTGATACAGATGAGGATGCTTACACTTAACCACTGAGGACCCCAATGGAGGAGTTAGAAAAAGGACTAAAGGAGTTGAAGGGGTTTGCAATCCCAGAGGAAGAACAATATTAATCAACCAGAGCCCCCAGAGCTCCCAGAGACTTAAGTTAACAACCAAAGAGTACCCAAGGAGGAACCCATGGCTCCAGCTGCACATGTAGCAGAGGATGGCATTTTCTGGCATCAACAGGAAGAAAAGCCTTTGGCCCTGTGAAAGTTTGTTTTTCCAGTGTAGGAGAATGCCAAGGTGGTGAGGTGGGAGTGGGTTGATGGGACTGGGAGCATCCTTATAGAAGCAGGGGGAGGGGAGATGGGTGGGAGAGGGAGGAACAGGGAAAGGGGATATTTCCTGTACAATTTTAAAAAATAAAAATGAAAGCAAAGAAAAAAGAGAAAGCCTCTGAAGCACACGAAGAAAGAATATGTTCTTAAGACTTGGGAAGCACAGGAACTCATTGCTGGCATGAAAATTAGTTGAGAGAGGTAAGCACACATTGTTTATATGCTGGGATTTATGCCTAAAAAATACATTCTGTTCTACTTTGTAAAGTGTGACAAACACACACACACACACACACACACACACATATGTATATATATATATATATATATATATATATATATATATATATATATATATATATATATACCATATACATCTTATACACACACACACAATATTAAATGGGGTTCTAGGTTAAATTTTGTGAAATATAAAATAAAATCTCTTTTAAATAAATCATATAGGACGAAAATCAAACATGTTGGAGTGATTTTGCAAAACATTTACAAGCACCACACCCATTGTTTTTGCCACATCTTCCAGCAGATGAAGGATCTGTAGATGACTCAAGCCTATTTAATTTTTCATTCAGATAGAATGAAACCTACAGTGTCATTTTCTGTTCTCATTCTGATCCTTCAGTCTGTTTTTAAATGCACACATCAAACAAATTAAATAACATACAGAATGAACTCATTTTGAAAATCCTCTCAAAATTAAAATTTTGGGTCTTTTTATAAAACTGGTTAGTCCAATAAATTGTAAACTGTTCTTACCAACAAGAAGAGATAGCCATGAAGTCCCTGTGCAGATTAAATTTGAACAGAAGAAAAAATGCAATTAAATGTTCACAAAGATTTCAGAAGAATGATCAAATGTTAAAATAATGTTGAGAATGCACACTCAGACCACCCACCACCAGGAACAGCGGTGACCTAGTGGTGAGCCAGCGGTGAGCCAGCAGTGGTCCAGAGGTGATCCAGGGACACAGGACTGGTGAGGAAGCATGCCGAATAGCTGGGGTGCAGAAAGATCTCTGCAGAGAGATCTCTACCGAGCCCAAAAAAGTGCAGTCCCCTGGTTCCCCCTCCCCGCCACAGCTTGGTTCAGGGAAACAGTAAGCCGACATCGCGCTATTCCCAGCCGGACGACATTAAATGCAGAACACGAACTCAGACCATCTGCCACGAGGAACAGCGTTGAGCCAGCAGTGAGCCAGCGGTGAGCCAAATGTGAGCCAGCGGTGTTCCAGTGGTGATCCAGGAAAACAAGACTGACAACAAGATGGCAAGAGGAAAGGGAAAGAATGTACCCCAGGAAAACCAAGACAACCTGGCAACACCAGTACACAGCTCTCCCATCACAGCAAACAGCAGAATGTCAAAGACTCCAGAAAAAGAAGACTCAGACCTAAAATTATACCTCAAGATGATAATAGAGATCCTTACAAAAGAACGGGAAGAAAAGCACAAAAAATTAGAAGCTTTTAAAGAGGAAACAAGAAAAACACTCAAAGAACTCAAAGAAATAGAGGAAAATAGAACCAAAGAGATGAAGGAATGGAAGAAAAAATTTAAAATGGAAATGGAACAATAAAAAAACACTAAAAGAGATGATCCTTGAGGTAGAAAACCTAAAAAAGAAGTCAGGAGTCACAGTTGCAAGCATTTCCAATAGACTACAAGAGATGGAAGAGAGAATCTTGGGGGCCGAAGACAACATTGAAAACATAGACAAAACAGTCAGAGAAGATGCAAAAACCCAAAAGCTCCTAACCAAAAATGTCCAGGAGATCCAGGACACAATGAGAAGACCAAACCTAAGGATAATAGGAATAGAAGAGGGCAAAGAATATCAACTAAGTGGCACAGTAAATATCTTCTACAAAATCATAGAAGAAAACTTCCCTACCCTTAAGAATGAGATGACTATGAGCATAAAAGAAGCCTACAGAACTCCAAATTGATTGGACCAGAAAAAAATTCCTCCCAACACATAATAGTCAAAACACCAAGTGCCCAAAGCAAAGAAAGAATACTAAAAGTAGTAAGGGAAAAGGGTCAGGTAACATATGAAGGCAGACCAATCAGAATCACCAGATTTGTCAACAGAGACTATGAAAGCTAGAAGATCCTGGACAGACATCATGCAGACCCTAAGAGAGCACAAGTGTCAACCCAAGCTGCTATACCAAGCAAAACTCTCAATCACCATAGATGGAGAGACTAAGATATTCCAAGACAAAACTAAATTTACACAATATCTGACAACAAACCCAACACTACAACGAATTACTGGTGAAAAACCGATTACAACGAGGGGAACTACATCCTAATAAAAACACGAAAACTCCTAAGCAAGAAAACCAAAAGAAGAAAAACATACAGGCACAATTCAACCTCCAAAAGCAAAAATAGCAGGAAACAGCAACCACTATTCCTTGATATCTGCTAACATAAATGGACTCAATTCCCAAATAAAAAGATGTAGGATATCAGAATGGATACATAAACAAAACTCAGAAATTTGCTTCATACAGGAAACTCATCTCAGAGACAAAGACAGACACTATCTCAGAGTAAAAGGTTGGGAAAAAAAATTTTCCAAGCAAATGGCCCCAAGAAGCAAGCTGGAATGGCCATTATAATATTGAATAAATTAGATTTTCAACCAAAAGTTATCAGAAAAGATAAGGAAGGACACGTTTTACTCATTACAGTGGAAATTTGTCAGGACGAACTCTTAATCCTTAACATATGTGCTCCAAATACAAAAGCACCGATATTCTTAAAAGTAACCCTACTAAAGCTCAAAAAATACATTATGCCCCACACAATAATAATGGGAGACCTAAATACCCCACTCTCATCAATGGACAGATCATGGAAACAAACACTGAACAAGGACACTGTAAAATTAACAGAAGTTATGAACCAACTGGAATTAATAGATATCTATAGAACATATTATCCTAAAACAAAAGAATACACCTTCTTCTCAGCATATCATGGCACCTTCTCGAAAATTGACCACATAATCGGTCACAAAACATCACTCTTTGAAGATGACATGATAGTATATTTAAGTGATCCCACAAATTCCACCAGAGAACTTCTACAGCTTATAAACAAGTTCAGCAAAGTGGCTGGATATAAAATTAACTCAAACAAATCAGTAGTCTTCATATATTTAAAGGACAAACATGTGGAGAAAGAAATTAGGGAAATGATACCCTTCATAATAGTCACAAAAATATGAAATACATTGGTGTGACTCTAACTAAGCAAGTGAAGGACCTATATAACAAGAACTTCAAACCTCTAAAGAAGGAAATAGAGGAAGATCTCAGAAAATGGAAAGATCTCCCATGCTCATGGAATGGAAGGATCAACATTTTAAAAATGGCCATCTTACCAAAAGCAATCTACAGATTCAATGCAATCCCCATCAAAATTCCAACCCAGTTCTACATTGAGATGGAAAGAGCAATGTGCAATTTCATCTGGAATAACAAAAGACCTAGAATAGTGAAATTCATCCTCAACAACAAGAAAACATCTGAGGGAATCACTATCCCTGACCTCAAGCTATATTACAAGGCAATTGTGCTGAAAACTGCATGGTACTGGTACAGAAATAGGCACATGCATCAATGGAATAGAATAGATGATCCAGAAATGAGCCCTCAAGTATGTGGTCACCTGATTTTTGACAAAGGAGCTGTAAACATTCAATGAAAAAGAACAGCCTATTTAACAAATGGTGTTGGTCCAACTGGCACTCAGCATGCAGAAGAATGAAAATAGACCCTTTCTTATATCCTTGTACAAAGCTCAAGTGCAAGTGGATCAAAGATCTCTACATTAAATCAGGTACACTGAAACTATTAAATGAGAAAGTAGGGAAAACCTTAGAACTCATAGGCACAGGAGAAAATTTCCTAAACAGAACACCAATGGCTTGAGCTCTAAGGTCAAAGATTGACAAATGTGACTTAATGAGATCGCAAAGTTTCTGTAAGGCTAAAGACACTGTCAAGAAAACAAAACAGCAGCTAACAGAGTGGCAGAAGATATTTAGAAACCCCACATCAGATAGAGGCCTAATATCCAAGGTATACAAAGAACTCAAAAAGCTAGACACCAGAGAATCAAACAACCCTATTAAAAAATGAGGTACAGACTTAAACAAAAAGTTCTTAATCGAGGAATATAGAATGGCTGAGAAACATCTAAGAAAGTGCTCAACATCCTTAGCCATCAGGGAAACGCAAATCAAAACAACCCTGAGATTCCACCTCACACCAGTCAGATTGGCCAAGATCCAAAACTCAGATGACAACAGATGCTGGTGAGGATGTGGAGAAAGAGGAAAACTTCTCCATTGTTGGTGGGGTTTTAAACTGATACAACCACTCTGGAAATCAGTCTGGTGGTTCCTCAGAAAAATGGACATAGTACTACCTAAAGACCCAGTTATTCCACTTCTGGGCATTTACCCCAGAGAAGCTCCCACATACAACAAAGATGAATGCACCACAATGTTCATTGCAGCTCTATTTATAATAGCCAGAAGCTGGAAAGAACACAGATGTCCTTCAGTAGATGAATGGATACAAAAATTGTGGTACATTTACACAATGGAGTACTACTCAGCTATCAGAAACAATGGCTTAACGAAATTTTTAAGAAAATTGATGCATCTAGAGAATATCATCCTGAGTGAGATAACCCAGTCACATAAGAACAGACATAATATGCAGTCACTGATAATGTGATACTAACCCCAGAAAGCTCTGAACACCCCAGAAACAACTCACAGGCTCTGTGAAGTTCAAAAAAAAGAATATATTTTAATTAAAATAGAACTGTATCACACCCCCTTTCCTCCCTACAGCCCCTCCCAGTTTCTCTCCTATCCACTCAAATTAATACCCTCTTTTCCTATATTATTGTTACACATATACATATGTGTATGTATATGTACTCACAAATGCTTAATTACAACCTTAAAACAAGTATTCGTATACTTTTATGCAAAAATGCTTAAAAATTTTTACATTAAAAAAGAAAGATTTATAGCATAAAAAATAAAATAAAATAAAATAACTTTGAATTTGACCATCTAAATAGCCCCAACTAATCTCTGTGAAGTCAACATTGTTGGCTGGTGTGTTTAACAAGGATAGATGGACTTTTTTCTCAGGCACTCATTCCAGCCAATATTATCATGCTTCATAAAATGAAGATGAGAAACCATCTTTGGTTTCGGTAATAAATTACGTGGAACAAGGAACAAGTGTTATTTGACGATCAAGCTAACATGTGCTCTCTTGGACTCCCACAGGCTCATGTCTTGAAGCCTTTTCCCAAACCACTGAAGCTGTTTGGTGGCCACGAAGCCTTAGGAGCTGCAACCCAACTGGTAGAAGAATGTGGGTAGATTCAGGCTTTGAAATTTGTTCTTAGCTTCTGCTTAATGCTACTCTAAATGCTTCCCAGTCTGTGACATGTTTACTGCCTTGAACTGAATCCTCACCATGATGGATTAAAATCGTAAGTCCGAATAAGTCTTGTTTCCTCTTCTTCTAGGTAACACAGAAAGTAATTAAGACAGTTATCTAAGCCAATAAAATGATTTGCCTGTAAGAATATAGCCGAAATGCTTCCAAATACTGTTATTTTCCCTGTTGGGCACATAGTAGGATTACAATACTAGACTGGTAGGGTATACACTTGCTTTAGTTAATGAAACCAGAGCAAAACTGATGGATGCCATTTTTGAGTAAATGCTCTTGATACCTAATCCAAATCTGCTAGGTTCCACTTCAGTGATGCTGCATTTGCACCACAATGTGTGATTGAAGAGACTCGGTCTTTATATTGAAATGCATGGATCAGATCTCCCATTAACTCATTTAGATGTTTTTATTTTATCTCCCAATAAATGTGGTTTTCTACTTAAGCATTTATCTCTGCTTATCAATTTCTTTCTCTGTCTCTGTGTAGCTGTCTCTGTCTGTCTCTCTCTGTGTGTCTCTGTGTATGTGTCTGTCTGTCTGTCTCTGTCTCTGTCTGCCTGTCTGTCTGTCTGTCTCTCTCTTTCTCTCTCTCTCTCTCTCTCTCTCTCTCTCTCTCTCTCTCTCTCTCTCTCTCTCTCTCTCTCTGGGAGGGTATTTAAATGTAGGCACACATATGTTATCCCATGTCAGAGGATAATGTGTTAGAGTAGCAGTCCTTTCCTTCCAAGAAAGGACTACTTGACTACTTGGAAAAAGTCTCTTTTGGTTGTTTGCCACTAATAATTCTGGACTAGCAGATCTGGAAGCTTTCAGGGATTCTCCTGTCCCCACCTCCTCCTCCCATCTCCTCATAGAAGTACTGTGCTTTCAGATGTGAGCTTATATGTCCAGCTTCTATATGGGTGGAATGGACTCAACTTGGGTTCTCACTCTTGCACAGAAAGCACTGTATCTATTGAGTTGCTCTCCAGCCAAAGTTTTTATTGCTTAGCTTTAACTAGCTCATTTTTAACAACATGTGCATGCAATTTCAAGTCACTGAAAGTATTCTCAAATTCTCTACTACAATGCCTCTTTAGTTAGAATGATAGTATGCCCTCAAAATAAGTTAAACTTTGACCCAAGCACAACAAACAACATTAAAATGTGGGTATAACCTTTTATAGGTAATATACTCATGAATGATTTTAGCATCCCTCTAAAAGTACTTTTAGTCAGCAGGTTCAAATGCCAGTGTATTATTACTAGACATTACTGACTCCAGATCTTTGAAACAAATATTTTTACTGGTGTATTTATTTTTATTTTATGTGTATGGGTGTTTTCTCTGCATGTGTGTCTATGTATCAGGTGAGTGTCAAGGTTCAGAGGCCAGAAGAGGATTTCAGAACCCCTAGACTAGAGTTACAAGTGTTTATAAGCTGCCATTTGGGTGTTAGAAATTGAGCCTCTGCTAGAGCAGCATAGTCACAATTACTAACCCATCGCTCCAGCCCCTATTTATGTCTGGTAGAAATTACTCAGTTCAGGGTGTCCTGTTATAGGAGCACATATAAAATGAAGAGATGAAGTCAAATATAAGAATCTCAATGTACAACAGCTGCAAAATGTTATCAGGTTTCAAGTCATTGAAATTCCTTACTTTACACAACTCTTAAATTTCTTTAAAGATCTTCTACATGCAAGTGTTAAAATTATTATAAGAATAAACAGAACATTTTTGTAGCCTTTTCCAAAGCTACAAAACAATCGACTTTTGAACAAAAATAATATCACTTGAGTGTAAAATAAACTCTCTGGAGAAAGAGAAGTTAATATTGTAGCTTTTTACTAGTCATATCTAAAAGAGAATTAATTTTCATACATTATCGAGAGAGCATCATCATTTTACAGGAATACACACAGGTCGAAACTTGTGCAGAATCCACTCAGCATGCCAAACTCTGGGAACCTGTGAGTCAGTTATGATTCAAAAGAATCCCTGCACTTTCCAGAAATGAAGTCTGACAATGTCCCTTAGCTAAGTAACAACTCAGAGAGAAAGAACATCTGGAAAACCTTTTAGTACACCCACCTACAAGGAACTGGGGCATCTGGTTTTTGTTTGTTTGTTTGTTTGTTTGCTGTTGTTGTTGTCTTGCTTCCAAAGAAATGTCAACAATTGGTGTTTGCCTTAAATAGAAACCGACTTTTATAGGTAACAATCTGCCCACTCTGAGCAATCACCATCTGTGTCTACCATGGCAGGACCAGAGTTTCTTCTTGGGAAATGCCATATATCTACAAGCTAACTGCCTGGTTGTGTTGCCAAGTGGAAAGGTTGGCTGTGATATAGCCAAGTTCATGAAGAAAGGAGATATGTTAGTTATGTTGTCCTATACAGGTCTAAGAATGACATCACTTCTGGGGACTGTAAACAGGAAATAAGTCAGTCCACATGAACTATTTGGCACAAGGAAATGGTTACATGAATTAGTGTTATAGAAGTAATTACTACCTGTTAGTAAACAGTACTTGTGTGGCTATCTCCCACGATCAGCCCTCTTCATCATCCATATTTTTTCCATCATGGTCTCACTCAATATCTGATCTTCCATTGTCAACTCTTAAAAAGAAATCCCTAATGTTTATGCTCGTGCATTATTTCTATAGTAATGCTCACTCTCTCAGAAATATTTTCCACAGCATAGCCACTCATTTCTCAAATTACTCATGTCTACATCATGCTGTAAATCTCCAGCATAATCACTGCAGAACTGAGTGGTGAGAGCCTCAGTAGGAAGCTGTTTTTATTATCTCTGGGACTATTCTTACCACAGCAAGGATTCTGCAGAGCCAGTTGGTCTTAGAGCTACATAATTATTTGACAAACGCTCACATTTTTGAGAGGAGGTAAATTTACCAAGATATTAATAGTACAAAGTCAAATTTATAATTATCTGTACAAGGATTAAAGTAAGCCAATGTAAAAGTGTTTACTCATGACATCTATGTAAATCTTATATTTTGTGTTTTGATAAACAATACTGACTAATTTGCTATTCTATCTCTTCTGTGTTTCCTGAGGTAATTGGAAACTTTCTTCCATTTTCTACTTCAGAAGCTTTTCTGATTTTAACTTTCCAAAATTTAAACTGAAAATGTTCTAAGCAGGGAGAAGATAAATGTCCATTAATTCAAGACATACTCGACCACCTGAAAATCCACAAAAGACTGTATGATCATCATTTTCTGCCTTTTTGAAATTCAGAATTTTATTTCCTTCTAAGGCACAAAGTCATTCTTTTATCAAAAGAAAGAGAAGTGTCAACTGCGTGTGGAGTGGTGTGCCCCAGAACTTCTGAGGCTAAAGTATTTGCTGCCTGCCCTTCACTAAACAGCTTTCTTCAGAATTTAAGGACTCTAGTAAACATAGAAAGCAGGTAGGCCTCCCTCAGCACTCAGAAATCTGTGAACTTCTCTGACAGCCATATGCTTTCTCTTGTCAATGAACTTGACTCCACACTGGCAAAATAACTAAGGTTGGAAGGCTATGCATTGCTTTTCTGTTACTACTCTGGTAAAAATCTGTCAGTTCTTTAAACTCTCTTTGATATCCTTAAAGGCAAGACCTCCCATGCAGGTTTAAATAGTTTTGGCCCTTATACACTCATTGGTTTCAATGCTTGGCTCACAGAGAGAAACACTACTAAAAGGTATGTCCTTGTTGGAGTAGGTGTGGCCTCATTGGAGAAAGTGCATCAAAGTGGGAGTGACTTTTAGAAGTTCTATGCTCAGGTTTCACCTAGTGTTGAATAGTCTGTCCTCCCCTGGCTAGCTTTGGATCAAGATGTAGAACTCTCAGCTCCTTCTCTAGCACCAAGTCTCCCTGCAAGAAGTCATGCTTCCCCCATGATGATAATGGACTGAACCTCTAAAACTGTAAGCCAGCCCCCAATTAAATGTCCTTTATAAGAGTTGCCTTGGTCATGGTATCTCTTTACATGAATTGAAACCCTAAGACACCTCTTTATATCTAAAACTCTGATCATGTACTTGTCATTGTGAGAATTTAAGGTTGTTACAAATATCATTTTTCAGAATAAGAATTTACTACACGTCTCCTCGAGATTTTGGAAAACACAGTAAAGCACAACACAAGCATCAGGGTAGCTAAAAAGCAAGGCCCTGAGGATGGGAGGAGATAACTGCTGCCCACGGATCTCTGGTTCCAATGAAAGAGTCATGTGACATAGCAAGTCTTAGTAGCTCCACTCTCTACAAAAGTCTATAAAAATTCTGTACATAAGTATGTGTTTTCCAAAATACAAAATATCCTAGCTCACCTATAATTTTGAAAATATGTTCCTTTGCTTCTGTAGTTGCTCCTTTATCTAAATTTTATTGTATCTACTTCAAAACTCAACCAAAATCATAAATCTTTCTGCCCAGCCCTAGGAATGACTCAGTACATCAATAACATTATACGTGGCTTCAGATGTATGAATCTTCCTCTTGTTTGAGTTTGTTTTCCTCTGTGAGCACAAAAATAAAACTTATACAAAATAATAAATAATTTGTTTTAAGTGAGAATATTTTTTTAAAATCAATGATTCTATTCTTACCTTTTCATATGTTTTTATTTTAATTGTTTTCCATGAAACTTGGAAGAGTAACTTTTTATTACATTTGTGCTCCTATCTGTTATTAGGCAATTAAAGTTGTGCTGTTGCCAAAGACAGCAGACAACCAAGCATTTTTTATCTGATGACTTTGAAATGAGCAATGGCTTGATTTCAAACGTTTCTTTTATTGGCCAAGTACCTCTTTTATTGGCCTTTCCTCACTTGTTGTTTGTGTATCCATCCTCTGGTGAAGTTAAGGAACCAAAGGTCTAACTCAGATGTTAGTCTTAGAATCAATAATATGCTCATTGTATGTATGTCTGGAATGTAATGCTTAGTGTCTTGTATAAGATGATGTTGGTACAAAGAGTTGATGTACTTAAAACAATTTATTACAGTTTTGTTAACTCTTCTAAGTGTTAGCAACCATTACCAGATAGATAAAAATGTAATTTTTGTGAAACCAAGGTACTGCTTATTCTAGCTTCAACTGTGAACATTACATATACTAGAAGTATCTCAGAAGAAAACCACAGCTGGGGAACTCCATAGACCAAACTGGCCCATGGCCATGTGGGTGGGGGATTGTCTTGATTGCTAACTGGTAAAGGAGAGCTAGCCCTCTGTGGGTGGTGCAGTTCTCTGGACAAGAGATCCTGAGCTGTATGAGGAAGCAGAGTATGAGGCCATATGACTCAAGAAGCAACTTTCCTCTAGAGTTTCTACTGTAGTCACTTGGCTGACTTAACTTGTCTGAGAAGTACTGCATGAAATAAAAAGTAGGCTTGACTTTAACATCCTGCCTTACTTCCTGCAGTCATGGACTGACATTACAATGTAAGTGAAATAGATGGTTTTACCTACTACAATGCTTTTGATCAGAGTGTCTTTCCCAGATACCGAAATGAGATTAGAACCTGTTTTAATGTGCTATTTAAAGTTGTGGTCATTGGTTCTTCCCCAATATTGAATGACTCTTTAGAAGCATGAGAATTCTGTTGCAATTTAAATTTGGCTATGCTTATCAGCAAAAAGTGAAGAGACATGGAATTGCATACAGAACACACACACAAACATACACACACACACACACACACACACACACACACACTCACACACACGGCCTTGGACATTTATTTTGAGCATATGCTGTCTCCCCTCAGTCCACTATGTGTTCAGTGGGTATCTTTTGGCATATGCAAAGGCTGTAGAACTTTGTTTTGTTCTACATTTTATGCAAATTTACTGCAGGGGTGTGCTAAAATGAATGCAGTTAGCGATTGTGATCAACTTTTCACAAGGAGTAGTGATCACTCACCCTGAGTGTGTCTCGTGTTCTATTTCCTCACTCACTGATTCTATCCTGTACCCAAGAGTCACTGAATAGTACCATCAAGGTCAGTTTATAATGTAAGTGACAACAAAGCCATATTGATTAATATTTTCAAGGTTTTTACAAGAAATGGTCAAGTCAATAACACTTAAATATCAGGACAATGGGTGTAGTTTATGCATATTGAGGGAAAATCCAAGGAGAAATTTTCAACTAAAATTGATGGGGCCTGAGTGTCTGCTGAGGATATGTAGTTCTGTAGGTGATAGCAATGGGCAGCAGGGGGAAGGAGAGAGTGGAGTAATAGCATCCTTAAAGGAAATCAAATGCACTCTCCCTGTACAGAGACTGAAGAAATCCATCTAAAATGTTGCTCCCATGAACAAAGAGAAAAAAAAATATCAGTGGAAAGAAGGGAGAAACAGGCATGGGGGTGAGTGCCTACCAAACCTCTTAGAAACTGGATTTTAGCTTAAAATGCAGGAGGGGAAAAAAGCAGCTCCCTGATGGAAGAATTGCTTCCAAGTAACTCCAAATAAATATTTAAAATTATTTCATAATTTACTTACAATTTTTCAAAGAATATGGTACGATAAACTAAATTAGGTGCAAGTTTAAGATGAAACCATTCTTAAGAAAACGTATAATTTTTATGACCTTCTGTCAACCTTAAATCACACTAGGATATCGTTCTTACACTCACACAAAACCAAAATGACAAAACTCTCATCTGAACCTGAATATTTTGCAAAACACACCACTTTTACAAGATAGGAAGTAAATAGCACAGCTTGGTCTTGATTGCTAATCATCCACTCAGCCCTTATGTAAGTGGTGTTCTACACTCCTTCTTTGTGATCATTATTTTTTAAACACTGAACATATTCAACACCCACTGCTAAATTGGTTAAATCCACATGGCACAAAGGGCAGCCAACAATCTGGAGTGTTTTTAAAAATGGGAATTCATTAAAAATAATTTATCACAAATTCTATGACAGAAATCCACAAAAAATAATGTTGACATTCTAGCTATGATCTAGAGAAATCATCAGCAATACATGTACATAAGTATTTATTCATAACATGCAATGTCTTGTTTGCAGAATTTCACTCCTAGAACTATACTTTGAGCCATAAGCTTTCAAGCAAATACACATTCATTTGCCTGAATGTTTGTAACACTAAAAAATCATAATTTCCTAGTGATACTATAAAAAGATGCCTTGTGTAAGATAGTTGAACAAAATATGGTTTATCTTGAGTACTATCTGAATTAACTTGAAGGCTCTTCTGCTCTTTAGCACCATAGTATATTGACCGAATAGCTGAAAAAAGCGGCTTCAAGAAAGAAGGGTTTATTTGGGCTTACAGTTTCAGAAAGTTAAATTTGATGTCTCAACTCTGGCTCTCAGTGAGGCAAAACATCCTAGTGAGAAAACCTATAGCAAAGTTTGTTAACCTCTTAGCAACCACTAATGAATGGCCAATGGAAGAGAGACCAGGGATCAAACACAAACACTCCCTTCAAAGGCTCATCCCAGAAATCTTTGTATCCCAGCTGAGTCCCATTCCCTAAATTTTCCATTGTGTCCCCAAATAAAGTCAACAGCTGGGAACCAAGTATTCAACACAAGAATCCGTGAGATAATTTTGTATTAAATCAGAACATTTCTCTTATGAATACTGAGAAAAGTCTAAATTGCACTGTGGCAAATAGCCCAGTTGAAATCGTAACATTCCTAAAAGGATTCATTTTTTTTCCCAAGGAAATGAAAGTTACAGAAATCAAAATATTTCTTCAGAATTGCTCAACAAAATATTTTTTTTTATTTAAACAGGACTTTCTTCTACTTAGGTACTGAAAAGGGCAAAACAAACAAAAAACTTTATAATTATTTTCTTTGCATGATACGAAGTTAAAAGAATCTGTGGAGAGGATGGGAAGAGAGAGAGGATAGTGTTCAGGCTAGAAATTTGACCAATTATACCTCAATAATGAAAATAAATATCACAAGTAAAAATTGAAAAAGGAGTGATATAAGCAATCCTATCCTTATACAAAGCTTTCATGTATATTAAGAATTACACACCACACACATACACACACACACACACACACACACATATGCACACCATCCCAAAGAGACATTCATCTGTCTAACATAGCTCCTAGCTGGTAATTGTAGACAGACTTATCTCCTCATTCTCAAATTACCAACCCTGGAAGTTTTGATGATCTTTAGGTTGAAGATGCAAAACTTGCTTCAGGATGCTCGCACCAACTGCTACACATTTGTTCCCCAGATACCATAAAACACCCAGATGAAATGTATTTGTATATTACACGATGCTATAACAACAGCAGAATACCCTCTACTGAAGCAGAGTGCATTTTAAAGTATATTGATAATTTTTTAAAGAACAGTTCGATTTTCAAATTTTTATTTGAGTTTAATCTTTTTATAGGAAAGTACAGAAATTTTAATTAGAATATTTGCAATAGTACCTGTATATCTGTAAATTATTAAAGACAATGGACATGAAACATTTGATAGTTCAGTGCAAATCATATCACTTTGATGTGGGTCTGAAGTGGCTGTGTTCTGATTCTTCTGTGGTTTGCTTTCATGCTTAGAGAAGAAAAAGTCACAGCTTTTCTGCACTTCTAGTCCAAAGAGCACTGCTGGGCCATTGACTATGCATTTTCACTATAGCAGAACACCGCTGGCCTCATCAGAAGATGGCACATACTTGGCATGTGTATGTTTTCTTTTCATGCATTTGTTTATTTATTTTATAAAATATTATTATAGCTCACAAAATTTGTTACATAACAATATAAGATAAATACATGATTTTTTCTTTTTCTTTTTTTATAAGAAGGACTGATATTTCCACATTTCAGCCTTCCTTCTTTTTGGGCTTCATAAGATATGTGATTTGTTTCTTGGGTATTCAGATATTTCTGGGGCTAGTATTCAATTATCAGTTACTCCATACCATCTGTGTTCTTTTGTGAATGAGTTACCTCATTCAGGATGATATTCTCTAGTTCCATCCATTTGCCTAGTAATTTCGTAAAGTTGTTGTTTCTAACAGCTGAGTAGTACTTTATTGTGTAAATGTACCACAGTTTCTCTATCCATTCACTTGTTGATGGACATCTGGGTTCTTTCTAGCTTCTGGCTATTATAAATAAGGCGTCTATGAACATAATGGAGCATGTGTCCTTATTGTATGTTGGAGTGTCTTTGGGGTATATGACCAGAAGTGGAATAGCTGGGTCTTCGGGTAGTACTAGGTCTAATTTTCTGAGAAACGGCGAGACTGATTTTCAGAGTGGTTGTACCAGTTTACAATCCCACCAAAAGTGGAAAAGTGTTCCTCTTTCTCTGCATCCTTGCCAGCAACTGCTGTCATCTGAGTTTTTGATCTTAGCTATTCTGATTGGTGTGAGGTAGAATCTCAGGGTTGTTTTGATTTGGATTTCCATGATGATTAAGGAAGTTGAGCATTTCTTTAGGTGCTTCTCGGCCATTCAGTATTCCTCAGTTGAGAATTCTTTGTTTAACTCTGTACCCCATTTTTAATAGGATTGTTTCATTCTCTTGAGTCTAAGTTCTTGAGTTCTTTGCATATATTGGATATTAGACCTTTATCAGATGTGAAATCAGTAAAAATCTTTCCTAGTTTATAGGCTTCCTTTTTGCTTTTCTTGATAGTGTCTTTAGCCTTACAGAAACTTTGCAATTTCATGAGGTCCCATTTATTGATTTTTGACCTTAGAGCATAGGCCATTGGTGTTCTGTTCAGGAAAATTTCTCCTGGTCCTATGTGTTCTAAGCTTTTCCCCACTTTCTCTTCTACTAGTGTAGCTGGTTTTATGTGGAAGAATTTAATTCACTTGCTCTTGAGCTTTGTACAAAAGGTAAGAAAGGATCGATTTTCGTTCTTCTGCATGCTGACAGGTAGTTGAAACAATAACATTCGTTGAAGAGGCTGTCCTTTTTCCATTGAATGTTTTTAACTCCTTTGTAAAAGATCATGTGACCATAGGTGAGAGGGATCATTTCTGGATCTTCAATTCTGTTCCATTGATCTACCTTCTTATCTCTGTACCAATAAAATGCAGTTTTTAATACAATTGCTGCATAATATAGCTTGAGGTCACAGATGGTGATTCCCCCAGAAGTTTTCTTGTTGTTGAGAATAAATTTCACTCTCCTTGGTTTTTTTTTTTTTTTTTTTTTTTTTTTTTTTTTTTTTTTTTTTTTTTGTTATTCCAGATGAATTTTTAAATTGCTCTTTCCAACTCTATGAAAAAATGAGTTGGAATTTTGATGAGGATTGCATTGAATATGTAGGTTGCTTCTGGTTAGATGGCCATTTTTACAATGTTGGTTTTTCCAATCTATGAGCATGGGAGATCTTTCCATCTTCTGAGTTCTTCATTTTCTTTCTTTTAAGATTTGAAGTTCTTGTCATACAGATCCTTCACTTGCTTAGTTAGTGTCACAACAAGGTATTTCATATTGTTTGTGACTATTGTGAAGGACATCTTTTCCCTAATTTCTTTCTCAGCATGTTTGCCCTCTGTATAGAGGAAGGCTACTGATTTGTTTGAGTTAACTTTATTTCCTGCCACATTGCTGATGTAACTTATCAGCTGTAAAATTCTCTGGTAGAATTTTTGGGGTCACTGAAGTAGACTATCATGTCATTAGCAAATAGTGATATTTTGACTTCTTACTTTCCAATTTGTATCCTTTTGACTTTCTTTTTCTACCTAATTGTTCTGGGTAGTACTTCCAGTACTATATTGAATAGATAGGGGAACAGTGGCCAGCCTTGACTAGTCCCTGATTTTAGTGAGATTGCTTCAAGTTTCTCACTATTTAGTTTGATCTTAGGTACTGGTTTGTTATATATTGCTTTTACTATGTTTAGTTATCAGGCTTGGGTTTCTGCTCCTTCCTTCTAAACATATAGTGACATGATCATGTGGTTTTTTTTTCTTTGAATTTGTTTATATGGTGGATTGCGTTGATGAAGTTCATATATTGAACCATCCCTGCATCCCAGAGATAAAGCCTGCTTTATTGGGATGATTGATTATTTTTATGTATTCTTAGATTCAGTTTGCAAGAATTGAGTATTTTGCATTAATATTCATGAGGGAGATTGGTCTGAAGTTCACTTTTCTATTAAGGTCTTTCTGTGGTTCACTAATAAGAGTAATTGTAGCTTGGAAAAATAAGTTGGGTAGTGATCCTTGAGTTTCTATTTTGTAGAATAGTATAAAGAGTATTAGGTCTTCTATGAAAGTCTAATAGAATTCTGCACTGAAACCCCTCTGGTAGCATGTTTTAAAATTTTCATACATGATGAAAACTGATCAATAGAGATGAAGCTTCTAGGTACTAGCTTGATTTTTCAATGTTTTATTTCTCAACTCTGGTCTCTTCAGCAATAAGAATTTACTGTCTTACCTTCTGGAGGGTAGCCTAAAATAATGACAAAATCCTATAGATCTACAAGACCCCACTGGCTAATAACACACAAAGAAATAACCCATTTTGGGAACTGGGCTTTTTATTTGTTACTTTCTGGTATCTTGTAGGGGCACTGGATAGGTTTGAGTCAACTTCACAAAAGTTAGAATTATCTGAGAGGAGGTAATCTCAATTGAGAAAATGCCTCCATAAGATTGGCATTGTTTTATTTAAAGATTGAAGGAAAGAAAGCCAGACCATTTTGAGTAGGATCATCCCTGAGCTGATGGTATTGGATATTATAGAAAAGCAAAATGAGCAAGCTGTAAGGAGCAAGCCAGTAAGCAGCACACCTCCAAAGTTTCTGTATCCAATCCTGCCTCCAGGTTTCTGCTCTGCTTGTGGGTCTTTCTTGACTTCCTTTTATGATGAACAGTGCTATGGAAGTATATGTCAAACAAATCCTTCATCCCCAAGGTCATGTTGTTTCATCATAGCAACAGCGGCTCTAACTAAGAAAGGTAGGTACTGTCTATTTAGGTAAATACAGAGAATAAGAGACTCACATCCTCAGAATTGATTGGAACATTTATATAACATGTCTTCTTTCTAAAGGCAGAGATCACCGAGAAAAGGATAGGAAAAGGTTGTGGGGGTAAAAGGTGATGAACAGCAACAACTGGTGTTTTACAGACACAATATGCAGAAGACTTATGTGAGCATAAGGCAGACGGAAACCCAGCTAGGAAGAGAAGAGCTGAGTATAAAATCAGTCCTGTTCCCAACTTAAGCAGAGGAGCTGTTGACAACTCATAAGTGCTGGGAGGAAAAAGTCAGTTTTCTTTAAGGGTTTGTCTCTTGGTGGTCCCAGCATTGTACATGCAAGAAACATTGAATGGATCCCTCTTGCATGTGTGCATACATATACATATACACATACACATACTCATACACATACACATATACATACACATGCACATGCACATGCACACACACATACATATACATATATTTCATGCTAAAAGGTCAGTCCAGAACGTTTGCCCATTTTTTACATCAGTTGCTAACAGTCTTGTTGTGTCCATTGTTTGAGAAGCAGTTCTTTACCTGATCAAGCCCTGACAAGTATCTTATTCTACTTTGTAGCACATGTCTCTTTTCTTTAGCACAGTTTTCCTTAAAAGTTTCAGTCCTAGCAAAATACGGCCAGTGTCTTCTCTTTGGGTACCTATGGTATTTTTAAAAATATTCAAGTTGCAGGTTTTCTTCTAAGGAATTTTGTTTCGCACTTAACATTTAGGTTTCTAACTCATTTCAAGACAATTCTATGGAAGCTGTAAGGTCTGTGTCCAGTTGTATAGTAAATATTTTTTTACCCAGTGTCTGTTTATATGTCATGCAAGGTGTTTTGCATGTCTTTATTCCCTTGCTTCACCTTTGTACTTTTGTCAAGTTCAGTTGAGTGTAGAAGATTCATTTTAAAGCTCTTCATTCTGGTCTACTTATCCATTGATCATGACTTTGACAATATACTTTTTAATTTTTTGCTGAAGTTATATAGTATGTCTCACAGGCTTATATCCCAGTTTTCTGGATATTTTCTTTATAGAAATTTTAAAATGCATTCAATATTACCCCAAAATTACTAGGGTTTTTTGATAAAATTAAATGAATTTTACAGACCCATTTGAAATTAAATGATACCTGGATTTTAGTACATATAATCTTGAATTTTTTGAGCATGGGGTATCTGCCAGTTGTCTAGAGTTTTGGTTGTTGCTGATTTGTTGGTTTAAAGAGTTCATTGACCAGAATTTTAGAATTTTACTCATATGTTTATTTACAAATATTTTCTCACATGCATATTTTGCAAAATTTAGAACTAAGGATTTAATTTTGGAGGTTTTTTTTAACTTTTGTTTTTTTTTACCTTAATTTTTAAAAATAATACATACACACACATATACAGAGCGAGAGAAGGAGAGAGAGAGAGAGAGGGAGAGAAGAATTATGAGGTAACAGTCATACAAATATCACTTAATAAGAGAAAAGTGATATACATATACATAGAGTAATCATACATCACAATATATCATATTTATATGTATATGTATGTGTGTGTGTTTATGTGTCACCTTGAAACCTTGAAGGAGAGAGAACAACTTTGGCTTCCAGAACTGTAGCTTTTGGTACAATCTTTATTTCAAAAGCTAATTGCACACAAAGATCATTTTCCTCCCAAACTGGGGAGAGTGAAAGCAATCAAGGTTTGCCAAATATTTTGTTAAATCAATAACAACTGTGCTGTTGTCTTCTAATCCACAAAATCTGCTGAGGATAAGTTAAGATGTAGTGTGCTCTGGCATGACCTTACCAAATGAATTAATATTTTACACACAGAAAACTCTGTAAATCTTCCTTGTTTAGAATAAACAACTATTGCTCTGGCATTATAATAAAACTGTTAAAAACATGCTAAGAAAAAAAAACTGAATATTTACATGCACAGAACAATTTATTTCTATTATCATTGGTGAAAAAAGCCCTCTGGAAATATCTTAATCCTAGGGCCTAAAAATTACATTAATGCAAATTAGAAACCCATTTCTCAAAGGAACAATGTATGTGCATGATTTAAAGTGACTGTTGCTTGCATTTAGAAATTAATTTGCAATAACCTTACATTTAAGTGAACTAATCCTAAGAGAAATCATTACTTTTGTCTCTGTTTTCCAATTTCAGTTTCAGTCACTAAAGAAATGCTGTTTCCCACACATTTTAGGGTTTACTGCACTGTTTATTGTTAAGAACCATGGCTTAGGTATGTTCTTTCTCTTCCACTCCTTTGCTAACTGTGGATTTGGTAAATATGATTGCTTCTATTTTCAAGTAAATGAATTTTATGCAATCTCATTTCCACTGTTATACAATTAATTTCTCATTAGCATTATAATCTATTATATTTGTAGATAATAGGCAGAAAATGAAATGAAACTTTTCTTTCTGATTGAGCTTAATCCATTAGTGAAACTTGAAATTGTGTAGCTAAAAGGTTATTTTATTTCATTGTAAAATAAGTAGTCATTCTTCCTCTTCATTTCAGAATCCAATTTTGGAGTCAGCATTTAAGATACTGTCCTCCTAATGACAGGCAGTGATGTTTGCTCTCCTTCATTGGATGGCACTTTTCCCTCTTTAAATCTTCAACTATTACCCAAAGTCTAAATTGTGTATGGTTTTATGTGGCCCTGGTTATACTTAAGTTGAAATCTCCTTGAATATACCCTTCATAAAATCACTGAAATGGTCCTGAAATTTTTTGAAATGATGTAAGAAATCTTATCTGTTCCTTAAAAGTACATTTTAGCTTTGATGTTTCAGTCACGATATCAAGGATGCTAAAGGTAACTGACATCAAAGTTAGGCAAAAAAGTCAATCCAGAATGGCCAGAAGAGCCCCCAACAGCTCTATAACTATGGTACCTCATCATGTAAATTTACGAAAAGACAGGTCCAGCTGAATTTTATGGAAATTTTTCTTTGGAACAAACAGAAGTCTTCTAACAGACAAAAGTATGTCCTTGATGGAGCTCAGAACTTGTAGGGATAATCTCTTATGTACTGTGTAGATGCATCACCTGTCAATCAAAAACCTATGACCTATAGTGTGGACTAGAAGGTGGGACAGACATCTGACAGAGATGAGTTAGGCACAAAAAGATTCCCTACTTGAACTCTGAAGAAGTTAGTAGCATAACAACGCCAAGGAAAGGTTAACCGGCCATGTGACTGACACAGAATAGCGTAAACAGGTAAATATTAGTTACAAGCTAGCCGGGGAACAAACCTGACATAAGGCCTGGGCATTGATAAATAAGTAAGCCTCTGAGTCATTATTTAGGACCTGGGGCGTGGGTGGAAAATCTTGGAACTACAAGAATGTATTGTGCAAAGTTCATAGAGTGAGGTGGCAAGACTAGGTGTGCTGGTAATTTAGTCGAAGAAACTGCTATTATATTTGAATTATTCTAGTCCTCAGATTTTATTAGAATATATCTGTGGATCTATCCTGTGGATTGGATGTAAGAATCCATGGGAGAGCAAGCTAGCCTAGGAATGCTTAGAGTTCCTCTCAAGGGAAGGCCACCAGAAGGGGAACCTTGAAGGGACTATCACAAGCTACACATGCTAATCAATGCAGCTGGATGGGATTAATGCCTTACCTGGGTCTCAGGAGTACCCACTAGGCAAAATTTCCAAAGCCTCAGCAAGCATGTAATTCAATACAGAAAGCTTACACCAAATAAGGAAAACATGGGTTCAATCGTCACCACAGAAAACACTCTCTGTGGTACGATATAATGGAATCACTCAAGAAAGGATGTTGGCCTTATAGTATCCCTCACATCCTGTTTGCACTCTGGTTATGTTGGAAGCAATAGCTTCAAAGATACAGGAGGCAATGAAGATTGAGTGTTGACTACTGGATTAGACACAACAGACAACCCGTTTTCTGAGTTGCAGTGACCTACTTTGTGTAGACAGTGACTGTCTTATATTACCTAGAAGTAATTGACCAGTTAAAGTTTTTAACCAGCAAAGTAGGAAAAACATCTGCTGAATATACTTTACATGAACCCTGGGAAACAAAATATCTCCTGGATCATACAGTTCCTTTCCAAGAATTGTACTTGCTTGGTTTTGTGTACACGAATTCAGAATTTGATTATGAAACGTACCCAAGCTAGTTGTGTAGTGAAGAAGTATAAATAGCTATGGGTCTCTTTTCACTTGAGCCAAGCTGGCTAATGGGTGTGAAGCAGTAACATAAAGTTTATTAAGCAAAAGGTTGTCAGAATGATAAAAAGATGCAATGCAATTGTTGCCTAACAACTTTATCCTTAGCAATAACAAGAGTTAAGTAACTAAGCAGCTGCAAAGCATTTAACTTATGTAAAACATTTTCCTAGGCACATTGTAGGAAGAGCGTATAAAAGGTTCTCTGCATCCTGTGAGGCAGGTATTGAGAAAGTAACTGGCATACTATGAAATGTGCACTAAGTGACAGAGATCCAGAGATAAACCTACTAAATATCTGTTATAACTGAAAAGAAATAGAGGCCAATGAGGATTATTAGTCTACCCAGAGCCATGATCTAAGTCCAGACACTAGAGTGAGCAGGTCGGTAATCAGCCCTCTTGTGCTTGTAGCTCCCAGAGTAACCCTTCCTTCATACCACTATGCAAAATTCAGGAAAAGGGGCAGAGACATCCATCTTTCTAAATCAGTTAATTTATTTTAGTTTTCAATGTTTTATCTGAGAATAAAATATCACTATTCCAGTGCTTTTGACTGTGGCTATCTTATGCTGAGGTATCCAGGATTTTTACACAACACAGAGATAATGTCAGAATCACAGTTTTGGTCCTTATATGCTATGTAGATTTAGTAAAACATCTCATTAGGGCCAGATAAAATTATTTCATGAATAATGCTGAGTATTAAACAAATAAGTGCCTAAAGGTTGTTTAATAATAATTCTTACTATGAATATGAGATCACAAAACAATGTTTCACAGTCTTAATATTCTTTGTTGATTTAAATAGAAAATTACGGCATTCAAAAGAAATACACCCAGCAAAATACACCCCTGGGAATATAAAAGAAGCAACGTAAGAGGGACTTGAGTTCCCATGGCAATTCATTTTGTAGTTTACAAAAATAATGCATTTTATATGTATGAAGAAGCTCAAACAAATATAAGCAACATGGAAATTACCTATGATTTTCTTATACCAATGTAAATACAGAAGTTTATACTTTTTTAAAAAATGATATTATCATCTTTGCTTATATTATTTTGGTTAACTTAGTGCTTGAAACACTAAGTTCATTTCATTCATGTTTCTTCTAAAGATACTTTTATTACATAGCAACACCACGTTATTGAGTTATTACTGGGACCCTAGTCTGGTCCCAGTGTTTTTTAGACATTCCTGAGGCAACCAAAACAGGACTCGAGCTCATAGAATGCTCAGCAGTTGAGGTCAATACTATTAGAAGGCTTACTCAAACTAGGGGCTTGTATCTAAAGAGTGTGTCTCAGAAATTTGTAGGAGATCCTAGCTATATCCTTATTAATAAAACATATGTCTAAAGAACACTGTGCTCTGAATCTTTGCCCAGGATCCAGACTCTCTCAGACAGTGAAGGATGTGTTCGTTTCTGGATGCCCAAGTGCTTACCGCATTCCCTGGGCAATAGTTAAACATGAAGTACTCATTACTGGCTCCAAATCTCTGTACTAATTTTATGCTACCTAATTAGCAGCATTTAGTAAAAGAAATTCTGACTTCATCCTTTGGATAACAAGCAAATTGAAGATAGTGAGCACCAAACGGGTCATCAGCAGACACTGTGTGTATACCCCATTTTATTCCTCAAAAAAACTAAGGAGCATGAAGGTTAGGTGGCTTGGCTAGAGATGGTGTCCCAAGAGTACCTCAAATTCTCACGGCAGAAGAAATACTGCTCCTACATTTCCTGAAAGGAAAATGGTCATCTCTGTGAATTTAAAAAAATAACTAAAACTGACCCTTACTTTTTACTGTGTTGTGTTTCCTTACTTTCGAGGAGATGGGTTAGAAATTGTTTTAGACCCTGTGATATCATGTCTAACATCGTAAGACTAAGATGATAGAATATTCTGTAGGAAGAAATTACCTACATACCTTCGTTCATTTGTACCATCACATTTATATAAGAGGCTGAACTCTTAAATATCGGGGGGAGAGCTTCCTTATTCATGGAAGAAACTGGAAGCTAATTATTGCCAGAAAGAATGTGGACACAGTTCTGACCAGTGGTTTTCCCAGAAAAATGTTCAAATGCACAGATTTGCACTGCTAAGCTGTATTTCAGAATTCTCTACCATAAAATAGTATTAGAGACCTTACTTGAAATATTTAAACGTTAGAGACCCATGTTGCTCCGTACCTGTTACCATAGGACCAATTTTTAGCCCAAACAACAAGACTCATAAGCCTGAAGTCATCTGTGTGGAAACTGTTAGCAGTGACCTAAGTGATTTAGTCTTCTCTGTAGGTAGCAGAGCCCTAGCTAAAGATTTAAAATAATATAAATATACAAACAGAATATAAGGAGGCCATCAGAAGAAAAGATTTCCTTGAATACAAAAAACAAGATAAATATATAAATTAGTAAAAGAGAAAGTTAAGTTAGTCATATGTCCCACAGAGACATACATGCCAAGAAGAGAAAATCTTTAAAAATATAACATTCATAGTTAAGGTGCAAGCTTAATTTCTTCCACAATATAATTTGTGGTGTTTAATGTCAGACATTTCTCTGACATTGAGAAGAGCATTGGCATAAAACGGGTGCTTTGACTGGGTCCTCTGTGTATGCACTCACCCTATAGTGCTACAGCATCCTTGACTCAGTGTAAGTCATTCAAAGTGGCATGTTTTCAGGCTATCAGAAGGGCTGCCTTAAGTACCAAATATAATATGTGCGCACACATAAGTGCAGAGATAGGCACATTTCTTCAACGTTTTGACAGAAAATCATTCTAAAATGTATTAAACTTTATGAGGCCTTCCTTAAAAGCACACTGGGTATAATGTAATTTTCCTTGATGACACAAAGTCATCACTCTGAATATTAATTATGATACTATACCGTAATGAAAGCATGTATCTGATGCCTTCGAAAATGTCTATTCTCTGCTGCCCGTTGAGTTACCAAATGCCAAATTTCAGATGGACTGGGGTGCTTGTCTAACCTCCACAGGTCTGATGTAAACACAAATGTCAAGGGAGGATAAAAGTGACATGATGGAGAGATGACAGTGACAAATCTCAGACCTCCCCATGTTAATACACAGTCCTACCTATTAACCCGCATGGTGGAGTCCCTTACTCTCTACTTCTCCCTAGTTCTTCTGCTTGCTTTCCACACTGTTGGGTCCCCATCCTTGCACCCTACTGATGATAATAAGCTCTCTTCCCTACAGTAATGCACTCTGAGTAGATGCTGGCTGGTTCAGGAGCCTAAGACCATCATAAGGTCTGAAGAGGACAGAAAGGTTCTGGAAGTGCTCAGGCAAAATGTAAAGCTTAACTGACTTGTCTAAAATGTCTTAATTGACCTCAAGTCAAGGTATCTGATCCACTTCTGGAGTTGCAGGAACAAAGGTAAATCAAAGAGGGGGTATAGAAACTGAATGTTATCAAGCAAGGGGTGTTGAAAGTGCTAATGTAGTTTTAGAGACAAAGCCTGGACTCTGGAAGTCCCACTAAGCTTGATGGAGACACCACTGTTAATACACCGATTAAAGAGAAATGTGGGTGGGAAACAGATAAAAGTGATTTTTCACTGTGGCCACACTGGAGAGATAAAGAAATTAAAACATCCAGTGAATCTGACCAGGTACACTGACAAAAGATTCAGACTCGGAAGGCAAGAGATCTGCCAAGTCCTGAAATCTCTGTGTCTTCCCCATTGCATCGAGTCATTTTGTCTGCTCTAGCTTCTCTGACAAGGTAAACAGACAGGTGGTGAGAATGTGTGACTTCTTCCCAGGAGCCAACTCCCTCCTTTAGCTGGCATCAGACATTCAACACTTTCCTTTCCCCCAGGACAAGCTTCCTGAGGAAATTCCAGTTCCTCAGGACCATTGTTTTAACAGTCTAATAGGTCAAGGGAAGAACATAAGTGTCTTTCTTTAGAATATCATCCCTCTTGCCAGACAGTTACAGGTAAAGACCCATGGGCCCCATGGATGAATTCCCCTGATGAGAAAACTGTGAGGTTTGTTTGTTTGTTTGTTTTCCAGTCTTATATTGTGTTTTGAAAATCAACACAAAGAAATAAGTGTCTTCCAATATAATGCTTTTATTAACTTTTAAAGGACTTTATATATGCATAATAATGTATTTGGAATATACCACTACCCCTCCCCATAACTCCTCTCAGATCTATCCTGAACCCTTGGTCCCTTCCAAAGTTTATGTCCTCTTTGTTTTATAGAGCCCAAAGATTTCAGTTTGTTTCCTATATATCCACTGAGGGAGAGCAATCCACAGGTATGTGGTTAACTTACTAGGGGTCGTCACATCCTTAAAGAAGCTGACTCTTCTTTCCTCATAAGCCATCAACCATCAAATGTTCCTTGACTATGTCTCTGGATTCTTACCCCGTTCCCCACTTACTCCCTCTTGGAATGATGACAGGGTGCATGGTACACAAGTTTTGTGATACACACTACCTTGTTCATTACTGTTGAAGTAACAGAAACTCTCAATTATACTCATTTGAACCTGGCCCAGGAAAATCTTACTCTTAGGGTGGTTAGGTGAGTGTCCTGAAGTTCTAGTGAGTAACTTCAGGGGATGAATCAGATCTAATAGTTGTCCACAATGGGTCTGGAAGCCTGGGGCTGTAGACCAACCAATCCTATTTAGTTCTTCTGGATAAACATTTGTAGGGTGGTTCCAGGGATCTCCAAGTTTTCAGTACAAATAAATTCTAAAAACATAAGGAGTCACTTAGACCTTTAGTTTCTAAGGCAGAAAAAAAAAAAAAAAAAAAAAAAAAAAAAAAAAAAAAAAAAACCATACATTTGCCAGGTGTTCAAGAGGAGAAGAAAAAGACAATATAAAATACGGATGTACCTTCCTGTTAGAGAAGCAGAGTGAGTTTCACTTTGAAAAAGAGTCTTTGTGAAAATGAGAAGACAGAGGGGTCCCAAGGGGTAAGTGACTTATCCAAAGCAAATGAAAACCATGGTGATCAACTCTGGTTAAAAATTCTCCCACTCCCTTCTATTCTTCTATTCCAGGAACAAAAGGGCCATGACCTAAAAAATCTGTCAATCAAGTAAAGTCAACTTGCTTCCCCAACTCTGAATTTGGAGTAAATCTCCAAGTAGTAGTCACTGGTAAGCATCTACCATCCCAGGGCACATAATGGTGTGCCAGAGGATGGTCACTGGTCAGCATCTCTCTTCCCACAGTATAGGGTGGTGTGCCAGACGATGTTCAGGAAGGAAGGCAAGCTAGAATTCTCCTTATGAATAGGTAGAGTAGTCCAGACTACATATTTCATGGTTAGGGACCAGAAACACAAACTGAGCACAAGATGTTAGTAAACTTGGCAGAGAAGCAGCTTCCATGGGTAGCCATGACTTTTTTTATTTTATCTCCTTTAAAGGAAAGTGCAAATGCTCTGACATGACATGAGGGGATTTCTCTGGGTTATAAATTATTTTTAAATCTTTTGTCCCTTAAATCATGATCTCTTTTTCCTTCTCCTTTTCCTTCCTTTTCTCCTTCTTCCTTTTCCTCTTTTTCTTCCTCTTCTCCTCCTCTTTCTTCTTCTTCTTCTTCTTCTTCTTCTTCTTCTTCTTCTTCTTCTTCTTCTTCTTCTTCTTCTTCTTTTTCTTCTTCTTCCTCTCTCTCTCTCTCTCTCTCTCTCTCTCTCTCTCTCTCTCTCTCTCTCTCTCTCTCTCTCTCTCTCACACACACACATTTTGCATTTCTCTACCTAGACATGAGCCATATGTCTTATTTCTTGCACTTTAAAGTGTGTGTGTGTGTGTGTGTGTGTTTTCTTTTGTTTTGTTTTTGTTTTAATTCACATAGTTACTGAAACCCTGGAATGTATCAGAGCGCTGGATTTGACATATGTATTTTAAAAAGCTATGTATTAAAAAATGTTTGTTTGTCCTCTTGCTTGCTTGCTTTTGCTTTGCAAAAGTACATAGTCTTGTTAAAGAAGCAGAGAGGCTAATAACTTCCATGGGTTCCCATGTAGCTGTGCCCTATAAGTAAATTTAAAGCTGGACAATCCTAGACTCTGAGTACAAAGTGTCATTAGTACTGTAAATGTGAAGCTGTTGACATATGTGTCACTGAGTAGTGTTCTTGACAGACTTTAGCTCCCCAAGACAACCTAGGAAGTGGCGACACTCACCAAGGATGACAGTCACAGAACTGGAGGAAAATGGCAGCTCCTCAGCAGGAACATGTGTTGTTTATAAATGGACATGTGTTGTTTGATGAAGGGGACATTTGTTGCTTTATGGCTGTCAGTAAGCATGTGACCTTTTTTGAGAACAACAGCCAATTTCCTTGGACAAGGCCCCTAGCCTCCCTTGCAGAGTCCCCATGTTCTTGAGCAGAGACACTACATTTTTTGTTACACAGCATGACCAGATGCCTTCTCAAAGCACTAACAGACTCTAGGCTGACAAGGTGGGGCTACATAGTAAATTACAACCATACAAGGATGGAAAAATAGTGAGTGTATTTTCCTTTTGTGACTTATTTTTGGAGATGATACAATTATAATGAGGGTAGAAGGATGAGAGAGAAACCGGCATGTCCGCCCAAATATCTACACAGTGTTCTCTGTTAAGAGTAGCCCATATCTCACTGCAGGATCACCATGTGTCTGCACTGCAAACCCTTTCTAACTCCCTGAGCCTATTATAGTACATATAGAGATACTGTAGGAGGATTTCTGTGTCATAGTTTAACTGGACAGCAAGGAAAGTGTTGTCATAGAGTGGGCTGGAAATAATATGCTAAATGGTCAAACTGAGTCACAAACTAGAGAAATTCAGTGAGGCAGAAACTTTGAATGGTGTATGACCAGAAAACTATGAGTTACATATAGATATTGAAAGCTTGGGTGATGAATGAAAAGAAAGCCAATTGTATTTAATTTGTGGGGAGGTACATACAAAGGATCATGTATGATTTAAGCACAGTTCTACCTATTAAGAATCTTCCCAACTGTAAACCAGAAGCAGACAGCTACCACCTTGTGGGGAGCACATCAGTGAAGTGGCTCCTTATTCAGAATCTGCCAGGGAGGTCATAGTGTCCCCACTACCGTCACTGGGGAGCTGTAAATGCATTTGGAAATCATCTTATTTCATTGGGTAAAAAGGTATTTGTTACAGAATGCCTATGGCATAGCGTAAGGATTTTGCACTCAAGAGTAAAGCTGAAATTCTGATGTTCCCGCCTATCATGTAGAATGCTTATATAAGTGCAGGGTCTCATGCTGTGTCTGAGAGAACCTAGATTTCTGCATTGTTAACCAGCCTCCCATTATTGCTGAGGCTGCTGCTCTTATATCAACATTTGAGATGCCATAGGCAAAGTCTCATAAAATATCAACATGGAACCACAGAATGGACCAACTAACTAATCTTGTATACAGAATTCTTGAAAAGTACAGTGCTTTCTCTGTGTCTCTGTCTCCAGTCTCAGTCTCTATCTCTAATCTCAGTCTCTGTCTCTGTCTCTGTCTTCCCTCCCTCTCTCCCTTCTTATTTTTCTCCCCAGGCTCTTACTCAAGGAAGACTGAAAGGATCCCTGCAAAGCAGAATGGGGACTAGGGAAGCCTAAGCTCAGCTTCCTAAGTGCTGTTGTGTAGTTGTTGTTTAATGTTTTTAAAGGTTCTTCCTCTTCTAGTTTAGGATGAATCAGTTTAAAGAAAAGCAGGATGACTAATTTGTCCGTATCAGTTGTGTTAATACATCTTGATCCAACCTTGAACGTTTTCAGCCAGTCCATCAGCAGGGGCCCTATTGGTAAGAAAAGAAGCCCACAAGGCCTTTATTGTAAGCCACCAGACTTTTTGTCTTGGGTCAGAAACAAAGGATTGATTATCACATTGTGTATATTAGTGTTTTGTCTACTCTTTGGTTTGAGTGGGCAGCAACGCACAAATCCAGGTCTGCCAGACATAACATGAGACTCTGCACGTACACAAGGTACATCAGAATTTCAGAATTTATATATGTTCATATTGTGTGCATGGAGTGTCCAGAGAGGACCTAAGGACATTGAAACCCTTGGAACTGGAATTCATTTTTTCAATTTTATTGGATATTCTCTGTATTTATATTTCAAATGTTATACCTTCTCTCTACTCCCATCCTCCTTCCCCTCAACTTGCTTCCATGAAGGTGCTCTTTCTCCCAATCACTCTCTCCACCTCAGTGCCTTGGCTGTTTATGGTGTTGTTCTTCCCATGAGGGTGCAAACCTTTTAGCTCCTTCAGTCCTTTCCCTAGCTCTTTCATTGGAGTCCCCGTGTTCAGTCTGATGTTTAGCTGCAAGCATCCTCATCTGTATCTATATAACTCTGGAAGAGCCTCTGAGGAGACATCCATGTCTGGTTCCTGCCAGTAAACACTTCTTGGCATCAGCAACAGTGCTTGGGTTTGGTGGCTGCATAATCGATGGTTCTCCAGGTGAGGCAGCCTCTGTAGATCTTTTCTTCAATCCCTGCTCCTCTATTTAACCTTGTATTTTCTCCTCTGTTTTGTTCTACGTTCTAAGAAGGACTGAGGCATACACATTCTGGTGTTCCTTCTTAAATGGTTATGAACTATCATGTGGGGGCTGGGAGCCAAACTCTGGCACTACGCAAGAGCAACTAGTGTTTCTCAATACTGAATTGTTTATTTAGCCCAGATACCTGGAAGCTGCTGGACCTCCTCCTTCTCAGAGGTGAAGGGGTGGGAAGATAAGGAAAAGGTAAGCCTGAGATAGGACTGAGAGAAAAGGTGTGATTGAGATGTAAAATAAGTAAACAAATCAATTGATGAAATAAAACCCTCTATATTACAATCTGGCTGCGGCTATTCTGACAGAAAACCTTGCCTTAACAAGTGACAAACAACCCCAAAAAGTATAGCAATAATTTATGAACAGAAATGTCCTGAAACAGAAGAAATATTATTCATAATTGTGTCCAAACCATCTCCCAAAATCCTACCAATCTAACAATAAATGGAGTGTGTATAATGCTAAAAAGAATTAAAAAATGAAACTAAACGAAAAAGAGGGGGAGAGGGAGAGAAGTAGGCACTTAATGGTGTTCTGCATCTTAGTGCATCTCAGCTCAGTCTCAAGGAGGCTAGACTTCCACAGATTGTCAACTACAGATGGGGACTTTGGAGTGGGTTGGTAGAGAGCAGGAGTTAGGCAGACTCTATGGTAAGTAGACAGATTGGAAGATGGCTCCTCGCTAGGTAATAAAAGTGGTGACTTGCCAAGATGGCATGTTTCTTCCTCAGCCTTCTGACTTGAGACAAAACCCTGGCACCTTTTGGCTGCCATCAACAAGCCCCTGCTGATGAACCTACTGGTTTGAGAAATTCAAGGCTTGTTCAGGACATGTCACACCACTGTTCTGGGGCAATTAACTAGGCTTGTTGTCTTTAAACTGACTAACCTTAATTTGGGGGAGAAAAAATGCTTCAGAAGCTTTAAACTCCAGCCCTTGAGAAAGAGGGACCTCCACATTCTCAGTCCCTACTGCTCTTCTGAAGGCTGTTCTGTGAGTGTGTGCATTGTGGGTGTGCTTTCAGCCTTTCTCCAGCTGCCATACTTGAACTTTCTCTGCTGCTGTGTTGCTTCAGATCTTTCCTGCCTTCAATTGGCAGAGAAAATTAACTGATCCAGATTCCAAGACTGCACTGCTTGTAAATTATTTCTAACTAGAGAACACACAACACTACATGCAAAAGAGAATTACAACAAAAAAAAAATAGGTAACATTTAATTAAAAAAAATTCTAAGGAACAAAACCTACAGTGACTCTCATTTGGTGTTTACTATCTGTCTGACATTATGTTAATTATTTTCTATGACTAATTCTTCACAATAGCACAAAACTAGGAAGTAGGGACAATACTTATTTTTGGTTTAATGATGATGAATCTAAGGCTTAAAGAAACAAATGACTAATCCAAAGTCTGAAAGTTTTAGCCAGCATTTGAAAACAGACAATCCTGCATATAGTCAACATTTATAGTCATTATAAATTCTATTCCATTCTTCTCCTGTGCTGCTAACATGGCTTCGATCTGTACACAACTATCTAGATAGAAGTTATAAATTTATTATTATTATTATTATTATTATTATTATTATTATTATTATTAGTCTCAAATTTTCCATTAAATCTTGTAGAGATCTTCTTTCTCTAATTATTTTCCTAGCATGAGTCTTAATTTTTTGGGCATAGGACTCTCTGGTTTCTGTTCTGTTTTTCAAACCATTCCTTTTTGTTGTCTTTGGGCACTATTCTGCTTTCTTTGACTACTCATGGCTAGGATTCCTGGGGGTTCAGTTTGCTCTTCTGTTTGCTCTCCACAGTTCACATAAGCTCAGTAGGGACCTCATTTCATTCTGCTCATACATATAACCTGGCATCCCATCCCAGTATGAGTTTATGAAAGATCAGATCAAATGCAGTAGATATGAAAAACAAGCCAACAATTGCTGTCTTCACCTTCGTCTGTGTCCCATGCATAGGCTACTGGGCTTTGTTATTTTAATTCACACCCCCAAGTTCCAACTGCTTGTGTTTGTATCTCTTGACATGGAGACCATTCCTGACCACTGGAGTTTTCAATGTTCAGCCAACTTGGAAAGACAAAGAAATACAGTGTTGGTGCCTAATGGTCACTTCCAAAGCCAAACAAAAGAATGGCCCTTGTGTCTTCTTCCCTTCGGGAGACAAAGCTTTGCACCATGTGTGCTATTCTGGTATGTAGGGCAGAAGCTAAAGTAGTTTTTCCGTTCACTGCCAGCTTTTCCTCCTCCACTTCATTTCATCATTTTTTCATTGTATTTTCCAAGACTGACTCTCAGACCACTTGCCCTTAGGCCTGCCTGAGGTCTGACATAGAGAAGGCCATGCTGAGCTAATTCTTCTTTTAGGGTTGTTGACCTTTGCTCCTCAGTGAGGTGAAGTACCACCAGCACAACTGCATTGGCTAAAAGCCGAGACAACTTTACCCTCTACTCCTGCCTCCTAGTCAAGGGTTCTTAAGGCCTAGAAACACCGCCTAATGAGGAGCTTCCAACCATCACTTTCCCATCATCTCCATCAATGATTCCATTGAGTGTACTCGACTTCCAGGCATCCGAGGGCTGGTAGTGACACCTCTGTCAGTTGTATTATAGGTACCACTTAACTAAATGCACCCTGCCTCCCGGACCCATCTGTACTCTCTAACAATGTAACAACTTCAACAACATTCACTTTTCCTCTCTAGTAATCCAGACCTCCCCTACAGAGAGTTTCAGTACCTGTTAATCTAATGCAATCTCTGCACTCTGGAGGAGCCCTGTCATTCCTTTTACCTTAGCTGTAAGTGTAACTGAAGGAGGGAGTTGTTACAGGTGCATGTGCTCTGAATAACCCTAGCCCAAGGCATGATACTATGGAAGCACTGGGGAATCGAGCATCTCAGCAGAGGAGGGTTTGAGGTAAAATACATTCAGGATCCAAATATCAGGCAACACAATGACTCCATCTCAAGCTAATGAAGATCGGTGGAGAATGGGCAAGGAATTTAGCCTGCAGATGGTGCCTACATCCTTACCATGTGACTGGCAGGAATCTCCTAGCATGTTCTGGCACACCAGGAAGGAGGAACAGGGGGCTGGGAAGGGTTGGTAAGTATGTCAGGCTTAGAGAGCTACTTCAGCAGCCCAGGTGCAAGCATGCTTATAAAAACAGCAGTTGTGGCTTAAAGAGGAGGGGTTCACCAAAAGATGTTCTGGATGTGGAGTTTGCAAGGTCTGAGAACAAGGCAGTCTGTCTCTATATTTATTAGACACTGAACAGCTATAAATTGGCATTTTACAGCTCATTTATATAGACTCCAAGGTCAAATTAGTTGGATAAGGATTTTAAGGCTGATGGAATAAAATCTCAAAGTGTTCCCATATTCTGCCTATAAGCAGCACATATATGTTTGTATGTCCATATACTTGGACTCCACACACACTTCTTATCCAGCAACAAAGGAAAGTATTTATTAGCTTTTGTGGGCGAATGAGGGTACAAAGATGTTAGTGTAGAATGGGTTGTCATCACTCTCTAAACTGTTGGATAAATTTGATGGTTAATCTTTAAGATTTTTAAAATTTTGACTATGTGTATATGCCTGGATGGGGTTGAGGTACACACAAGTACAAGTACAGGTGCCATGGAACCAAAAGAAGGCAGCAGATGCTCTAGAACAACGGTCACAAACATGAGCCATTTGACATGGGTGCTCAGACCTGAACTTGGGTCCTCTTCAGGAACATATGTGCTCGTGTCCAGTGAGCCACTGGCTCTCTAGCCTGATGTTAGTAAATTTTCACTGTCAATTTGACAGTGTTTGGAGTTGCCTAGGAGATCCATTTTTGAGCACTTCTCTAAAGGTATTTGTAGGGAATTTTGACTGAGGTGGAAGATACCTCTGTCCTCTGCAATGTAGTGTGGGTGTGTCCACACTACACAATACAGTCATACACAAAGTAAAAAAAAAAAAAAAAAAAAAAAAGTAAAAAAATGGAGGAGGTGAGTAAAGAGCCAGCATTCTCTCTGTACTTCATGTCAGGATGTGATGAGACCAGGTGCCTCACACGCCTGCCGCCACCAACATGTTTTTCTGATCATGCTTCATGCTTTACAATGGACTGCGTCATCTAATTGTGTATCAAATGTGTCACCTTTCTTCCTTGAGTTCTTTATGCTTACACTTTTATCTGGAACCAGAAGAGATAGAGTACACAAACCTTGAAACTCTGCCACCTCACAACTGAAAAACAAAGACATCATAAGCACCCAGATCTTCAGCCGTCTAGAGGACCGTTTTATCCACTCATCTATAAGTGGGCGAGGTTATGATTTCCAAGAGGGATGAAGATTATTCCCCTGTTCCACAATGATCTGATCTAGAAATGTCTTTGGTCCAGATACATCCTGTCCTTACTTTGTGGGTCACCTCTTTATAACTAGGGCATCTCACTGCTAGGTTCCTTGCTCCAGATGAAATCAAAGCTGTATTTCAATGGGATTATTATTTGTAAAATGAGGGCAGGGAACATGTCACTTGAATGAAGTGAAGTTCAAAAAAGTTTGGGAAAAAGAAAAATAACTCAGTGTTTGCATCAGTACAAAGGAGATGAGAGGCAGGGATTGAGGAAGAGTCTAAAACTTGTACACTTAAAGAAAGCCTGTGCAGGTGATCAGAACAAACTCACCCACAAGACAGACACTGGACTTTTTAAAAAAGGCAATTAGTTCTGTCTAAGGTAAGTTCAGTTTGAAAAACAAAGGGCCAGATATGTATGTGGCCATTTCCCACTGAGGTGTTATTTTTGGAAAATGTGTTATATCATCTGAGACAGTTTTATTTCCACTCAGAGTCAGAAAGATAAACTTAGCGGTTACAGGAAGAGAAATAAAGATCCTGAAAGACGTGCACAAATTGTAGAGGAGAATATCAATTGCAGTTTTTACCACCCCAGATGATGCCTTGGAAATGACAATATTTCTTTATACACCCAGGGGAAAGACTAGAAGATAGAGAGCCAAAGGGGAGACTTTTTGATTTTTTTTTCCTATTGCATAAAAACTGATACAGCACAAAACCGGCCCTCAGTGCCCCTGATCTACAAGCAACCTCCACTACCAAACAGCTGCTCAGCTGGAGAGAGGCTCCAAAAAGGCTGCTTAGAATATCTGTGAGCAAGGATGAGCATCTCCCAAAGTGTCTGTGACTGCTGACAGAGCTGGAGAGAACCTGGCCGCTTTCCAGGCTGAGCTGCTGACAGGATATTTTGAGGAAAACTGAAAGAATGGATAAAAGTTGGGACTGAATATAGGTTCAGCTGTAATGATCTGAATGGACACAGGATCAAGAACAGAACTTGAAAGCTCCCTTAGTTCCTTAAAAGGACTTCTGTGAAGATCCAAATCCTCTGCAGAGAATCAGAGAATAGAATTCATAGAATTAGAAAAACCCAAAACCTGGTATTTATGAGATTAGCCCTCCACCTCTCAGTAACACAGACACAGGCTTTAGGTATCTTAAGATAGCCAAGATGTTTTGGTCATAGAAACATTTAGTATTTTCATATGATTATAGGTTTACAAATAGTGAACTAATATAATCGTCTTTATCAACAGTGTGATTTAGTTCTAACATAGCACTTGTCTCTACATACTCCATATAAAAATAAGTTATATTTTATATAGTTATAGCAATTTTCAGGTGAACCAATAACCAGACTTATATACTAGTTATGGAGAGAGTTAGCATTAACTAATTGTAGACCCGGTATTAAAATAAATTCTCCATCAGATGTTGACCATTCTGTCAAGAACATACCAAAACCAATAAGAACAGAAAGCCGTGAATATCACCATGTTTCTGTTAGCTCTCCTTCCCTGTCATAGGCACTGAAGCATTGTGCAGTATTTATCATGCCTAATTTGTAATGATGAAATTGATTTGTTATAACTTCTAAAATAAAAATAGAGCTGTCTTCACTTAGATATTCAGTTCATGTCACTGTCTAGAGCCACCCCAGTGAGTCATTTTCCTACATCTCATGATGCCGTTCCATATAAACAACAGGAAGTAACGAGAAATATTCTCTAACTTTATAACATGTGTTTGTCAAATAAGACTTTCTTAGCTGTAGTTACACAAATAAAATACTTGGCAAGATTTAATCCTCAAGCCTGGAAGAGCCCCAGAAAGGGTCAGCCTTGATGTGACCCCTCTTTTGCAGCCACAAGAACTCTTGAACACAAGGTCATAAGACCTGACTGTGGAACGCAAGAATAATTACCACCTCCTCATCCTCAGAGACATATTCCAGGACCTTAGCATATGCATTAAGTCACTACATTAATCAAACCATATGAATGTTGCTTGTCCTACACACATGGCTAGATTGGCAGAAAATTAACAACGATGAGAAAACAGAGCAATTAAAAATATATACAATAGACATCATTACATCATTCAGCTGTTTATTCCTAGAATGCTTACATTTAGTGATTTTGGTCTGTAGATAACTGAAAACGAAGAAATTAAAACTATGGCTGGTGCTTAGTGTACTTCCTGAGACTGGAAGCCCCGAAGGTGCTACTGTTGGTTTTTTAAAATTAACTCTGATAAAATAATTATTATAATTTTGGAAAATTTGAGTAACTCATTGAGTAACTGCAAAACCTACAGACCCACATTACAAATTTCCCCTCCAAAGTGTATGGTCAGATAAAACTTTACCAAATGTCTAATATATGATAATCTATAAAAAGTTTGAAAAATCAGAACTCTCTTTGCTATCCAGTACAAAAAAGACAAAGAAAAAGTATACTACTCAATTTTCTGGGCATGTTCCCTTCTGTGAAAAATAAGTTATAGTGAAAAAAGGAAATTGGAAGTTTTATGAAAGAAAACTTCTGAGACGTTATTGACAATGGAAATGTAAACATCTATATAGAAAAACAGAAAAATAAATTCTGCTCAAGTTCAAATGTGTTCAAGAATTTTTAAGTTAAAAATAGTATGCGTGTGTGTGTGTGTGTGTGTGTGTGTGTGTGTGTGTGTATACAGGTGTATACATGCCACCATATCTATAACTGGAAGTCATAGAATAACTTTGATGTTATTTGATGTTATTATTTAATGTACTCCAGCTTCCTTGCAACAGGTCCCTCATGTCTGCCCTACCTACACCAGATTCTCTAGTCCACAAGCTTCTGGGGATTCTCCTACCAACACATGCTATCTAGTCATACAGGTGCTAGGATTACAAGGGCAGATGCTATAATGTCTGGTTTTATATGAGTTTGAAACACTCCCACTTGGGTCCTCACACTCACCCACTGAGAGCTTCTGGGTCATCTTCCCAACCCAACCTGTTCAAGTCTGTTAAACTGAATTATGAGTAGAGCAAGAAACGGTTTCTTTCTAACATTGGTTAGAATACAAACTCAAGGTTGGTTTGTTACACATGCTGGTCTAAGTCTGTAAAGACTACAGTGTTCATGTATTGTCAGAAAGATTTTTAGGAAAGGCTTAAAATCTCTCTCTCTTTTTTTTTTCCTTTTTTAATTTTATTGGATATTCTCTGTATTTACATTTAATTCAAGTGTTATTACCCCCCCACACTCCCCTCTATCTTCCCCCTCAACTTGCTCCCTCACCCATTCACCCTCTCCACCTCAGTGTCTTGGTTGATGATGATGTTGTTCTTCCCATGAGGTTGCAAACCTTTCAGTCCTTTCTCTAGCTCTTTCATTGGAGTCCCCGTGTTCAGTCTGATGTTTAGCTGCAAGCATCCTCATCTGTATATATATGACTCTGGAAAAAGAATCTCATTTTTTTTTGAGAACTGTCGATACACATTTCAAGTCTGTGGTAACATGTGTAAATTTCTTATTTTTCTCCCTCTCCCTTTTTACTTAAGATTTTCTCATATGAGAAAAATTAAATAAAATTTCCTGAGAGAAAAGTTATATTGTACAGCAAAGAAAAATAAGACCTTTAGCTTAGAAGGGGAAGAAGACAAATCTATATAGGTTAGAGTAAGAGGTCAATGGATCTTCTTTGTTTTATGTGGCCATCGGGGAAAGTTACACAGCTGGGGTGCACGCGAGTGTGTGTGTGTGTGTGTGTGTGTGTGTGTGTGTGTGTGTGTGCGTGCATGTGTGTATTTTTGAGGGAGCGATTATACAAGGACAAGAATTGTCTCATGAGGTTTTAAAAGGATTTGGAGTTGAAAGGTAATGTGACAAACAATAAATTCTGCCACTGAATGATTGTTATGAGGTTCAGTACCTTCCATAGAAAGACACTTCTGTTCAATTTCCAGTCACATCAAATTCTCATTACAGGCAGCCAAATCCCATTTCTTCATATTTCTTCATTGGGCAGACGGTATCACAGGCAATGGTTTTACGCATTGAGTGTTGCAACACACACTTATATCCCACACAACCAGGTCACAGAGAAATATAGAGCCCCTTTTCCCTTGATGAATGCCAGGATTAGATGTCAAGCTTGAAGGAGCCAGGAGCAAGAAGAAAAGCCAGCAAAGTGCCCTTTAGATGAACAGAAATCTTGCTGTTGTAGAAGAGCAGGAATGTCCAGCACTGAGAATCACATAAAATCTTATTTGTGTTTAGAGAAACAAAAGTTGGATTTAGGGGAGTCTGGGACTTTTTTTAACTCAAAATTCTTGATGAAGAAAATCAGACATTGGAGATTATATAAGGAAAAGAAAATAACATGGAAGAAGAAAGGAAGGAAGGAAAATCAATGAAGTAGAGGTAAAGAACTGAGGGAAAAGGGAATGAAGAAAAAAAAGAAGGAAAGCCCAAAGGCCTATTTAGTGATGTGCAAACTATTTTACATCTCTTGCTATTTGCAACTGCTCTGTATTGCTTTATTTTCTTCTAAGACCTCTTGAGAAAACTAAGAATGTCAATGGATTTGAAGTCCTAGACTGATCATGAAAGTTGGAATAAGGAGGTACCAACACTGCTGATGAATTCTGAGACTCAATACGCAAGCTTTATGTCATAACACACTCAGTGCCATTGGCAAAGAAGCTTTTACAGAAAGTGATATATAACATAGAAGAGGCAGTGTCAGGCAGGAAAGTAAATGGCACTTTAAAACGAAAATGGGTCAAGTACCATAAGTAAATGGAGACAGGAAACACTCACATTTCTAAGACAATAAAACTGAAAGAGAAAAGTGAATTTCAAGGACACACACACACACACACACACACACACGTGTGTGTGTGTGTGTGTGTGTGTTTGTGTGTGTGTGTATGTGTATAATGTGATGTGCTTTTCCTAGTAACACGCCCTCTACCTCATTTGTTGTCTATAGTTTTCTGAGTTTGAGAACATTCTTCTGTGTCTTAACTCAATCCAGCTAACTGAGGACCACTCCACTGCTTTCATCCATCTCGAGTAGATGCTAGGCAGACTCCAGAACAGGCTAATTAAAGAGATCTTAGATAGGAGAGACAGGAAAGAAGCAAGAAACTACAGTACTGGGATGGTTTGAAGATTCAATGGAAGAAGTCTTCTTATAAGGTAAATGAGCATCCAGTCAGTATTTACATTGTAAACATCGATCTTCCGTTCATATACATAAGATCCAGGGACTGGATTACAGAAAACTGGCCATACAGTCTAGGTTCTCCAGTCAACATATGAAGTCTTCCCTAGTCTTTCAATATGGACTGGTATTGAACTTCACTTTAGGTAATAGAAAGTAGTAGACATAATAATTTTGCCAATTTTGAGAATAAGCTTCAAAAGAACTCTCAAGCCAGGTGTCTGGCACACACCCTGAATCCTAGCACTTGTGAGGCAAATGTGGGCAGATGTCTGTGGATTCTAGGCCAGCCTGGCCTTTATAGTGAGATCTAAGACAACCATAGCTACATAGTGAAACCCTTTCTCAAAGCAATAACAACATCAAAGAATTACTTCTAGTGTGTTTCTCAGAATGTTCTATTTGTATAAGATATTCTTCAAATTTATGAATCATACACTGGCTATTTCTGTTCCATACACAACAATGACCCTATCTTTAAAAACACAAGGAGTTACATAAGAGGGCACATTTGAATCAAAAGAGCCACTCAACTGTTACCAGAACAAAACTACCACCCCACAGAACTGTGAGCTAAGCAAGTGGCTGTTTCTTCAAAATATTTCAGCCTGATCTGCCACACAAGTAAATACAATAGATGAAAGGCATATCTTCTTACACACTCATACACCAGCATACTGACAAATGCCTTTCGAATACAGAACTCGTCTTGCAAAGCTTGTATCTTGAGGATGACGTGGGATTATCAGCCAGTCTCAGAGCTGAGGATACCTGAGTAATGATTTCAGGTAGAGTTACCCGCGGGCCAGCAGGGTAAGTGGAATGGTATCGCAGGCAGGAAGAATGGATATGTTATGGTAAGTGAAATAAGGAGAAATAAGCAGAGAGCTCTCTGGCTCTCTATTAGCAGAAATAAAGGCTTAGTACTAGAATGGAAAGTTTAGTAAGACTTCCACCATGGGGTTTTGGATGGTCCTGCCCACACTTTATGAATATATTAAAAGAATAATTATTATTAAAGTTTAGGGCACATGAAAATCACCTCGTGATGTTGCTGTGAATGGGTGGAGCTTTAGAGCCCTATGTCATTCATAACAAACTACAGACTGAGTTTGTTAATGGCTCTTTTTTATTTTTAATAAGCATCATGGCAGATCTAATTAATGTAGGTTGCTAAGAATACATCTCGAAACACACTTCTGCAGGACCTGAGATGTAATCAGAGGGTCTTTTTTCAGATATCTGTATATTGTTTTCAGGCCACCACATCAGACTGATTTCTTTTTTCTGCCTGTAACCTGGCAGACAAGTATAAAAGAAGAATAAACTCAAAGAAAGAAGCAAAACCTAGAAAACTGGAGAAAGTAGCGAGGATGTAGACCTGTGTGTGGGATGCACAGGAATGGATAGGAGAGGGATCTTAATGATGTTAAAAGATGGGCAAGGGACACTGAAGATAGCACAGGATAAAATGAGAAGTGAATTATTTTCCAGAAGTCACAGACCTCTAGTTTGGAATTAGGAATATACAGCAGTAAATCTGAGCCTGGGAGCAGGGGAGGCCAGCAGAGATGTGAGGACAGTGAGGAGGGACTGGGTTGAAGAAAAGAAATGCAGAGATGTATCAGCATCCGAAGAACTTACAAGAGAGATGTAATGAAGCACCAGCTCACAGCTTATGGAAGAACCGGTGTGGGAAGAAGGCATGGTGATGATGACATTACAGAACCACTGCTGAAACTTTATCTTCTTAACGTTTATTTTTAGTAATGGTACTTACATGTCTTAAACTCTCTTTGAGCCTACCACCCACTAGAGCTAGTGGAAGAGAAAGGATTTGGAAAAAGCGAACCTGTTTAGAAACAGACCTGTGGAGTAATGGAGTCTGTGTTGTCTGGTAATCTGCAGTTCAGGTCACAGGTGAGCAGTGGCAGCTTGATACACCCACAAACACTTTGTGGGTATACCAGCAGTCCAGTTTGGCAGAGTCGGGATAGCAAAAACGAATCAGCAGCAGTGGCGCTACCTAGCAGAGACAGCCAGGCCTCAGCCTCGGCATAAATCAGCAAAAGGAACCAGGAGGAACAGCAGAAAAAGTTCTCAGCTGTGCCTCTCTCCATGAAACGAAGATCAGTGAAGACCCAAGACCCACAAGCATTGCACAGCTAGCTCTGTGCAAGTCTAGCTCAGCCTCGGTCACTATCTCTCCAATCTTTTCTCTACTCCCTCCAAACAACTCACGGCCTCCACATATCTTGCCTCAGCATGTGTATATGTGTCAACTGACATCACTCTGTCTGTCAGCCCAAGTTCCTAGAAGGGGCAAGAGCCTGCCGCAGAGCACCTGACGTCTTCCGGTGCATCTCTCTCCATGGAGTTTCAACAAATGGAGCTCAACTATGCAACGTAAGGTGGGCCAATACATGTGTGTAGTTATTAAAGAATCCTTCAGCACGTGTCCTTTCATATGGTTGCATTAGCAGAACATCCTCTTTCCTGTGTTTGCTTCAGCAAAATGCTGTTGTTTGAGTCTGCCCTAGTCTTTCACCTTTGTCCATCTCAGGAAAACACTCCTTCAAGTGTTTGTCCCAGAAAACACCATCCAGCACAGCTGACTTTCCAAAGAACCCTTGAGTTTCCACTTCACTCTGCAAAGCACAGAGTGCAAAATTAAAGTATCTCACTGGAAGATTTTTAGATCACAGCCAGTTCAACTTCACTAATGTTTTAGGTGAAGAAAACTCAACGGGATGGATCATAAAGTTCCGTAGTAGTGAAAATATGAAGGCACAGTTCATATGAACCTTTTAAGAATGTGTAATGGATGTAGATCTTATACATATGTATTAATCTGATATTAATAAGTAATTACTTAAATACTTTAGTGAAGTGCTTTTCAAATCTAGTACATAGACAACTTTTAATCAACAGTATATTTATTTAACTTGAATCTTATGTTTATATGTAAAATTATAAGTAATAAAAATCATGTCTCATATATATATATAAACTCTTTCATACTAGGATTAGAAATAACTGGGAAAAAATGAGACAGGAAATGAAGTGGATGTTATGACCCCCAGAATTATAGCTTCTGCTATCAAGTTCATGGCTGGGTGTGGCAGAGAGCGACTCTGGTGGTGGATGAGGCAGAGACGGCCATTTTCCTAAGCATGATATATGTCATAATCTGTACAAATTTTATGCTCATTATCTCTACCAAATTGAAGCAACCTTATTGCAGGAAGTATATACCAAAGAGATTTTTAAATATTTGAGAACATATGCACAAATATGTCTAATGTGGCCTTATGGCATAAAAATGAGGGCAACATAAATGCTTATCAAAAGGAAATTAATTGCATAGTCTTTACATACTTAATAATTTCAGCCCAAAATCAGAAACCCAACTTATTCTCTAAACTGTAGACGTTTGAAAACATGCACTGTGGCACATGGCTAGCCACACACTATACACACACCAATAATACGTACTTTCTAAAAACAGAGTTTCAACATCAACAAGCTAGATCACCACTCTTCAGAATATTCTAAGAGGATTTTATACCACAAAGATACTTACATATCCACATTTATTACTGATTTCTACACAGTAGCAAGGATATGAAGCCAGCATAGTTCCCATTAACAAATGAAGGAATATGAAAATAGTTTCATTTAACTGTACAGAAACATAACTGAAATGTTCAGGAATATAGAACTGGAAGTAAGTATGTTGCAGTCTCCCAGGCTGATCAGAGAAAACATCATATGCCTCTCTCATGCAGACTTTAGTAGCCAATTTTCATATGTGTGAATTTATGTGGGACTGGGTATGGTTAGAGGCTAGGACACTAGGATGAGATAGAAAAGAGCTTGTACAGAAAATGTAAGTGAGAAGGATAAGCAATGCATGATAGGAAAGTAAAATGGGGAGCATTGGAAGGGATGGGCAATGAAAAGAAACTGAGGCAGGGACTTCTGGGAGTTGTGGGTGAGGGAATATCAATGAAAAGAAAATGCCATCTGGAAACCCGCTCATCTGTAAGCAAGCTATGAACTAAAGCAATTCAATGAATTAAACACATTGAGATGTGCTCATATCCCTTCCTGAAAGTTCTCAGTCAGAAGCAGTTGCTCAGTCTTTGTTCTCAGCATAACATCTTCATGAAGACTGCACATGTACTGTGAAGCCATAGTGCCTACCAGACCAAATGTCCAAACTGATTTTTAAATATCCTACAGCAAGAGACAGCCACAGTTCCCTGGAGGAACAGTGGGGTCAAGATTAGGGGAGAAGTGGAAGCTTGAGCTCAATTCTGTGCCAAAAATAAAATATGACAGAAAATAAGGAGAAAGATCAAAAGATCAGATTCTGTCTCCTGTGAAAGGAAGTAAAGAGCAGATTTGGAGAAAAGGGGATGTTGGGAAGTGGATGGCTGGGAGGAAAGGCTATAGTTGGCATGTATTTTATGAAAGAAAAAAATCTTCCTGGATTTGAAAATAACACAATTTTGTGACCCAGTGTCACCCCTGAGAACACTGAACAAGTAGATGGGACGTTAATGGACTGTAATCCTTACAACATATAAAGAGAGTCATGTAAAACATATGTAGATAAACAGGAAAAGGGGAAACATCTCTTCTAACTAGTTAAAATTTTTAACTAATATCCATATTTTAAAGTAATAGGAAAAGAAAATTATTGGCCCGGAGATACGACTTGGTATATAAGGATGCTTCACAAACACGGGAACTTGGATTTCTATATCACTTTGTAGAAGGCCAGATGTGATTATGCCCACGAGCAACCCCAGCATTGTGTAAGGGTAGTATTGGCGCCACAGAGACAGGAGGATGGCTGAGACTTGCTGAATACCAGGATAGCACAGTGGTCTCCATGTTCAGTGTCAGAATTTGTGTGGTGGGGCTAAGACCGACAGTAACAGAAGGCACAGGGTGTCCTCCTCTGCCCTTTACATGCACATGCGTGGGTATCCACACCTCCCACACATGCACAGTGCATGCACACTATTATACAGAAAACAAACCCCAAATTGATGTTGTCAAACATTGAGGTAATAATTGTTTCAGGCACAATCATCCTTGCATATGATAGATTATGTTGTAATACAAAAGAAGGTAATAGAACATTCAAATTATTCTCCATGAGATATTTATATGAATAAGGAAATATAGGAAATTCAAAGTAGAGAAACTTGGCAGAAGCTTCATTTAAACTGCCTTTACCAAGCGATAAAATATATCACGATCAGTTAATGGAATGCATGAGCATCAAGTCTCTTCTGACACCATGCATAGATGTCACATCCTCACTTTGGTATCCTTGCGAGAGACACACAACTGAACTAAATGTGAGGAAATATCAGAGAAAATACAGTGCCTGTCACCCCTGTTGACCTAGCAGTAAACAGGCAACGGAGAACTCATATTCCTTATAACACACCCAATGTGGCCCATCTGGGTCTCAAAGACACGTATCTAAAACTTAGATTTCCACATCGCAAGAAGAGGAACAGTATGGTGAGAGCTGTGCCTCAGGAGTGTCTGAGGCAGTGGGTACTATAGAGAATGAGGAGTGACCCTATGCCTCTGCCTCCTTCAGAAAATCTTACCTGCGTGTGCCACCAGCATGCATGGGGTGGACCTAGGCCCCCTATACATATGAAGCAAATGAGCAGCTTGGTCTTCAGGAGGGTCCTCTAACAACTGGAGCAAGGGCTGTCTCTGACTCAATTGTCTGACTGCGGATCCTGTTCCCCTAACTAGACTGCCTTCTCTGGTCTCCATGGGAGAGGATGAGCCTAGTCCTCCTGCAACCTGATGAGACAGGGGGTTGGTGCCCAAAGGGGACCTTCCCTTCAGGAGAAGGTGAGGGGGATAGGGGAAGAAGATCTGAGGGTGGATCTGGGAGGAAAGGAAGTAGGGATGCTGCAATTGGGATTGTAAAGTGATCAATAAACAAATTAGTGAAAGGAAGCAAAATGGAGTGGAAATTACTTGGGGTATTGATGGCTTTAAGAATCTATTACATTATTTGGTTTCATGATCATAGTAATCTCAACTAAGGAATGGCTACCAAAATGGAAATGTAGAGGCTGAGCAGAGAAATAATCCGAAGAGTGGGAAAGATGGTATTTAATTCATGGGCTGAAGCAGATGGGAACAGAAGGGAAGGCGGGTCTATATGTGACAATTAGTACATGAGTGTCTAGACAAGAGGAAGAGATGGAAGGACAGCAGGGGGAGTCTGCCTGGAGACTCAGGTATTATTGAGATGTCCTGAAGTGAATTCCAGCATTCAGCAGAAAAGATAAAATCACAGCCAGAGAAAGAAGATTCACACAGAAATCATTGCATCTGACAAGAAACTGAGTTTAAAGAGAGTATTATAACATTTCCATTGTTATAAACCCATAAAGTGAAAGGGTTGTATCTAGACACAAAACTCCATTATGAAGTTTCTCTGGCACATATATTGGGGTTTATCAGGGAGAAAGATGTAAAAACAATCGCCAATTTCTGAAATTATCATTTTCTAGGTGCACAGTCAATTCTGCACATTCCAATATTTAAACATAGGATAGATGGGAAGTCACTGGTGTCCTCTTATTTCCACTGGCTCGGGAGCTCCTGGCTTCAGTCTCCATTTCTTGTATACAGTACTAGGATGTAGTTATTGGAGAAGAAGAATCATTCTGTGAGAACATTTAGTCCATTCAGCGTTGGGTCAGCACTGAGCTTGGGAGAACGCTCCAGGCCCTGATTGTCCTAGAGGAAAAGATGCCCAGATAGAACTGTAAATAATCATTCTGGTTTAGGTTGCCAGCATGTGATGAGAGTTAGTCTTCAGTGTAGAACTCCAACCTCAATTTTACTACTATGGGTCATGATGGGTCTGAAAGTAATAAGGTGGCTTAGCCTTTCTCCATGAGGTAGAAGAAACGCGAGAAACATACCTACTTTACTTTGGCTAGCACACTAAAAGTTCAGATGAATATATGCTGAAATAAGTAAGCTTATCCTAACTGAGCACTTTTATTTCTGCACCTCTACTAACAGTGAGCTAGACACAAACATATTAGAAAAAGAAGACATTCCCCAGATAAATCCAGAACTTGTCTCAACAAAAGCAGTTGTGATCTTAAGTCCTCAGTACACTGCAGACTCTAAAGTATGTTTTCATTACTGCTTTTTATTTATTTTTCCTCCTAAAAGGGAACAGCCATACTGAGAAAAAAGGCTGAACCACCCACGAGCCATGCTCTGTCCCCTGGCAATCTAACACAGATGTCTTTAAAATGCTGTCTGCCTCCAACACCCATACTTTAGAAATAGCAATGAATCGCTCCATGAGTGTCACCTCCAACAGCTACTTGGAACTGAGCTGGCCTCAACCTCAGAGCCAGGAGCTGCACCGGGAAGGGCTGACTCTGGACTTCATCTTTGTTCATTGGTTGTCATTCTATCTTGAGTTTTTTCATTTATTTCAAATTTCTATTGGGAAGATTTATAATTCTAGGGTTAAAAAACACATATCTGACCTAATCATGAAAGTTCTTAATCTAAACTTTCCCCTGTTTCCACCTTGTTTTCCAGTTTCTACCTTTGTAAGACCTGACCCACCATCTTCTGGTAACTCACCAAGGCTCAAGGTCTGCCTAAGACCTGCCTGAATGCCTGCCTGATAGTCTGCTTGCTGGAGCCAACCCACTTCTGTTTTTCTGAGTAAGCAAATGTCCCGGAAGGCTTGAGGTAGCACGTGAAGGATCCTAGCACTTGAGGATGAGGCTGGAGGATCAGGAGGATTGCAGTGTGTTCCAGGCTAGCCTAGACTACTGGAGATCCTACTACAAACAAAGAAAGAATGAAAAGTTGAAGCAATGACTAAGTGAATGGAAGAGGAAGAGTTATATCCTCTTTGTGCTTTAGCATTCCTCATTTCCCTCTACTTAATACCATAAAGATTCTCCAAAGTTTCTGAGAAATAAACAGCGGACTTTTTTTTTTCTCTCAAAGTACCCAAGTTAGAATACTGACAGGCATTTTTCTCATGTCTGATATGTTGGGAGTAGAGCACTGTTACACAGTCTTAGATGTACTTAACAGCTACCAATGATGCTGGGACGTGATAGAAGTACAGCAGGACACAGACCAGCGCTGCTCAGGATGGAGGCAGAATTGCTTCTCATGGGGGGAGATATGAACTTTTAGTAAATAACAACAACAACAACAACAACAACAACAACAATAATAATAATAATAGTAATAGTAATAGTAATAATAGGTAGCTTAGAGAAACGTTGTGCAGGAATACGGGTTAGGTCACATGACATTACAGAAGTACTAATGCAGAAGGAGTACTAATACATAGGCCAAAAGACATGATCCGTACAGATGTAAATTTTGCTGAGATCACAATGTAAAAGCAACTGAATGTGGGGCACAGAGATCATTTTACTTTTAATCTTTTTGACTACATATGGGCAAATGGGGGAAGATTAGACACACAATTTTATCTTACAAATCTCAGAGGGTCAAGAATGGCAAAAGGGAGCAGGAAAATTGTGGGTTTTCTTTATCTATCTCAGTTTGACCGCATATTTGGAAAACGTAAGGACAGTCCTGTCATTGCTCGGTTCCATGGCCTCCGGAATGATGCACCTGATTCCTTCCATATGAAATTATTCCATAGCAGCACAGACACTTTCTACATACCAACAGCACTGGATGAAATCCTGCTCATACCACACAGTGCACATTTTTTTAAAAGTAGAAACCTGAGGGACACTGTTCATATTTAAGAAGCACAGAAAGATCATCTAATTGGGGCCAGTTATCCAAAAATGATTATCAGAGGACTAGGCAAAATATCAGCTACCTCAACCTAGTATAGGAATTTTATGGCCTAACCAGAATCTGTTCTTTGATTGTCGCAAAGGCTGTAACTTTATGGGGAGGTGGCAGAGTTAGCCTTGTCGGCAGTGCCCCACACTACTGTGTGGCAAATGGTCCTTCAGGCTTTAGAAATACAGCACACTGGGCATGTACAACATGTAGCACAGGAAAGGAAATGAACACTGCCACCTTGCCTGTTTTGCAGATGAGAGAAGTTGGGAAAAAAGTCAGGACTGGAGTCCAGACATTCAACAATAGAATATTTCTAAATACCTACTCTAAAAACTTACTGATACATATGGATGACTGTTTTTTTTTTCTCTCTCTCTTGTGATCATAAACAGTTCTCTGAGATATAGGTAACCCAGAACAAGATTATAACATGGCAATGTCAAAGTTAATACTGACACCTACAATCATGTTAACAGTTACTAAATACATGCTTTCTTTGGAAACAGAGAAATAAAACAAATCAACATGAAAACTGAAAGATGTTTTCATCCCCCCAGTAATAAAGAATACAGAGATTAAGCCATTTCCCCTCACAATAACACACACACACACACACACACACACACACACACACACGCACACACTTACACATATCATTCACACACAAATCCCTCACACTCATACACACAAAGACCACTCACACACATTCATACACATAGTCACATATACACACACATACATACATCACTCACACACAGACCACTCACATACTCTCTCTCTATCTCTCTCTCTCTCTCTCTCTCTCTTTCTCTCTCTCTTTCTCTCTCTCTTACACACACACACACAAATGCACACATATCATTCACACACACATATATCACTTACATACACTTATCACTGACATTTATATACACACAGACCACACACACACACACACACACACACACACACACACATGTTTCACAAATGCCCCTTCCCATATAAATTTTCATACATTGAAAGTATAAATAATAAAATAAAAACAATATTATTTTTCTTCTCTCCCTACATTTTTCACTGTTTTGGTTTAATATCTGGATGCAATAACCCATATGGACTCCTCCCCTACACACAAACACAAAACCTACATGCATTATAGGAATAAAATTAAGAAAAATCAGTTTGTTTCTCCCTAGAGAAAACTACAATATATATGCATTTTAAAAGCCACCTCGTTTTTCAGTGTCTGTGAAACGATGAAGGGAGCCAATTTTGCTACTTATGTGTTTTGTTCCCTATCAAATAATGAACTGACTTTGAATAGCAATAATACACTCTCCTGCTGAGCCACCATTTCTCAGGAGCATCCTCATTTTTTCTCCTTTTACTCTCCAGATACTCATTTGAAAACTAACTTGGACCTCTCATTAGACTTGTTCTTGCAGCTACTGAAAAATTTTAACACATTATGAAAATAACTAAGTGATATTTTATTTCAAATTTTTTCATTGGGAAGTAATCAGAATAACATTTCTCAAAGGAATATAATTTGAAGGGGAAGATTAACTCACAGTGTGGAATTGAACAAAATGCAGTTTGTCTGAGTAGGGTGAGGGTTCAGGAAATTTCAAGCTTTGTGGAAGCAGCCTTTGAGCTCGTTTAGAACTTCATAAAGCTTCATGTAATAATTTTAAACAATAGTTTAAAAAATGATGCTTGCATCTAACCATTGGACTGAGCAGAGGAACCCCAGTGGAGGAGTTAGAGAAAGGAATGAAGGAGATGAGGGGTTTGCAAGGAAGAACAGCAATATCAATCAAGCAGACACCCTCAAGCTCCCAGTGTCTAAACCACCAACCAAAGAGTACATATGGGGGGACCCATGGCTCCAGCCGCATATGTAACAGAGGATGACGTTGTCTGGCATCAATGGGAGGAAAAGTCCTTGGTCCTATGAAGGCTCATTTCCCCAGTGTGTGGGAATGCCAAGGTAGTGAGGTGGGAGTAGGTGGGTGAGAGAGAGAACATCCTTATAGAAGCAGGTTGGGGGATAGGACTGGGAAGGGGGAACAGAGAAAGGAGTAAACATTTAACATGTAAATATATAAAATATCAAATTAAAATGCAAAAACATGGAGAATACAAAAGCATTAACAAGTGCAAACAATCTAACTCATCTCAGCACATACGAATGCTAACCAAATGACTCTGTGGACTTCAAACTCTGATCATCAGTTTCACCACTCAAAGGATAATTGTAGCACACAAGACATGTAATGATGTTTCCTCCTCCACCCTTCTCATTTCAGGCTGACTTTCTCAGTGTTACATTTTATCACCTCCCCAAACCCTGGAAAGACACCCCTCATGGCTTAACCTACAGTTGCTCTTAACCTTGAGCGTAAAAGGTACTCTTCTTCCTAGCCCAATGCATCCACCCCAAATGATCCTCCCCATGACTATGTTTTTCAAAATCAAGAGATAACCATGTAGGGCAAACACTTGGGAGGAGAGCAGAGAGAGCCTTAGAGTCTCCAGCTGCAAATCCTGTACAGCATGAAGAAAGGCTGCCAGCCCACCAGCCCTCCCACTCTCATTGTTGCCTCTTCTTCTGCCTCTGATAATTTTCTCAAACCCTGACTTCCTCCCTCCCCCCTCTTCAACCAAGTTAATTTAAACATGTTTTTAATTTTAAAAGTATTTACATTCAAAAGTACATGCCATGTTTTTTTGTGTACGACATCACATGATTTCGACAGCCCCTGGGTATGATGATATTAACGAAGTCAGATGATCATAGTTTCCATGCACTGGTTATCACATTTAAAGAACAATTAGGATTGCAGATGATCACAATGTATAACTGTCCATATTATTTCATTCACTAATGAATTCTTTTCTTATCACACAATCCCAGCCTTTAAGTCCTTGTGTGTGTGACATAATTGATTCCTTGCTATAAATGTCAAAGGAATTTTGTTCCACACCTATCCACTGAGAGGCCAGGTTTTTAGAGCCATTTTAGAACAAAATGATTACACAATGAGGATTTGGCCAAAGGAATGCCAACAATAATTAGAATCATATAAGTACAAAGGAATGCACCAGTCAAGGAAAACACAGACATACATTTTATCTAACAAATGTATTTGAAGACTGTACTCAAAACTAGTTAATAAGATCTGCTACATACCAAATATGCAGGAAACAATATATATATAGATAGATAGATAGATAGATAGATAGATAGATAGATAAATGAACAGACAGACAGACAGACTGGGTGATAGAGGTAGGTAGGTAGATCTAATGATAGATAGATTGATAATGATAGACAGACAGTCAGACAGACAGGTAGATAGGTGATAGTAGTAGTAGTAGTAGTAGTAGTAGTAGTAGTAGTAGTAGTAGTAGTAGTAGTAGTAGTAGTAGACCAGTCCACATGTTTTCTGTTTCAAGCCAAGACAACAAAGTTCATGAGTATTTAGTCTTTTCCCATATCCCTCAGTTGCATGTGGCTATTGCATTATCAATAAATATTAAATATCTGTGTTAAGATGTCACGACTGGATCCATTTAATTTTGTCTTCTTAAAGTATTTCCTACTTTTGACCTCAATTAGCTTGTGTATTGTTGAGTTCTTTCTGTTGTCAGAATGTAAATATTCTATTCTACTCAAAACTGAATAGGGAAGTGATGCTGTCTTGCATATGTTGAGAAGCATGGGGCATTGGCATCTGTGTGCCCCAGGAAATAGCTGTGAGCTAACTACGCCTGTGTGAGAGATTGATATGTGCGTGTCTCGGAAAATGGATGAGGGTAAGGTATGCCTGTGTAAATGGGCACTGACGTTGATGTGTCCCAGGAAATGGCTGTAAGCAAGGTGCACCTGTGCAAATTCATGTATGTATTCATTCCTCACTGTATCCCCAGGAACAAGAGAGAAATAGTCCTGCCACTTTTGTGGCAATCGCTTAGACACACTGACTTGCAAAGCCAATTTGGAAGGACTTTACATTTCCTTGTTTCTCACATCCACAGCTCCATATTCTCAGAAAATGAAATAATGAAAACATTTGCATGTGATTGGAGTCTTAATAGGTTACTGAGCCTCTGAGCTGATAAGGTTGGGGTAGATCTATTGAAACAAATGCTAATGACTTGAGCTGTGTGAAGGAGATGTGTCCTTATTCAAGTCAATATGCCCAAGTCCCATTGGAGACACTTCTGATCTTAGACTATATTCTTATAGTTCCCGCACTTCTCACCAGCTAAGCATAAAGTATAGGCAGATAATATTTATCTTTATAAGTCTCATGGTTGTGATTTAATAAATTTTCAGTGAATGGCTGGCAAGCATTGAATAAGTCTATATATACAGTATATTTATACTTACATATATATGCCAGTATATTATTTAAATTATGTATATGTTTATATATAATGCAAACAATTATCTGTAATTATGATTTTATATTCATAAATTCAATGAACTATAGATAAATTGTTAAATAGTGTTTATATGAATATGTAAACACTTTTTTCTTAAACCACATTTCCCAGTCAACCAATATGCAATTTTACAGTGTCCTATGTACTCTAAGTAATGTAATCAAAATCTTTATTTTTGTAGGAGACTTAAGCATCACAATTTTTAGTACACAGGACGTGACATAGAATCATTTACTACAGATACCAAGTGATTACTTTTTACTTAACTGTGTGTGTATGTATGTGTGCGTGTATGCATACATACATACATACATAGATTTATATCCTTTTCTATATGTGATATTGTTATTTTCCCAGAAGTTCAACTAGTTCCTACAGAAAGAAGAAATAAATAGTATTAGCTCACCACCAGGCTCTTTATAGTAAAAAGAGAGGAATGAAAACAAACAAGCAAGCAAACCAAACTACCTGATTCTTTTATGGATATCCACATGTTTTGTTTTGTTTTGTTTTTTACAATACAGATGGTACTAGGTGATGATGACTATAGGAGTGGAGGCAGCTGCACATGAGCTAGGCACATGTGTCACCACACGAAGAATAATTGATTGTTTAATCAGGCACACAGTAGTGTAAACCAACTTCCAGAGAACTCTCAGAGCATAAGTGGGGCTCAGAAGTAGCTCCTTCAAGTCTTTCTGGAAAGCTGTCCAGAGACGCTTGGTGAAAGCACAGTCTCTCAGGAAGTGCTACAGAACCACTACCTTCACTGGCAGAGTGTGTTCTCATTACACCATCTTGGCTAAATGTGCTTATTCTTAGTTTACCTAGTTTAATACTTAAATATTAATTCATCTTGGGTGCCTGGTGCCCCTGTTCAAGTCTAAATGTTTGTTAAACTGACCCCACTGGGTCATGTTTAAACATTTGGCTCCAGCTGGTAGTACAGTTTGGGAAGCTTGTGAGACTTCTGAGATGTAGAAAGCCTTGTTGATAATGTATAACATTAGGATAGGGCCCAACCTTAGTACTTACTTATTCTCCACTTGCTTATTCTCTACTTCTTGGTAATCCAAAAAAAAATTTTTAAAAAGGCATAAGGCAGGCCAAATGTATGGGCCGCATCCTCCCTAAAACTGAAAGCCAAAATAAACCTCCCAACTGTGAGATATTCTGTTCCAGTGATAGTTCACAGACACAGAAAAAAGGAGGTAGGGAGTAGAGTGGTCAGTGCCCTGATCAGATAGGCCATGGGGTTTGTAGGCTTCTACAAATGCTTTGTGAGAGGAACGTAAAAAGGTTGGAGCTATGGGCTGGAAAAGTCCTAGATTGCTATACTTTGTGTTTAACAGATGCTTGTAGGACATTCAGGAGACCCAAGTGCCAGCCAAGAAGCTGATCATTAAGAACTTTGTTCGTTCTGTGGGCCCACAGAAGCAACTAGCCAGAACTAATGGAACCTATAGAGGTCTGACCTAGGTCTACATGAAAGTTTGGCTGAGTATCTTGGTGTTCTTATGTGAGGTGTAAGTGGATGAGATCCCACATACGGAGCATCTGAGAGCAATTTAAACAAAGGCCTTTCATTAGAGACCCCAAGATGTTAAAGATACCAGGAATGCACTATTTATGCAAAATAGCTGCTAAGGCTGAGTATGGCCAGGCTCAGAGACACCACCTGTGCTGCATGCAGTGTAGTCATAAAGGGAAGGCTCATCAGGACTGTTGGAGATGCCACGATGTTCCTACAAAGCCCCAAATGATGGGTAATGGGCTACAGGGGTTGATGCTATGCCACTGAAAATTGGAAGTGTATGACATTTTTCCTTTCTTTCCTAATGTTTATCAAATGTTTCTGCAATGATCTATTTATAACTTCTGGAGCATAGTTGACCGGAGAAAGACTATGGAATGTAGCATCAAGGGTAAGAGGAAAGCAGCCAGGTTGACCTCCCAGCAGAGGCATCCCGAGGTGGCAGTAACTTGATACAATGCATGAACTGTCTTCCTATTCCCACAGAAGTGTCAAAAAGAGTCCTGATGTTAGGGTTTGTTTTGCTTATTTCACAGGAGTCACAGCTGAGAGATCACTTTGAATCTCAGTAGAGACTCTTGAAATTGGGACTTCTATAGAACTTTTTTATATTGGATTAAATGCATTTCACACTATGAGATAATCATGAACCTGTGGGCTCCAGAGAAATATTACAGCTTGAATATTTCTCAATATAAACTACCTCAGATGTCCAGGTGTTTGCATTTGTGGCCCCGACTTGACAGTGGTGTTTAAATCGTTGAGACATAGGATCTGGCTGAGACACAGGCCACTGGAGGTGGGCCTTTTGCATTATATCCTGACCCTCTCCTCTGCTTCTTTGTCTTCCATAATGTGAACAAGCCATACTGGAAGCTGAGCTAGATATTGAGCACTTGTGCCAACTATAACTTTTCAATCAGGATGAGCCACACCTTTTAAAGCATAGGCCCCAAATAGCCATCCCTTCCTCCCGTCAGTTCTGTTTGTTACTCTGTCCATCTGATAAGAAGAATAAATGATATTGCTTCACATTTATTTATATCTCGCCTTTGTCACAGACAGACAGCAATAATCATTTGTCCCTCAAAACTGCAGGAGAAAGAGGACTTTTTCCTTAAGGTAGAAAATCAAAGTACCTTTTCTATGGATGGACATGTTAAAAATCAGCCATGTCTTGGCACAGAGAAAAGTTACATATTTCAATCTGTTTCTAAATTTGAGGCTACCGAAGATGAAAATGTGGTACCTTCCCAGCTTTATGTTCTAATCTTTATAACTATGGGCCACGAAACTGTCATATAAAAGATGTGAGTGGAGTCAGTTGAGAAGCATGCCAGCCAAAGTAACTCAAGCTAAATCATGTGTTGAACAAATTTATCTTGAGCATGGGCAAAAAGGTGTCCAACACTGGCCCATGTATTCAATGAGTTGCCTAACTATCACTAGAGTGCTTTATGAAATCATCAGGATTCAATTAAAATACCTCCCCAATAAATACTTACAATAACATTTTCTGTGATTCCTCATATGACTAGTTAAAAACTCCCTTGCATATTGCTCAGTTAAAACTTGCTATTTCACACCTACTGTGTCTATATCGTAGCCTCTTCCCTTCAGCCTCACAGTTTTCTAAACAAAATCAGGTACACCTGTTGTGCTTCACATAATATTGACGTCATTAAATGTTCCCTGTATGACTTCGTAAATAAAAACATGAACAAAGAAAAGGAGAGAAGGAGGAGAAAGAAAGGAAAGGGTGAGTTTAGGAGAAACCATGAAACAGTTACTGAATATCATTTGGGGGCCTCAAACTATCCAGGAAGAACACTGAATGAAACAACACTCGGCTCCTAACAGTCAAAACAAGATAAACTTCCCATGGACCATTTTTCCCAAGGAGCTCTGGCCTGTTAATTCCATTAGTTCATACCACGTCCCACTTGTTCCATGATACAACACAATCATGGTCAGAGTCCAAACAACTGGAGAAGATAGAAAGAAAAGAATAGGAAAAAACAAGAATAATTAATCAGATTTCCATAACTGTAGCAATGTGTGACATGCTCCACATAAAATGAGAAAAGTCACTGTTTGGGCTCACAGTTTGGGGGAGTACACTCTTATGGGTACGTGGCCCCTTGTTTGTAGGCCTGACTGAGTTGGACGGTTGGATCATGTAACAGAAGAAGTTATTTATCTCCTTGTGACCAAAGAGTATGAAAGCAAGCAGGAACTGAGTCCAATGACCCCCACTTTAAAGAAAATGCCCCGAGTAGTCTAAGTTCTTACCTATAGACTCTGACTTTTAAAAATTCCACTATCGCCTGGAAACTCCAATTATTTTTTTACCAAGTCTTAGAACTGTTAGCTTCTGGAAATACTTATTCACACTACAGCAAAGAATTTCTGCTGAAAGAAACCACTAGTATATGTATGCAAGGAAAAAATCAATTAGAATTTTACAACTGTTTCTTTAAAACTGCATTTCAAACACATTCTATATTAACTTGAGAGTACTGAGGCCCTTGGTGGGTTGTGAGCTGACCAAGATAAACTCAGAAAACCAGTGTTTTATACCAAGCATCGACTTTTCCTACCTTATCTGACTGCTTTTCTGATGTATTTTTATTGTTGCTATAAACTTTAAAAGGTCTACCGTAAATAATAAAAACAAAATAAAAATACTTCTCAGCCCCCACAGTTCTCATCAATAACGTGGAGGGACAAGAACAGATAACTCACAAAACCATTGTTGGAATTAGATGGGAGATGAGCATAAAAAGGGTTAGGTCAGAAGAGGCATATTGGAAAAACTCAATAAATGTAACTGCCACTTGCTGACTTTATTTGCTTCAATCTAATACCAGTTTCAACAAACCTCTCTTCACAAAGCTAGCATGAACTCCAACTGGTGGAGTTCTGATATATGTAGCAGTATGTCACAAAACTGAATTTATTTTGTTACACTCTTGACCCTGTGGTATAAAGCATCTCAGACGATTTAAGGTGTTGTGCACAAAGCAATAGTTTATACCTGCATACTTGAAGAGCTTGAAGGCCCATCTGTGCTTTCTCACACCTGTTATAAATATATCGAACTATGGGCTGGGAGCTCTAATGGTTTGAACTACCCTGGCTATTCCAGAAACCTACAGGTAATGCATGTATATTTCCACCCAACACTCGGGCAGAGCTATCTTATTTTAAACAAATATTTTTTGTATCACTAATGTGTGCCTGTACTGGCTGGTTTTGTGTCAACTTGATACAAGCTCAAGTTATCACAAAGAAAGGAGCCTCAGTTGAGAAAATGCCTCCATGAGATCCGGCTGTAAGGCATTTTCTCAACTAGTGATCAAGGGGGAGGAGGGCTTAGCCCATTGTGGGTGGTGCCATACCTGGGCTGGTAGACCTGGGTTCTATAAGAAAGCAGGTTGAGTAAGCCAGTAAGTGACATCCCTCCATGGCCTCTGCATCAGCTCCTGCTTCCTGACCTGCTTGAGTTCCAGTCCTGACTTCCTTTGGTGACAAACAGCAATGTGGAAGTGTGAGCTGAGTAAACCCTTTCCTCCCCAACTTGCTTCTTGGTCATGATGTTTGTGCAGGAATAGAAACCCTGACTAAGACAATGCCCAACATTTACTTGTTGACAGAGTATAGCAGTGGATATGAAAAGGGGAAAGTCCATGATCTATTGGAAATATGTTTTTATGTAGAAGTGACCTGGAATAGTAAAATAGTAGACATAAAAGTGTTCATTCCTAGGAAATGCTATCTAAACTCGATAAACAGCTGGTGCATTTAAGTAACAGTGATTTTTAATACGAAAGCTATCTTTTTTACCTTGACACCATACACTCTGTTTTCTAAGTATGGTTTCTTCAGTATGGTTATGAGTTTGGATTTCCTTACCTGGACAACATATTCAAAATCAGACTAGTATGTAGAAATATCTGATATCCACTGATGATGTGGATAGCTGTAGATTATTATTATTAAGTGGAAATACTGAAGACTTTGTTAAAGATATGAGTATATCTTCAAAGGAAATAGAGTAACATGGAGGATCCATTCATGCACCTCTATCACTTTTCCATCCCCCACCCTCTATCCCACCTCTCTCTCTCCCTCTCTCTCCCTCCCCCTTTCTCATCTCAAGGTAATCCTTATGCTACAAGCAGCACCCACAATTAGCCTATGAATCTCTTTATCAACTGCAACTTCATCACCCTCATCCACTACAAAAGAAATGAAGTAACAAAGCCAGATTCACAGCCTCATACATAGGAACCATTCAAAGAGAGCTGGAGAGCTGTGATTGATGAATGTTGGGGTGTTGGTGAAATAGGCTACACTGAAAATACAACATGCTATTTACAAACATTTTAAGGAATAAAAACATTAATCAATGGCTTTGTAACAATATGTACATGGACACACAAAAGCATATACTTATGAACTGAATATTGATATTACAGATAGAAAGGTGGCATATAATTTCTCAGATAATACTTTTACTAAACATGGTCATACCTGAGCTCTAAAGTAATTGGAGTTTGCTACTAAACACTATTTTTTGCCTAACATATTGGCCATAACATTCTAAATAAACAAGAAGATAGAAAGCCAACGCTTGACATATAGATTTCTATCTCTATCATGCTGAAGGCAAGATTGGAAAGAGCAACTCAAAATGTGGCATTGCATGATTTTCTGTCAAAATGAAGTAATTTCTTCTTCATATCTAACATCATGATAATCTGTGGAGAATAGCATAACCCTTGCACCATGAGATCTCTTCTGTGTGCTAGAGGAGACACAAGAGGGAAGAGAGGCAGAAAGTAATTCTGGGAACTATGCATTCAGACAAGATTGTCTGCACTGCAAAAGACAAGCAGCCTGTGTATGTTTGCTCTCACAGACACCACTGTCATTTGTCAGTCACACAACTTACATGCCCTAAAACTGTAGTGGTCATCTTTCCTATGTGCCACGTGGGTGTCCATGTCCAGAACCAAGCTTCCTTATATGTATAATACAGACCTGTACCTTGACCTTCAAACACTGCCTGGTCTTTTGAGTTTCCATTATTATTCCAGCTATAGCTCTCTGTGTCTCTGTTGTGCCCACATTTCTCTTCTTATAAAGACTGTATTCTGGGGCCTCGCTAATGACTTCATTTCAACTTCCTATCTCTGTGAGAGCTTTATCTGAATACAGTCTCTCTCAGGTACCAGGCCTTGGGCTTCACCATAAAGGTGTATGAGGCAAGGGGACCGTGGCTGTTCAGAGCTGTTGCAGTTTGTGAGAAATACTGCATCAATCAGGTTGCAACTGGGTTCATTTACATACAACCTCTTTAAATTGATTTACCCACACTGACTATGAATCTTTGCATGAGAAACTAACTGTCTGGGTTTTCAGTTCTGAGGAAGTGTATCATTGTAGTCCCTGGTAACTGAAAATAAAATGTCTTATGGTCTACCTCAACCAGAAAGGCAGGGTGGTGGAGAGCCGGGGGGATGGAGAAAATAACCCAGTGTTGCTAAATGTAATGTGCTAGGCTTTGTGCAGGAACTGTTTTCACCCATTTCATAAGACTGACTGGCTTAATTAATTCCCAAAACAAAGTCAACATGGTTATTTAGACTCGTGAAGCTTACAGGAGAGTGGAGGAGACAGAAGAGTGAGTTCCAAACATACAGACAAACACACAGAAATCACAACTATAATGTGCAATATCAATGTAGTGAGTTGGGGGGGTAAATACATGTTGAAGAGTACTGCTGTCTTTACTATTTCTTCTGTGTCACCTCAGGATCTTAATGCAGAGTCCCAAAGCAAGTCAAAGAGACACCATTTAGTATGCTTAAAGACATGGAAGTGGAGGACTGAAAGTTGCAGGAGGCTGCATGAAAGGAGACAAGGCCTTGTGAATGTTGTCAAGTACCAAAGCAGGCAAGGGTCAGGGTGTGATTAGTGAAATCTCAGCTGTAAACATACTGCAGCAATTAAGATTGAACAGGAATGCAGTGAGTGGGGTATAAAGTAATAAATTTAATAAATGACACTGAAAATTTAAAAAAATCACACAGCATTGCAAATAAAAAAATTATACAGTAAAATTAACCAGACCCAAAGACAATGAAACTCAAAAAACTTCTCTAGAGTTAGAGGAACCACTTAAAACAGAACCTGTGAATTTTCACATGGGAGTTTATGCTTTAGTTATCAAATTTTTTATTCACTTAAAAAAAGCAATTCGACCATGGAAACAAAGAGCTGGTGCATTTGTACGTCACTGTGGAGTGTTGGGTGCTTTGTTTGTATGAACTAGGCAAACAGCAGCAGTGATGATAAGGAACTAGTCTGGCCTCATTCTTCTCTGAGTCTCTGTTCTAAACACCCATCTACAGAGAGAATTTAGACAGAAGTCCCTCATTAAGAACCTCCAATTAAAAATATAATTAAATTGGGAAGTATCTAGAATTCCAGATTTTACATGACTCAGGTATTAACTCTATCCCCCTAAACCTATGTGAGTGTAGGTCCCAAAGAACATGGTTCTGTAATTATTGTATTCAAGTACCAATAAGAGAGAAAACACATCAGAGGCCAAGTTCTATTTCATTCTAGTTTTGTGAAAGGAAAAGGGTGTGATGATATACCATACCTCCTTTCTCCCCTCTTCCTCTCTCTCTCTCTCTCTCTTTCTCTCTCTCTCTCTCTCTCTCTCTCTCTCTCTCTCTCTGTCTGTCTCTCTGTCTCTCTCTGTCTCTGTCTCTGTCTCTCTGTCTCTGTTTCTCTCTCTCTCACACACACACACATACACAGAGAGAGAGAGAGAGGAAGGAAGGGAGGGAGGGAAGGAGAAAGGAAGGTATGGAGGGAGGAAGAGGCAACAGGCAGGCAGACAGACAGAACACACAGAGAAGGACAAAGAGACAGACAGACAGACAAAAACAGATTTCAGTAAATTTTGTCAAAGTCACATAAATAAAGCATAAAAGTTAATGTACATCTCAGAAACTCTGGGCTTCTGGGGAAGCATATACAGGTGCTATTCATAGTTTATCTGGCCTGATGAATATAGAGTCATGCACAATATTATATGGATTTGTCCAAGTTTAAAATATTTCATAACTGTAAAATATTACATGATTTTTACTAAGTCAAAAATTAATTCAGGGCTCATTCTCTTACTTTATCACTGTAAAATTTATGGGGAAGAATCTCAAGACTTCTAAAGAAGGAGATAGGAGGAAACGCCATCTTGCTGAAAAAGCACAAGCATACTTCCTCTTTAAAGAAAGGATGTGAAATGTGAGAGGTTGTGTTTTAGATTCCTCAAAGAGCTTCAGGGACTTAGCCCTGAAGTTCAGGCTTCAGAAAGAAATGCAATAAAGAGTGTCAGTTATCTCTCAGATCCAGCTTTGCAAGCCCTCCTGGAAACCAAGGGCAAGCAAAGACTACCAAGCCATTGTCAGATTAATAGGTTATTGATGGGAAAGCTATCTCTGAAATCATCCAACTCAATGGGCAGCCATGCTCCATGGAACTTAGGGCACTAAGAAAGAGAGAAGCACTCTGTCATTTCCATCCCTGTTATTCTAATTATGCACTTTCCTTCAAATTATATAATGATTGATATGTATTTCATAACACTATGGACCCATTGTTGTTTAAATAAAATTATTCCAGAGTCTTATAGTCACAAAGCTGTTCCTGAGTTCTGGCAGTTGGGGGCATGTCATGTGGATGGCACTAAAGGAGGACCAGAGAGATATCTCAGCAGTTAAATGTACTTGCCACCAAATCTGACCTCAGGCTTCATTTGGAGGAAGAAGAAAATTGACTCCCTCCCATAAGTTGTCTCTGACATCCTTAGTCATGCCGTGGCATGGATGTATCCATGCATACAAGCAAGTAGACATGCAACTGTGATAAGTAAATGAATATAATTTAAATGTATTTAATAAAAAATGGCTGGTAGCAATGGATGCATGACAGAATTACTACCTACAGCAATTGTGTTGGAATGGAAGAATTCTAGTTAAACCAAAGAAACATCTATTTTAAAAGACCATACAGTGAAACTGTGCATTGTGGGAGCCCATGGCCATGACCCCAGCAATTTGCATCCTGTTCACACTCCCTTTCTTCCCTTTGCTCTTCCTGGAAAAGGCTTTAGTGGTCTTGACCACCTCTCCACTCATATTCCAGTCTGCAGAAAACATAATCATCTAATGGGAAAACAATAAATCTAATCACAGATGACTATAGATCACAAAAAAGCTGATGTTATAAAAATTATAAATTTGTTTTTAAAGGCCTGGAATTGGACCAATTATTCTTATTAAAGCTGTCACAAAAAGCCACAAAGATATATGAGAGCAGAGACTTCACAGGAGATTTTATTTTTCCTGTCTGGATTGGGTTCAATCATGAAAACTGAAACCCAGATGCCCAAAGATCTGGGAAACTGTCAGGATGGTGCTCCAACACCACTGCTTCAGAGGAGCAGAAGCTGGAGAGCAGAAAGCAGTCCTAACTCAAGTCTACATCACATGAAAATGGCAGACACAGGAAAGGGATGCTGCTAGATGTTAACAGCTTTGTTGGTTTTTAAGGAATTTGGCTCAACTAATAGTTGATAGTGAGCACCCAGCTATAAAGGGAGCATTTCTGTCACCTTCTCCAAGGCTCAGAGGCCATTTTGAAAGATAAGGCAGAAAGAACACAGGGTCCAGATGAAGTGGGGTTAGAGGTGTAGAACCCTGAATATGATCAGGTCAGTGTCTTGCTCAACTCACAGCAGCAATAATGACCTGCACAAGATCTCCACAAGACTGAGCTAATCAACCTCCTGTCATGGATGGTTGGTGGCCCCGTGACCCCACTTTTTCCTTAGTGTTTAGTGAAGTTAATGCAGGATGGAAAAAAGACTGTTCCTTCAGTCCTGAACCACTAGTATGGTGCCTGTGCTCTTGTAATCTAACTTGCAGGCATGTTGCTTTAAATAACCTAACCAAAACCGTCAGATCACAGGACTGAGACTTGAAATGCAGGAAGGCTAGTTGAGAAGAGAAAGGTGGTTAACAATAGTGGGAGAGGGCACAAGAGAAGGTAAGTTTCCTGGGAGTGGGGACTATGATTGGTATATATTATGCACATATATAAAAATGAAAAAAATCTATGATTACCCACTCAATTAACGCATGTTAAGAAACAATAAAACAACTTTTCTCCAGTTAAGGAAGCAAGTGGGTGCTCTGCCAAAACCTCATAGCAGATTCAGTGTGTATGAACTCAAACTCTTAAAATAATCACATGGCTAACCACATGGCTAACAGTTTAAATCTTAAAATTATTTACTTGGCATGGTAGCTTCACCAACTGACACTTAGTCCCAGATTTAGTGACTGCTAGGAAAAAATTTCAGGAGGAGAAAAAAAAGACATTCCCTCTAAAGAACACTATAAAGCCAAACTGATTAATACAGGGTAAAGTATCATGTTACACTGCACTAGGAGTTGGGGATTTTGGTTACTGCACATTTTGCTGATGTACAAAGTTTTCTAGCTAGAGATTAATTACTGTTTATATTGGTTTTCACATATATGATGAAGAAAACAAATTACTAAGATTGAGTCTCATTTTTCTAGTTTATTAGCTGTGTGACCTTAGCCCATCTGAACTTCTCTGAGCCCCATTTTATCATCAAAATGGATATAAGAACGGTATCAGTCTTCTTAGCCCTGAGCATAAGATAAAATATGTCTTTTTCTGGTATTGCTAGCCTTGCCAATTTTTTATTCTGCATGAGGTCATATTTATTTAGAAGCGAAGACTATAATGACTTAGAGATATTCCCTGCCTCAGTGAGAAATGAACCCAGCTCAAAGACCATATCCATTACTTTTTTCCAAGAGTCTAGAACAGGGACTTATCAATTGAAATCTTTCTGGCTCTCACTTTCATTTCAGCTTCCACACACTGTCCTACCAACCAGTCCCTGCTGGGATGAGGAGCCCCAGCCTTACTTTCTACAGTGACTGTGGAAAGGTTCTGTCATAGATGCTTGTGAAGTTGCTAATTGTCAGGGACTGGAGCAGAGCAGGCTCCAGGCCAGTTCTAGAAACAGGAAATGTGTCCTTCCCAGACCTGGGAGGGACTCAGAGGCACCCGCCCTGCCGCAGGGCCTCATGTGTCTCCCCAAAAAAGATTTATTTGAGTCTTCCTTCCCTTCTTGTGGTGATGAATGTGTTCACAGAGCTTGTGGAGTGGTGGCACATTGTGATCCTGTCCAGACCTTTGTCGTTCCATTTTTAACAACACATGTGAAGGGTTTGCTGTTTCCAGACAATGCAGCAAGCAAGGGCATGGAAAGGTACAGACTCTGATGAGGACTGTGGGGTGAATGGATGCAGCACCTGAGACATCTAACCATATTGACTGTGTGGATGTACTCAACAGCCCTTCCATCCAAGCAGCTTATTAAATGAGACTTCTAGAGTGGAATCAAGAAAAAAGATCATTTCACAATTCCATTTGGCTTTTTTAGATGACCTGTTCTTCCAAACAGTGCTGCAGAAGAGTCCTGTTGCCGGTGGTTCCTTTTCCATTTTGGATTCTTACGTATTAAATAGTTTTATGCAATCAATTTTAAGACTTGGATCTCTTAGTCACTTTAAAACTGCAAATGTCTCTACCTGTGCCCCATCCTAGACAATGCAGCAGAGGCAGGTGTAATAATCTCTTCTTCTCCCCCCTCCCATTTTCCCTCCCACCGCTGTGTTTGGATAAGTACATGTAAACACGCAAATACCCATATGTTCATGTGCGTGTGAAGGCCAAAGGTCAATTTCAATGCCATTGTTTTGACAGTGTCCACCTTGTGGTTTTACTGAGAGTCTCTAGTGGAGATCAATAGTGGCTGGCACTGTCCCTTGAGGACCTGCCTCTGTCTGCCTCACCTGTGTTGCGATTGTAATTGCTCCCGACCATGTCTGACCTATTTTTAATCTATGTTTCTCATAGTTTCAGTGGATCAAATCAAAGTCCCCCTGTTGGTGAAGCCAGCAGTTTAGTGACTGGGCTATCCTGCTTGCCTTCTAGATTCTTTGAATGAAAATTAAATAATGAGAGTTGTAATTTTGTCTTACAATGAACTTTTAAGAGCACATTTGGTTATCGGGTGACTTTAGATACTCACACAAATTAGCAAGGTAGTAAAAAGCACAACCCAAACTAAAACACAGAAACTCAACCTTCATACCCAGTAAAAATGCAATGTTGGTTTGTATATCAGTCCTGTCAGAGTTGAAGAGCCAATATATACACATTATTGTAGGACTTGTCTGAGGAGCCCTAGACATGTCTGACCTCCCTGGAGGTATCTTCACGAAGGCTCAGTATCTCCTTAAGCTCCTTTTGCAAATGGCATTTTTTTTTTTTTTTTTTTTTTTTTAGCCTTTACTGAGCCTTTACGATGCCAGGCAGGACAGGTCAGTTATGTGTAGAGTACCTGTTGTTTTTCTTACGAGCACATTGGGACTGGAAGAGGAAGTCTACAAAGTCTCTCTCTGCACTTCACATGAACTCAGGATTTCTCACGGTTTATATTGACCTCAATCTTGTGAATGAAGCTTCCTTTTTCATTAAAAATAGATTCTTTTCTCACAGAATATATCTCGATTATAGTTTCTCCTCCCTCCATTCCTTCCAATTTCTCTCCATCTCCTCTCCCATCTGGATCTACTCCCTTTCTGTCCCTAATGGGCAACAAACAGGCTTCTAAGGGAATGTATTATGATATAATTTAATATCACCAGATTTGGACAAGGCAAAAGAACAAAAGGAAAAAAATGCTTAAAAGAAGGCACAGGAATCAGATACCCACATGTTCAAGAATCCCATAAAAACACTAAAGTGGAAGCCATAATCTATACACAGAGGACCTGGTGCAGACCCATGCAGGCACCATGCATACTGCTTCAGTCTCTGTGTGCTCATATGAGTTTTGCTCATGTTGATTTAGAAGGTCTTGATATTTTTGTGTCCTCCACCCCCTCTGGCTCTTACCCTCTTTCTGCCTCCTCTTCTGTGGAGTTCCCTGAGCCCCTAGGACGGACACATAATGAAGACAGTGGACAAGACTGTCAGGTTTCTTACTGTAAAGCATTTACTGGGGGGAGGGGCGGTGTGCACAGATCATGTTTTTTTGGAGTGGAAGTAACAGTCAATTGCTAGAGAACAAAGTCTCCACACAAATCATTTGAAACTAGTGCGTGTGTGTGTGTGTGTGCCTGTGCGCATGTGTGTGTGTGTGTGCTCGCAAGTGCTCGGTTGTAATCTATGCTTCCCACTTACTGAATAGCACATTTACATTTCTATGGATTTATAGTACTTACTTTAAATGTTGATAATCCAGTGTGATTTTTTTTTTCTTCCACAAATGTCCTCATCTTGAGTCACTCATTCCTTCATCCCCCTGTCCCTTTGATGTGTCCATAGTATTGTGTGTGTGGTGTAGGAAGGAGACATAAAGAACACTAGTGATTCCGTGTGTTGTTTCTCTTGCTTCCTGGAAGTATGTATGCTTCAAGGCCTCTTAGTCTATTGACTATCCCTACACAACACCCAGTCTTGCTTCCTCTTATTAAAGAATAATGAATAACTGATCTGTTGATTTGCCACACACACACACACACACACACACACACACACACATGCCCACTATTGTGAATTCTTAGCACATCAAAGTGCCCCGAGTTTAGCACCTTCAGCTCCTCCTGTTGATCTTGGCATAGCAGCTGACAGAAGCTCTTTCTTAGCTAGTCAAGGGATGCACACCCCTTGGAGGAGACATTTTCAAATTCATTTAAACCAGCCAAAGCAGCCATAGCTGAATTCATCTTTTCTTGTTTGAGTACTGGAGGGAGTCCAAAGTAGGTTTTTTTTTTTTTTTAATCTTACTGTCAATAGGAATTCTAAAAGGCCTCTTACCAGATGTTGTGAAGTGTGAAGGAAACCATAGCAGGCACTTCAGAGGTCTGTCAAAGGTCTAGTACTTTTCTTGACATCTGTTTCCAATGACATGTATTGGAAATTAAGAGCACATGGGACAGAGAGAATACCTAACTATCTTCAAAGGAATTTAAATTGAGAAGCTCTCCCTGGAGTCTTTTCATCTAGCATAGAACCTAGCCACAGGTAAGAGAGAGGCAGACCCTATCTACAGCTCTCACAAAGCCTTGTGTGTATGACCAATAATTCCTTTTCAGTATGATAAATTTTCTCATCTGTTATTTCATAAATATACTGAAAACAGGTCAACTGTCACGTTTTAATGCCGTGTTTCATTAATAAGTGCTTTTGATTTTAAAGGTCAGAGCTGGGAACAAACACACACACTGGTAGGTGTGAGGATTGCTGGTGGAAGGACACAGACACTGCAGAGATTGTTCAGTGCTGCGGGATCCTGACAAACTGAAGGACTTTTCACTCAGGGAAGAGGCAACATGAGATCGATGGTGTGTGCAGATGAAGAAGCATTCTGACAAGTGGTATTTAGACTGAGTCTGAAGAATGTTTATCATCAACCAGCAGAGGAGATTCTAAGTGAAGAAAGAGTATTAACAAAGGCTGGAAAATCAAGGGGAGAAGGGCTTCGGCTGTAAGACCACCGATGTGAGAAGAGGTGGACACATAAGATGTGATAAAAGATACTGCAAAGTGGAACCAGACAGCAGGCCAATCCTTGAACCTACTTGCAAAGATAGAAGGTTTTGATTGCAATCATATGAGAAACAATGGCAAATAAGTTTGTGGACATTTGAACTGAATGAGAGAACTCTTTTGTCACCACAAATTCACTTTTCAAGACAATAGTCTATTATTATGCAGCTGGTAGTGGATAAGAAGTGAAAAATGAAAAAAAGATGAATGATATATATCATCTATTTGTGTGCATGTATGCTTGCATGTGTATTGTGTGTATGTATGTTTATGTATGTGTGTATTTGTATGTATATAGGTGTATGTGATATATATGTGTATATGTATGTGTGCATATATGTATATATGTGTGTATATGTTGGTATGTGTGTATATATATGTGTGGTATATGTGTCTGTGTTTATGTGTGTGTGTATGTGTGGTATGAATGTGTACATGTGCATATATATCTGTGTATATGTATATGTATATAATTATTTATGTATGTATGTGTTCATATATGTGAATGTGTGTATATATCCGTGTTTGTATGTATGTATGTATGTATGTATGTATGAGTATATATGTGTATGCTTGTTTATGTGTGTATGTATGTGTATGTTTGTGTATAAATGAGCATATATTACATGTAGGTAGGTATACATAAAGTGAATAAAGAAAGACATAAGGTATCAGCCTCTACCTTTTCCCTTTGCAATAAGTTCTCTTACTGAACCTCTGGGCTGGCAACCAGCAAGTGCAGCAATCCTCCCTGCTCAGCCTCTAACAGGGTTTATAGGTGCCGTATATAACTACATAGGCTCTGGGCTCTTAACTCAAGTCTTCATGCTTGTGCAGACTCTTAAGCTGAGCCACCCCTCCCTCTGCCACACTTAATTCATATTACTGGTTTTCTCAAAATTCACCATTTTTGTTGGTTGCCTTCAAGTGTTCAGTATTTGGTCTCAGTCAGAGTCTGGTGATGCTTTAAACTATGCTGGAAAAATTGAAACTCACTTAGAAATTGAATTTTACTATTAGAACAGTCATCAAGTCTAGTAAAAATGTTTAATAAATAGTTAACAACTTCCTAAAAAGAAAAAACTCGATCTCAATAATTTTTCTGTTACCAAAAATTTAAGGAATATATGATAAAATTTTTAACAATTCCTTCTGAAAAGCAGAAACAGAATGCCTGTTTTCTTATTGTGTTAGAATAGTATTATCTTAAAACAAAAACTAGATTAAAGTATTGAAAAGGTAAATCATAAGTTAATAACTCTTATGATAGATGTGTAAAAATCCTCAACAAAATAGAAGCCAATCATATTCCACTATGTACTAGGAATCGTAGCCAGAGGGGAAATGGCATTCATTTCATTATTTACGCCTGGCTCAACACTTGAAAATCAATGTGACCTGCCATAGTAGCACAAGCATAAGGTAAGAAGAAATCTTATCAACTGATGTGAGTACAATGACCAAGACAGGGACAGTGCTTTGATGAGCTCTAATAGAGACTCACAAGAAAAACTCAGGTAAAGTAGGGTAAGGAGGGCTTTCCTTGCTTATCCTCAAACAACCTTCAAGAGCCATGTTGAAATTAAGAACCAGAAACTGGATACCATTTCTTTAAGACAAGGACCAAGGCAAGAAGGTCTCCTTATAACTCTGACTCACATTTGTTCTGGAAGTTTCTGTCTTCAGACAAGAGTAGAGGTATGTCCAGTCAGATTGGCCAAGATCCAAAACTCAGATGACAACAGATGCTGGCGAGGATGTGGAGAAAGAAGAACACTCCTCCACTGTTGGTGGGGTTGTAAACTGATAGAACCACTCTGGAAATCAGTCTGGCGATTCCTCAGAAAATTGGACATAGTACTACCTGAAGATTCAGTTGTTCCACTTCTGGGCATTTACCCCAAAGATGCTCCAACATACAACAAAGATACATGCACTACAATGTTCATAGCAGCTCTATTTATAATAACCAGAAGCTGGAATGAACCCAGATGTCCTTCAGTAGATGAATGGATACAAAAATTGTGGTACATTTACACAATGGAGTACTCCTCAGCTATCAGAAACAATGACTTTATGAAATTCTTAAGAAAATGGATGCATCTAGAGAATATCATCCTGAGTGAGATAACCCAGTCACAAAAAAACAGACATAATATGCAGTCACTGATAATTGGATACTAACCCCAGAAATCTCTGAACACCCCAGAAACAACTCACAGACTGTGTGAAGTTCAAGGAAAAAAAAGAATATATTTTAATTAAAATAGAACTGTATCACATTCCCCTTTCGTCCCTACAGCACCTCCCAGTTTCTCTCCTATCCACTCAAATTAATACCCTCTTTTCCTATATTATTGTTACATATATACATATGTGTATGTATATGTACCCACAAATACTTAATTACAACCTTAAAAATGTATTCATATACTTTTATGCAAAAATGCTTTAAAATTTGTACACTTATCTTTGTTTTTTTAAATGAAGTTTTTCAATAAAAAAGAATAGAGGTGTGTGTGTGTGTGTGTGTGTGTGTGTATAGTTTGTTAATTTATTTTTGCTGTTTAAATTTAAATTAGTACTATTTAGAAAATGCTAAATGGCCAAATATGGCACCCAAATGTTAGAAGAAGCCTGGTTGCAGAATATGAGCTCCTGCACAGTAAGCAATAACTTTCCTACATACTAGCAATTAATAATTGAAATTTCAAGTTAAAAACAACTCCATTTATAAGAGTGAAAATAAAAGTGTACAAAATATTTTCAGGCTTTACACACATCAGTCCATAAATATTTGGTGAAATAAACTGTTATATTTAAATAGGGATATGTCCGAATCATGAATTAAAAGAACATTAAGATTTTAATTCTCCCAAAATCAATGTACATATTTAATAAAATTCATAAAAACCACAGAAATCTGTGAGAGAGCAGCAAACTAATCCAAATGCTCTGGTTACAGCTAACAATCATATGGACTAGTGAATGTAATATTATAAAATAGAAGCAGAACTAAAAGCTACCTAAAAGTAAAATTTTACTATCTGATTATTTTTCTATATATGAAATGTACTGTATCAATAGCAACTTTCTAAAAAGACTCAATGGAACACCAGTCATAGTTCAACTGCTGCAAGAAATGCCTAAGAATTTGTTGTATTTGAAAGCTTGTCACCAAATTCACAATGCTCTAGACCAGCACTTCCCAACCTGCAGATCACTCTCCCTTTCAAAGGGTTGCCCAAGACCACTGTAAAACACAGGCATTTACATTAAAATTCACAACATTAGTGAAATTACAGTTATGTAGTAGAAATGAAAATAATTTTGTGGTTGAGAACCTGCCCTGAAAGAACGATGGCTTTAGGAGGGTTCAGATGCACTGTGCTAGACTTTTCCTCTTTTCTGTTGAAACATTTGTAGTTTTGCATTTCACACTTAGGCTTATGATTAAGTATGAGACTGTATTCAATATTTAAACAAGAAACACTCTCTTTGACTCATAGCATCAGAGGCTGACTTTCATGAGCAGTTAGCTCAAGTGGCATAAGCATCAGGGTAGGGGAAGCATGAACACAGAAGACTGCTCGTCTCACAGCGGCCAGGAAGTGGAGAGTTAGAGCCAAGGGCACCCTGTGTATGCTGGATTTCTTTTCTTCTTTCTTCTTCTTCTTCTTCTTCTTCTTCTTCTTCTTCTTCTTCTTCTTCTTCTTCTTCTTCTTCTTCTTCTTCTTCTTCTTCTTCTTCTTCTCCTTCTCTTCTTCCTCCTCCTCCTCCTCCTCCTCTTCCTCTTCCTCCTCCTTCTTTTCTTCTTCCTCCTCCTCCTCTTCTTCTTCCACTTCTGCTTCATACTACTCTGGCTACAGAGCTACTTGTTGCAACTGGTCACATTCCCAGCAGCCTCCTCTCCTTCATTACTCTCCCAGGATTTCAATCATGTCTAGAAACTTATCAGAGACCCTTCTAGAAACTCATAGCAGTGCTCGAACATGATTGCATGGATAATTACAAATCAAGATCAGCCACTACCCAGAACTGTCAAAAATGTTTAATGATAAAGGGCTAGTAAAACAGGTGAATGTAAGTGAACCCAGAGCCCAGAACCCAGAAAAAAAATCACATAAACACAGCTGACTCATCTTTGGCAAAGAAATAAAGACAATTCAGTAGTGAAGGCATAGTCTTTACAACCTGTGCCAAAATACACACATATCAATATACACAGAATGAACCTGGGTATGGCCTCACACCCATGGAAAACCTAAATGCAAAGCTGAACATAGATACCAAAACTCCAAAAGAACAAGAAACTATAGGGACAGATCCAGGTGACCTTGAGTGACAGATTTTTAGATACAGTATAAACAGTATAACCATGAAAAAAAATGTGATAACTAGACATGAATGACTTCAAACTTTCTCTGCAAAGCCCATGGCAAAAAATTTGAGAAAACAAGTTACAGAAAAAGATAAAACACTTGCAAAATATTCTTTTCTGATTTATATCAAGAACATTAAAATATTTTTAAATAAAGCATAAGAAAAAACTTCAGCATTAAAAATAGACTATCTGCACAGATGACTTACTAAGCAAGATCAACTTCTTTTAAAAGTCATATGTAAAATGATGAGCAAGATAGTTTTTGTTAGGGAATACAACTTATAGAAAATGAGATATCACTGCAAATTTGGTAGAATAGTCCAAATCTAATGTAATAATGCTGACCATGATAACTATTGTGGTAAAGGTGCAGGTCAGCGGGACCATTAATTTCACATTGATGAGAACACCCCTGCTCTAGGAGTTAATTCGACAATATGCTTTGCCACTAGAGATAGCTTAATAATACAACCCAGCAAATGTGCTTACAGGCAGTTACCAAACTGATGTGAAAACCTGTGTCTACCCAGAATCTGACTACATCTTTGTTGTGCTATGCACCATCAGCCACACTGGAATAAATAAAAATGTGTCAGCAGTAGAATATTTAAACTCACCCATTTGTATTAAAATAATGCATTGCTCAGCAAAATGAAGGTTTTCAGTATTGGACAATGTAGGAGTCCTATTGCAGTTGGAATAGACACATCTGAAAAGATTATAAATAAAATTCTAGGAAAGATAAACTATGTAGATAGTCAAAGCTAGAGTGCTTAAAACAAGAGAGAAAGACTAGGTAGAGCATGGGAGATTTTTAGAGGAATTAAAGTATTTTGTAGAATTTCTTTATGATGGACACTCTACTCTATGTCTTTGTCAAAGTTCACAGTAATTCACAATCCAAAGGGCAAACTTTGTCTGTAGATGTATTGTCCAATAAATTAGACCCTGATGGGAGACTGGTCTCTAGATCAATTGAGAACATAAATGCAAATCTAATTTTATTTTACATCTTATACAGTTGGATCAAGGGCCCTAGGAGCTAAACATCACCACTATGACCCAGCTGGTAGACAATGTCTCCATGAGATTTCAGGTGTACAATTCTGATACTACTATGCATGAAAGCCAGCACAGTAGAGCCAATGGCAGAAGCCAGGGTGTCCACTGTTGTCAAGAAAACTCACAGATTAGCCAAGTGCAACAGGCTAAAATGGACATCTGATGATAGATTACAGTTATATTAACAGTATGAAATCACACCAGCTAGCTAGATTCTACATAAATAAATAAAGGTGTGTGTGTGTGTGTGTGTGTGTGTGTGTGTGTTTATCTATGTGTGTCTCTGTGTGTGCATATATGATTGGCATGGTAAATAATAAATGATAGTCACATATAAAGATGTGAATACACACATAGATTCATATAAAATTATGCATTTCTTTGGTATGTCTGTGGACAGGGTCCATCTCTACTGACACTTAAGTATCAACAAAGCCACTTGATGTCAAATTCTGTTTTTCAACACTCTTCTCCAAGACAAGAAACAAGGTTCTTTGAGGACATGGATAATTTTCTGGCTGAGAATGTAGAATTCCTGAAACACAGGAAGTGTTCTTAAAGAAACACATGAGCCAAGGGAAAGCATTAGGATGCCCTAGATAAAACCCAATAGAAGCACAGTTTTACAAAATGTCTAGCCCACACCACCAGAGTCATAAAAGCTAGGAGGTATACGAGCTCTATAAATATTTACTTTTCTGTTGAGAACAGTGAGAACTTTATTTCTAGTGAATCATTTGCTTCTCACAGAAAATCCTATAATACAAATACTATTTTTATTGTCATTCACAGAAAAAGCAATTTCCTCAAGAATCATATGTCTTATAATAAGGGTAGGTAGTATGGTCACTTTATTGGTCATATCCATTGACGAATGGCATGGGTCACATAATCACAGAGATGTCACATAACTTTGGAGGGCACCACAGGATGTCTACAGAACAGAATGGGGATTTTCCTCTGATCATTGTGATTACAACAGTTTTCATTTGATTTTGTTTTCTTTGAAATAAAATGTGTATACAGGTATATTTTCTTTAATAAGTAACTGAATTCTTTAGAAGGCTGTCAGGTCCTACATTTTGGTAATGTAGGATTTGATAGTCTTTGGTATCCCTCCCCATAAGACCTCCTTCTAACTGTCTCTCTCTGCTATGAAAGAACCCTTATGTGGTGCCCCTCGAGTCCTATCAAATAGACATTTTTCATACCAGCAGCCTGCACAACAATAGCAAACTAATGTGTCAATGACCAGTGTCACATACGATGGACATTTTCTAATCTCTCTTCTGTGGATTCTATTCTTTTTAGCTGCTTGGTAGGGTAGAAAGTATTCAGGCTAGTCAAAATGACAGTAGGTTCAAGACTAGACAAAGTGATGCTCTTTGCTATCATGATGGTGGAATAAATACAGATGTATAGAGTTGAATTATTTAAAGGAAATTTACTAACTAATGTTTGATGTTCAAATGAGTTGTTACTGTTACTACTGGCTATCAGATATAAACACAGGCACTGACCAAGCCTGGAGTCATCCCAGATATCACAGGGTAAACTTAGTGATGAATAAACAGAGCCTCAGTCATCTGGTGCCTCCTTACTTCCACGCTTCTCATCAGAAGACTTGACATTCTTGCCACCTAGAATCATTTTCTATATTTTAACTCTTCTTTTTCTTCTGTTTAGTTTATTTTTTAACTTATCTTCTGACAATTTCATCCTTACTATGTCTGGTGCATGTTTGTTCATAGTCTGTCTGTCTCATCTACCCATCTTTTCTACCGAAACCGTTCTCCCAATGGTCCTCCTCCATTTTTGTGTCTTGATGTTTAGCCTATTGAGGCTGGTTGCCAGTATATGAATTGAAAGTTAATTTTTCTTTATAAAACTGTCCTTAATTCCCTTGCTTACCTGCCATGTAATTTTGCTATTTGTGTGGTTTCTGTTCTCCTGGATGTGAAAAGGTCTTCTGTGTGGAATGTATGGAAACTGGATACTGCATTATAGCTGGGAACTGTCTCTCAAAAGATGGAGCATCTCCATCCTCTGTCTAAACGCAAAATCTAGATGAATAAGTTTGGGGTTTGTTCTTTCTTTTCTTTTTTAATTCAACAAAGAGTAACAGAAACAAATGCTTTAAACCAATCCATTTTCATATCTATGTCTTTACTGGCAGTTCAGTAACCACATTAGGAGCCATTTGGTGTTTAGTTAGGTTTTAAGTTCTTTAAACCATGCTGGTTTTAAAATCACCATAACTCTCAATAAATGACCTGTCTGCTCTCTCTAAAATGGGCAGCTCACCCTGACCAGTGACCTACTAGCTCTGCAGTTGCACAAACTAAAAGGCATCAAAGCCAGTTTTGTTTTGATCTCTAAAGTTCTGACATCTGACTTGTTCTCAGATAAGGAGCATCTTTTTCTTTGTCCAGATCACAGAGTTAGTCATTAAACCTGTTACCACAATGAACAGAGGAACAGGCTGGAAGCTCACATGCTATCATTCGGTGTTCAGAACACCAAGGTAGATGACACTGGGAACTGGGAGCCCTGTTTGGCTTCAGCCAATAGGAAGAGAGAGCAGCACTCTACTTTGAGATGTGATTGACACAAAACCTATGGGATTTCCTGCTTATTTTTAAAATCTACTCTAAAATTAAGAGGTTTTGGTTTCTCTAAAGAGCTTTATTCAGATCCATGGCTGTAACCAGGAAAAAAAAAAAAAAAAAAAAAAAAAAAAAAAAAAAAAAACCGCTAATAACAGGACATCAAAACTTTGGGTATGAGCATTACCCACATTTGCTGGTAGTCAGGCTTAAAGAGGTCCTGGACGTTATGCCTTCCAGGTAACATCAGATGAAATAGTTCAGATAAACAGGGCAGCATAGATGATCCAGACCAGGTGACTTTTCCCCTGCAATGACTCAGAATCCTCTATATTTTAACTAGATAACCTCCCCCTGTGAGAGGATTAAACTCTGGAAGGTGGTTTTCAGCAGGTTTCAAAGGCAGGCTTGCTTCCATATAAATCCCTTTATCTGTAAGCATCTTCCATTTGGGGAAAGTTAATGAATACAGGGATATGTGTCATTTAACAATCTCTGGTAGCTCATTAGCAATTTTGTTCTTAGTGTCTAAGGCCACTGTGCCTTTGCCTGAGACACAGAGGCCTGCCACCCTCACCAGCACTAAGCTGCCACCATGCTGGGTGCAAACTCTTTCCTCCAAACATGAATTTACAGTCTTAAAAGCAAATGTCCTTAACTCCACAGTGAATTTAATGTGGAAATAAGACGTGCATGAAGAAGCACTAAGCAATTTTAAAATATCAGATTAAAACACAGCTGTTCAAATACATATTTTCAAACATTTTAGATCATAAGAATGTTTGCCTAGAGGAATTTTTTCAATCATTTCTCATGTAATATTCTGGCCTTAAAAGTGCTAAAATTCCAGGAGGAAGCCACTGGCAATATTTCTGTTTACTAGAAAATGAAAAGCAAAATCAGATAACTCTGGATTCAGATCAAATTATAAAATGAGTCATTTTGAAAGTGGCAGGTTTGGCTATCTGTTGAACATTTTATTAATCTTTTAGAAACTTGGAAATCAGAGGCCAATTCACAAACACATAGAGAAGGAATGGTTACAAGTTTTTAATCCTGGCTTTGCTGGTTTTTTTCATTAGAGGAGAGTGTGTACTCATTATAGAAAAATTAAAAGGGTAGGATTTAAGCATATATATCTATAATCTAAATAACAGCTATCAATATAAAATTGCATATAATGATTATGAAGTACCCTTATATTCTGTAATACTGATTTCAATCTTATATCTGAGATAATAAGGAAAATGTTCTGCATCCTGACTTCTTTGTGCTATGTTCCGCATAAGCACTTCTTCATAATTCTTAACTAAAACAGACAAAATGTACAAGAGGCAAAGTGTAGTCCCATCTATTGGCCATTAGGCAGATATTCCAAAATTCACTCAATCATGCTTTCTTGCTGAATATTGTAAAATATATATGAAAAACAGATATTTTAATGAGGCATAAAGCTGAGCGTAAAACTGAATAGATGCAAATATGAAGACAGTTGCATTCATTCTTTCTTGTTTTACCATTAGAAAATGAGTTAACACAAAAAAAATTACCAACTGTTGGGTCTGTGATTGTGTCAAGAGCTTCGTGGATCATGAAGTGTCTTCATCTGGCTGTCATACAGTGTGATAGCATTCGTGTCTGCTGACAACCTCGTGGTAGCTATGAAACGCGCATTGAATTCTGGTTTGCCAGTTTCTTTTAAAATCAAACCAGAAAATTATAGAGTTGCGCTTCCAGGTGCAAACATACAAGGGAAGTCTAATATCAGCAGTGCACATTTGTCTGCAGGCTTCCTTTTTATACTGTCATCTCCTGTACACGTGCACATAGTCTGATTTTATACAAGTATTTGCAGGTAACATGTTGTTCTTAAGAAAATACTTTCTAGAGAATCTGCCACTGAAAAATGTGTCAGGTCTTTCCCCCAAGATCCTCCCTGTCCTGGCCATATCTCACTGTCCAGCTAGAGCTGTTGTCACTAATGTCAGACACAGAGAAGTTTCCATTCCTGCCCCCTTCGCCCATGTTTGTGCTTCTTTTCTCAGTGTTGATGAGCTGCATGTGTATCCCAGTCACACACGAGAGCTCATCTTCCTGTTGTCTCTCTCAAAATATTACTCAGCTTTTACAGGAAGTTCCAATCTTTCATTATGATTGTCTTTCCATTATGACTCTAGGTTGAAATTTCATCTCCTTTGAAAAATGTTTACCTACAAATTCTTTCTGGCTGTTCTGTGGTTTGACTCTTGACCTAAATTCTCCTCAAAACTCCTAATGATTTTTTTTTAGTAGTAGTTTAGTAAGATTAACATCAAGGGCCCATGGCAACACATGGAAGGTCAGAGCTTGCTGAGTTTGCCTTACAAGTTTTCAAGATGCTGATTTAATTCATTAGCCAAGTCTGGCATAAGGCAATGCTGCAGGCTGTACGTCAACTAAGTTAATCTGAATGTTTCTGCTCAGTCAGAACAAAAGCAGTCAATGTACGATAGTACAAACTGTGTGTTATCCTAAAAGAAAAGCCCAGGTTTCTCTTCTCTTCCTCTCTGGATTTTTATCTTTCCCTTTTCCAAGAGAGAATACTGTGCTCAACCTCACATTGTTGGATATTAACTTAATGTGTGTAAAACTTCATTGATAGGTTTCTAAAGCAAACACTTGCCACATGGTCCTCAAAAGGCATCCTTTTTTTTTTTTGGCTTATAAAAATTATTATCCAAAAATGTTTGTGCACACAAAATAGATCTCATGCAGAGGACCATCTATAAATATCCGTGCTGCTGATGACTTCCTAAAAGCCACTTATCTGCTTAGTCGCACTTATTATTCTAATTTCACACATACTCATTTTCTCTTGAATAGGAAAAAATGTTTCTTTAAGAGTCAACTGTTTTCCAAATCTTTTGATAGTGCTGGTTGGCTTGCTCACTTCACACAGCACCCCAGCCCCAGCTGAAGCAATAATGGAATTAAAAAGCACCAAGAGCTCTGGATGTGACAGGCCCAACTAGGGCACTGTGTGAAGTCCTGTTAGGATGGTGGAAATGTGTCCTTTCAAGGGCAGCTAGAATAGAAACTGCCTATAGCTGGGCATTTTGCATTCACTATGTCACATGTAAGACTGGGAAATGGTCGTTTGTATTTTAGTTCATAGGAGATGGCATAGCCACAAGTACTTACCTGCTAACACATCTGGCAGCTGCATTCAAATATACTCAGCCGACCGTTAAGACCCCATGTTTATGAAGAGCACAAAGGATGATGTGCTGATCAGCTGTGTATCACTATGTTAAAATCTCGAAAAGTCCGAATGGAAAGTAGCGGGGCTTACTTTGGACTGAAGTTTCGAATTGCTCAGTCAGAATTGATTGATACCTTGCTGGGATCTGAGCAGGACAGAAGATCGTGAGAGCGGTGGGTGAAAGGCAGAGCAGGCTACTCAACAGGGAAGGCACGAAGCTAAAAATCAAAGAAATGAGATGGGACAAACTCTTCCCTTCACATAGATGCCCCCACTTATGTCTAATTTCCTATAAGGCCCATTAGCCTAGCATCTTATGAATGCAGTAATGCATTGAAGAGAACAGACTCATGATCCCCATCTCATCAAGCTATAAACATTTCTGCATGTCAACTAAGTGATCAACTTGTGAATTCTCAGAGAGCCACCTTATAATAAAGCCACAAGAGATAAATACAATATTCAGAATAATGTGGCAATTACTTTAAATTCCTCTCCTATTAGATGTTAACATCAGGAGGCAAGTGAAACAAATTCTCATACTAGTTTCTGAGAATCAAATGAAACACACAGACAAACACAGAGAAAGCATTTAGCTTCATATGATGCCATCTATAATAAATGTTATTTCTTACGTTTCCTTACACTGAAGTTCCAGACCATGTGATACATGGTCTCATGCACCTTGAAAACTTTCTGAACCACATCTGTGGCCTTTCTCCCTCTAATTTCCCTATTAAGAGCATAAAGACAATGGCTAAAGTTCCAGACATTTAATTAGTTGATGAAATTAAAAAAATGCAGTGTGAGAATGAAAGTTCAAAATAAATGTGTTTTTCCTAATGACATTACAGAACTACCCAAAAGTGTTCCACTGTCAACCTCCAGATTTTACAAGAAATAGAAATAAAGTTGTACATAGTTTAAGATCCTACTATTGTATTAATTTTCTACAAAAAAATAACTAAACCTGAGCTTAATTCATACATATTTGCTAGTAGTGCTTGTTATTAGATATAAACTAACATATAGCTAATAATAAGTAAGAGCTCTTATTTCCCACATGAAAATTATATTATATATAATAGAATAAAGTGGGCATTATAATGGCAAATATTTATTATATGATACAATAACAATCATCTTTACTTTGAGCCAATTTTATAACTGGCTGTCACACATATGGCATGGCAATAGACGCAACAGTTCAAAAATCTCTGAAGACAAACATTTGGGAAAGCCAAAATGCATCATATAAATATATATATTCACATACACACACTTGTATATATTTATATACATATACACACATATATACATGTATATATATAATTAATTTTAGATTTCCAGATATTTACTATCTTTCCATATATGTATATATGTGCACATTTGTGTGTATATATGTATATGAACTTATATACATGTATATATGTATATATATGTATATATACATGTGTGTTTACGTATATATAAATGTTCATAAGATTCCTAAATTTTTGAAAAATATAATGTATATCCAGAATCTCATGTTCTCAAACTATGTCCTCCCGTTACAAATAAAAGATGCTAAGATGCTATTATCTATCCTATATACTAAAAAGTGTGGTCTATAAAAAGCATTAACATTCACTAATATTGTATGGTTGGCAGCAGCTAGTTACTGACTAGTTACTTATCCCCATGTATCAGTCTCATGACTTATAATACCCAAATCCATACCCTGATTGAACTGTAAATATTCACAGGTCATGAACCTTAGAGTTGTTTACAGACTAGAGTTTTCCAATCTACATACAAAAATATTACTACTTAGTAATAATGAAGATCCATATTCTACTGCAGAATGTTATAGTTCTTTGTCAGTGAAAAGTCATGTTCAAACTCAGTGGTAGTGATTACAGAAAAGGGGAGGACAAATGAATGTCAAAGTGAGTCTTCATTTGGACTGAAGGATGCTTATCCTGAAGCTCACACTCCTGACTTACCATCTCTCTTCCTCATACAGTACCTTTTCTTGAATTCATGTGCTGCTACCCTGCCAGATGGTATTGTTTCCACTGGAAAACTTGGCACTAAAAGGGAGAGATTGGACTCAGTCCCAGGATGTGAGATATAAATGTTGAGACATGCTTCACTCTAACCCATGTACTTATACTTGATGTGCACAAATCTTCTTGCAGGTTCTACTGACTCTGTTGCAGCAGATAAGAAAGCAGTGTACAGGCCAGAGACTTCTGTGTGCTGCCCAGAATAACCTTCCCTCCTAGCAGCAGGAAGAGAGCAATATCAAGAGACACCCATGGTCAGATAGTCACACTTGGACTGGTGGCTAAATGGCTCTCAGGTCAAATGAGGCAAAGGAACAATTAGAGAAAGCATTGTCACTGAATTCATAAACTTTTTCCTGTGAAACAACAAATGGAAAGTGGTACTATTTCAGACACTGAGTATTTATGACTCAAAAACAATGTCTTCTGGAATTCAGAAGAACCAGCACAGAAGGGAAAGTGGCCGGATGAAGTCAAATGCAGTGCAAGTCTTATGAGCACCCTGGACAGAGGGCTCACTTATTCATCTTGCCTGGCCATGGGGATTACATTAATTTAATTTCTAGACAATATGGAGAAGGAAACAGCATGGGGAAGTTGAAGTTTCCCAGGTCCCTTATCATTTCTCACATTTTATATTCATCTTTTAAAATGGACTACTCCAAATAATAACTTGTCAACCAAGCTGTAATATTTCAAAAATAATATGAGGACTACTTGAAACTGAAAGACAGGGAGAATGGCTAAGAAATACCATCCTTACCTTCTTTATTGCTGAGATATTGGCTATTCACAAATTCTGGGAAAGGAGAGTCACTCTTATGTACGTATCACTGAATGGAACAGGTTGCAACAGATAACTCCAAGTCAATGATACTGGGTGCAGTCTCAGTGCATCACAAAACAGTAGATAGATAGATAGATAGATAGATAGATAGATAGATAGATAGATAGATAGATAGATAGATAGACAGATGATAGATCCAAGAGAAATACTTGTGAGTAGTGGATGTACAGGAGTCTTGGGAACAGAAGAAGATGATGATGGATTGTTGTCAGCATGCATTATATACATGTGTAAAATTAAGTAAGGATTGTAATTAATTTTTAAGAACTGTCAGCATTAAAGAAGAAGCAATATGGCAACCTGTCATATAGTAATGAATGGTAATTCAAATCATACTTCCTAAATGGAATTAAAGGAAATGTGATTTCATACACTCTGTGTAATGAAGAAGTACTTCCAATGAGTACACTGAACAATGGATATTTTAAAAATTAATATTGTTAAAACTCTTATCCACTAAAACTGATTTGACAATTTCAATCCAGTAACTATCAGAATCCAGGTGTTATATTCCATAGAAATAAAAAGAAGCATCTAAAAATAATATACAAAAGAATCGATCTTACAACCACTAAAGTTTGAAGTATTGTACTCCCTAACTTTCAAATATATGATAATACTATTGCAATTAGAACAGCATGGTTCTATTTTCCAGATATTCCAGATGTGGAAGAGAATGAAGTTAGATAGATACACACACATCCGATTAAGTGATCTTTGTCAGAGTATCAACACTGCACAGTGGGGAGAATAAGCTTTTTATTAAATTTCTTGGGGAACTAGACACATATACAAAGAAGAATGAGGCTGGACCCCATTCTTCTGCTACACATAAAAACCAACTCCAAATGGATTAAACGCATTATAAGTAAAACCTAAAATTAATAATTCATAGACAAAAACTGTGGGAAACATTCATGACACTGACCTTATTCAGTGCTTCTTGACTAGGACAAAATCAAGACAATACTGCAAATTAGTAGTAATATATCACATTACTGCAGTGTAAAAGTAACTTTTATTTGCCTGCTGTAATTGTCATCAAGGAAACTTATTAGCTCTGTCTGGTAACCTAGGAAGTGCTGGAAGATTTAAGCCTCCTTATAATCTAATGAGACTAGAATGTTTTCAGCCTCTGTGCCTTACTACTTAATAATCTCCCGTCTTTTTATTCCTTCTGATCTTTTACTGGCTGGTCAACTCAGCTATTCTATCTGCAAACTCCTCTCCTGGATGACTGATTCAAACTGGCTTCTTTCAGCTCCGACTGAATTGTTCTGCCTTGGTCTCATACTACTTTGAAAATATGTCCTAATCTTCTGGTTCCTTCTCATTCTCTGGCTCATTCTGTCTTCACCTGTGTGTACCCTGTATTTTTCTGCAACCTATCTATATACCCCTGTCCTGGTGAGACTTCCCTCTCTCCCCTTTACCTCTGTGCATTGCTTTCTGTCTCTCAAGTAGTCTTGCCTTTATCTCTGTTCTAGAGAGATATGGGCATGTAATAGTCTGTCAAATCTTTCTCTAATTTGTCACTTTGCCTCCATTGGACATCACATTTAACTGTGGGTATTTCTCTCTCAACTAATTTTACCTTTATTGTTTGGGATTAAAGGTGTGTGCTAAGGGCATGCTTGTATTCCAGCTGCTGTAGCCATGTTGCTGAATTTAAAATCCCGCTACACTGCACAGTTTTTTAAAAAAAAAACTAAAGAAGAAGGTAACCTGTGGAATGGGAAAAAGAATCTGCCAATGTCTACCTGAGATCCAGAAGAAAAAGAAAAAAAAAACGGGGCTGCGTATTATAAACACCAAATCTTAAACAATTGTCAAAGAAATTGGATGTACTTTTCCCCCATAAATGATATACAGGTAAATCACACAGTACATAAATATATGCTAAGCTTCAATTCACTCAGCATAGGAAAAGACCAAAGGACTTCACACTTGTTAAGTTGGTAATTATTCAAAATTTGTAGAAGAAGCTAAAACACATTGTTAATGTTGAAGAAACTGAAACTACAGTGTACTCTGGTGAGAAAGAGCACAGCTTAACAACAGTGGAAGAAGGTATTGATGGGCAGATGTGTTGGTCTACACATAATACAAAACAGAAAAACCACATGATTCCATTTCTAGCCAAAAGACTTTGAATCAGGTTCTCCAAGGGCTATCTGAACTCTCACATTCATTTCAGCATTGTTGACAACAACCTTGATATGGTAACAGCCTCAATTCCTATGACAGATGAATGACAAAGCAAACATGGTACAGGACACAATATTATTCAAGCTTTAAAAGAATATAGTATTACCATAATTAATAACATGAATCTACATTAGAGACACTGTAAATAAAATGAACTAATAACAGGAAGATCACTATTAACAATATCATTTAGATGAAGTCATAAAATATTTTAATATGGAGGCCAAAAGTAGAATGGGCAATGGGACAGGAGGAAGGGGTAATGGTTAATTACATCGAATGTTCAGTTATACTAATCATAAGTTCTATAGTTTTTTTTTTTTTGTACAACAGTGAAACTATGGTTAACAGTAATGCATTGTGAATTTCCAAGTTCATTCATTGGTAAACTCCAGGCCTATTGAGATAGTGGGTGAAGTGCTTACCTTGCAGGCAGGAGGAACTGAGTTAATCTACATTAACAAGAACAAAAATGGCATGTGTGCATATATGTTAAGCTGATTGTGGGGTCTAAACAAGAGGATTCCTAGGCATGGCAGGCTAGTCAGGCTAGCCTATTAGGGCAAGATTGATGCTCAGACTAAAAACCAAAACAAAACGTGCTGATGAATAGTGTCTGAGGAATAATAGCCACTCAAGGGTGACTTCCATCTCTCCCTGCAGGCACACAGAGACTGGACCTCGGGAGTAGACCACCGGGAAATGGAAGAAAAAAACCAATGCCTTTAGTATTTACAATAAAAAAAAATTATTCACAAAATGTTCAGTCTCATTGAACATAACACAGAATCACAGTTCTAAATACGGAGATAGAGGGAAGAAGACTTAAAAATAAAACTGCTTAAATGCTAAGGCAGTCCTACTAAATTACACTTAAGTTTTAGCCAGTGTAGAGTTCTTTCCACTTTTCTCAAATTACTTTCTGTCATTTTCACACATTTCTTTGTATCTCTGGGTTTAACCTTCTAATCTTATTTGTTAGAGATCCACTTAAGACATTTCTTTTCTTGGAGCCCATCAAGATGATTAGATTTCTCGGTCTAATTGTGTTGGTGGCTGTCTATAACTGTGCTAAAATTCATACAACTGCACACCACAAAAATAAAAATTATAATAGCACTTAGTGCTACTGAAGGCTTTCACTCTTGCATAGTCTATTTGAATTTTCGTACCATGATTTCTTTGTCAGTTTCAGCACAAAGCTAAGAACACAGGCAAAACATTTTAATCCATGCCCATAATTATGAATTCTGTTTTGTCTGGTGGCCTACACAATTTCTCTCTAACATCAAATATAAATTTTAAATGAAGTATTGAGAGTGAAATATAAATTTCTTGCCCCCTATAGTAAATCTACTCACCAAAATAAATATTAACAGCAGATAAATAAACAATAAGGGGCAACTAAATATTTAGAACATGGTATCAATTTAGCTCAAAATAAAGCCAATGATGATTACAACTTTCCACCATCTGTAGAATCTTTGTACACTAGATTCAGCAATAGACACATAACAGCTACAACTAGTACTACCTTGTAAAATAAAAGAGAGCACTTTGGATGACATTGTATATGGCATATATTTTTCACAGCCTACTTTAATAAGGGTTCAACCTCCCCTCTAGCCCACCACCCACCAGAGGTAGTAAGAAAGAAAGTTTATTAGGATGCAGAGGAAATAGGCTTGTTTTGAAATAGTTCTTTGTGGGTGATTCCACTCATTGTTTTTCTCAATCCAGTCCACTAGCAAGCACCAAACATGAATCAGCAGGGGCAGTTCAATCCAGAAGAAACTGGCTACGTTATATATAATAACTAACATGCTGTTTTCCATGTCCACAGCTCCATTCTAATCACTATTAAATAATTATTGTATTTAAAAACTAAAAACTTCTATAGATTAGTACTATTCTTTCCCTACTGCGTGGACAGGAAAGCTGAGAGTGATTCAACTTTGTGTCTTTACATATTTTTGTAACATTTCCTTCCTTTTAAGCATTTATGTGTTCTCCAGATGAAAACCTGGAACTCATGTATGCCTGACAAATACTCATTTGGCTGTATCCCCCTCCATTTTTCCATTTTTAAAATTGGGACACAGAATTTTGCTAAGTTTCCCAGACTAGCTTTGAACTCTCTTTATAGATCAGGCCTTAACCTTGGGATCTTCTTGCTTCAGCCTTTGAAGTACCCCGAATTACAGACCAGACAACATTATATAAGTCAACAAAGGTGCCATGATAATTAATTGAGAACTAAGAATTGAGGTTCGGTATGCCAACTCCAGAGTCTATCACCATCACCTTAACACCAACATTACCTTAATTAAGAAATTCAGCACAGTGTAGAGCTTCATTCCTGGCTTTAACTGTAGTATTTTTATTTTGTATGGACTTCCAATAAACTCCATGTTGTCCAGAGCTATTGTTGAACCATTTTACCAATGCTATCACATCTTTCTTTTAACAATGCAATAAAACATAAATTTCATTTTAATTTCCTTCCCATTCATAAAAAAAATTTACAGGTAAATCACCCCAGTTTTTAATCTCTCCTACAGCTCTTAATATCCACCTACATTCTTGATCTTTCTTAGTTGTCTTATTGTTCTGGCTAAAACTTCAAATACTGCATTGAAGAGATATGGAGAGAGTGGACAGCCTTGTCTTGTGCTTGATTTTAGTGGAATTGCTTTAGGTTGCTCTCCATTTAATTTAAGCTGGCTATTGTCTTGCTGTATTTTGACTCTATTGATTTTAACCATGAATTTTGTATCCCTGATATCACTAAGATGTTTATCATGACAGGGTATTAAATTTTGTCAAAAGTTTTTTCAGCATTTAATAAGTTATCATTTTTTTTGTTTATTTATATGGTGGGTTATACTGATGAATCCTCATAGGTTGTACCATTCCTAAGTCTCTGAAGCTGACTTGAACTTGGTGGATGGTGGATTTTTCCTCTTCTTGGATTCAGTTTGCAAGTACATTATTGACTATTTGGGGATCAATGTTCATAAGAAAAATTGGTCTGAAATTTTCTTTCTTGATTGAGTCTTTGTGTGGTTTATGTATCTGCATGACTATGGCCTCATTAAGTGAATTTGGTAATGTTTTCTCTGCTTCTCTTTTGTAAAACAATTTGAGAAGAAATGGCATTAGCTCTTCTTTCAACATCTGGTAGAATTCTGCACTAAAACAACCTAGCCCTGGGTTTTGTTTTGTTTGTTTGTTTTTGTTTTTTTTGTTTTGTTGTTTTTTGTTTGTTTGCTTGCTTGCTTTATTAATTTTGTTGAGAGTCTTTAATGACTGCTTTTATTTCTTAAGGGAGATTTTTACTTAAACTTCATTTAGCTTTGGTAAATGGTATTTATCAAAGAATTTCTTCATTTCATTTAGATTTTCCAATTGTTTGGAATATGGATTTTAGAAGATATAATGTTACTTTGGATTTCCTAAGTCAGCGTCTGTTGTTATGTCCCCTTTTTAATTCTGATTCTGTTAATTTGGATGTTCAATCTCTGCCTTTTAGTTAGTTTGATTAAGGATTTGCCTATCTAACTCTAGGCTTCACATGAAAAAAAAAACAAAGAATCCAGCTAAAAACAACCTCTGTATGATGAAAATACTTCTGGAAGTATCACTATTTGTGATTTCAAGCTGTACTACAAAGGATTAATAATAAAATCTCCCTGGTACTGGCATAAAAACAGACAGGTTGATCAACAGAGTTAAATCAAAGAACCAGAAGTAAATCCACATACCTATCGACCCTTAATTTTTGACAAAGAAATCAAAACTATACAATGGAGAAAAAACAAGTATCTTCAACAAATGTTACTTATCTAACTGTATGTCTGAATATAAAGGAATAGAAATAGAACTATATCTATCACCCTGCGCAGAACTCAAGTTACAATGGATCAAAGACCTTAACATAAGAACAGATATAGACTAAAGATAATAGAAGAGAAACTTGAACACATTGACACAGAAGACAATTTTCTGAACAGAACACCAATAGTTCAGGCACTATGATCAATAATTAATAAACAGGATCTTATGAAACATAAAAGCTTCTATAAAGCAAAGGACTACATCAATAGGACAAAATAGCAGCCCACAGAATAGGAAAAAATTTTTTGCCAACCTCACACCTGAAAAAGAGCCGATATTCAAAATATATAAAGAACTCAAGAAACTGGGTATGAACAAACTAAATAACTCAATTTGAAATTTTAAACAGAGAATTCTCAACATAGAAATCCCTAACAGCTGAGAAGCAGTTAAATAAATGTTCAACATCTTTAGTCAGCAGGAAAATGCAAATCAAATCAACTCTCAGATTCCATTTTACACATGTCAAATAGCAAAAATATAAAATTCAAGTGACAGCTCATGCTGATAAGGATGTGGACCATGGGAAACACACCATCACTACTGGCAGGAGTTCGAACTTGTAAAACCACTTTGGAACACAATTTGGTGGTTTCTCGGGAAATTGGTAATATTTCTACCTTAAGACCAAGATACACCACTCCTGTACATATATCCCAAAGAAGTTCCACCATACCACAACAGCTTGACACAAACATCACTGGGATACTTGCTCAATTATGGTCAGAACAGCTTTATTTATAATAGCCAGACACTGGAACAACATAGATGCACCTCAACAGAAGAATGGATAAAGAAATTGTGGTATATTCACATAATGTTTTATTATTCATCCATTAAAACAATGGCATCATGAAATTGGCAGGGAAATAGATGAGAGAAGAAAATATTATCCTGAGTGAGGTAACATAGACGCAGAAAAAAAAGATGGTATATATTCACTTACAAGTGGATATAAGTCATAAAGACGGGGTAACTATGCTATAAAACACAAACCTAATGAAGTTAAGTAACAAGCAGGGACCAAGGTGGGATGCTTGACTGTCATTGAGAAAAGGAAATAGATAAAACATCAGAGATAGATGGAGGGAGGGGACTAGATGGGGAGGTGGGGATGAAAAAGAAGGGATAATGTGAAAGAAGACAAAGGAAGAGAATGTTGGACAAGCTAGAAACCTAGGATAATGGAAACTCCCAGGAATCTATGAGGGTGAGCCTAGCTAAAGCTCCTAGCAATGAGAGTTATGGAGCCTCAACCAGCCTGTAAACAGGCAAGACTTACAATTGAGATACAACCCCAGCCACAAAAACTTAGAACCACAATTTGTCTTGTCAACAAGAAGTACAGGGGTGGAAGATGAAGCAGAATTTGAGAGAAGGATTAACCAATGACTGGACTAGCTTGAGACCCATGCCATAAGAGGAAACTCACAGCTAAAACTGATGGTAATATTCTGCTATACTTGCAGACAAGAGCCTAGTTTAAGCACCAGAAGAGAGACTTTCTCTATCAACTGATGAAAACTGATGCAGAAACCAACAGCAAAACATTAAGTGGAACCTGGGGGATTCTGTGGAAGAGTGGGAAGAAGGATTGAAGAATTAAGAGGTTCAAAGACACCACAAGAAAATCTACAGAATCAACTAACCTGGGGCTCATAGATACTGAACTGCCAACTAGAAAGCGTACGTGGGATGGACTTAGGCTCTCTGCACATATGTAACAGTTATACAGCTGAGTCTGCATGTGGGACTCCTAATAGCAGGAGCGGGGACTGTCTGACTCTGATGCCTGCCTTTATATTCCTTTCCCCTATCTTAGATGCCTTGTCTAACCTCAAGGGATGCATCTAGTGTTACTACAATTTGATGCGCCAAGGCTGGTTGACATCCATGAAAGGTCTCCTCTTTTTTTAAGAGAATGGGAGAAGAGGTGAAAGTGGGAAATGGGTGACAGAAAGCAAAGGACTGGGAAGAGATAAAAGATGAAAAGGTGTAATCAGGATGTAAAGTAAATAACTTGATGGATGATGATGAAATGATGATGATGATAATAACACCACCACCACCACCACCACCACCACCAATAATAATAATAATAATAATAATAATAATAATAACAATAACAATAAATGGTTCCTGTGACTGTCCCACCTGGGATCCACCCCATATGCAGCCAGCAAACCCAGCCACTATTGATAATGCCAAGAAATGCTTGCTGACAGGAGCCTTATATGGATGCCTCCTGAGAGGCTCTGCCAGATCCTTCCTGATACAGAATAAGATGCTTGCAGCTAACCATCATACCATGAGCACCACAATGAAGGAGTCATAGAAAACACTGAAAGAGCTGAAGGGGTTTGCAACCTCATAGGAAGAATAACATTATCAACCAGCCAGACCCCCAGAGGTTCCAGGGACAAAATCCAACAAAAGTGAACACATGAGGGGACCCATGGCTCCAGCCACATATGTAGCAGAGAATGGCATTGGCTGGCATCAATAAGAAGATAAGGCCATGGTCCTGTGAAGGCTTGTTTCCCCAGTATAGATAATTCCAGGGTGTTTAAATGGGAGTGGGTGGGTGGAAGGGAGGAAAAGAATTCTCATAGTAGCAGGGGGAAGAGAGATGGGAGAGGAGGAACCAGGAAGGAGAATAATATTTGAAATGTAAATACATAAAATACCCAAGAAAAAAAAGAACTGCTTTGTATACTTAGCCACAATAACCTTGGACCTGAACCAAACACCCAGGAACACTTCCTGCACCTATGTATGAGTTTGTATGCTTTTTTGCACTTATAAACTGCCCCTAGAATTGACCCTAATGTAAGAAAGACACCTGTGGGGTGGGAGAGATGGCTCAGTGGTTAAGAGCGCTGATGATTCTACCAGAGGTTTTGAGTTCAATTCCCAGCAACCATGTGACAACAATCTGTAATAGGATCTAATGCCCTCTTCTGGTGTGTCTGAGACAGCTACAATGTACATACATAAAAAGTAAATAAACCTTTGAAAGAACACCTACACCAATATAAAAAGCTATTTGAAATAAGACTTCCATTTTAAGCAGAGATAAAATAAAATATAGGTTTATAAGACTTCTGTAGGAATTGACATCCTACTTGGCAGAAAGAGATATACATCAGTAACTGACAACCTGGTTGTCAAGCTAAGACCTGAATGTTAGGCAACACAGTTAAGTAATCCAACCAATAAGGACAAGATAAATGTACAACAAGAACAAGATTCTAAAGAAATCTCCTATCCATAAATCCTGATTGCTGAAATAACCTGGCACAGATGTTTGTAGATCTCAGGCCTAAAGACAGTAGAGATGTGGACTCAATGTCATAGCCAACTCCTGAATCTGATCAGCAGCCCTGATCTATTGGATGCTCAATAAACTACGTATGTCTGACTGAAATAGGTTTTTGTGTGATTTATAAGGTGACCTCTGTGTTGCAGGAAATATTCAAAAATAAAATAACGGTTTATCTTTACAGGCTCTGAGATCTTACTTCTCAGGCCCAATCCTGATACAAAGCCTGGTGCAACTCTGGTGCCCCGTCTGAGCTGCCCATGACCCAACCCTGTCTGCGAAATTCCCTTCCCTGGCAGTTTTCTACTGCTAGTTTTCTGCCTCCATCCCAGGGTGTTTCGATACCCCAAATTCCAAAACAAATAAACTCTACAGCCCTGTAGCTTTTCACACAGGTTTATATGTTAAACTCTCAATCCACAAACCCTCTACACAACAAGATTACATCAAATAGACAAAAATACAAACTGCCCTTCTATACTATACTTATAAAATCCTTAATGTTCATAGATATTTAATGCCAATTAATATCTCCTGGGTTTAGCTGGTCCTTGAAAAACTCCATGTTGTCACGACCTTCACCCTCTGTCCTCTGAGGACCTCAGTCCTTTCCGCCTCCCTCGCCCCACCCAGCCACTACTGGCTTTTCTTTATTTTACTAATTAAAATGGGAAAGTTCAATTGGAGTCATATGACTAGGCAGCTCTTCGTGGGGAAGTGGAATTAACATTAAAATACAAACAGCTTCAGGACCATCTACATCCTGGACCCCTACAATTTCCTCAAATTATATTTCATGCTAAAAGATGGGTATTTCATATACTCTATGGTATGTTTCTGTCCAAAACTACCCATTAATATGTGTCTTTGATATATCTCTTAACAAAATATCTTCATAAGAAACAAAAGGTTGAAAGATCCTTCTTTGGAAGACTCAGAAGGTGTTCCACACAGCACACTACCACTGAAGTGTCTGGTACATAGCCTCCTAGGAGAAGAGCCTTTTACATCCACATAAGACATCACCTAGAATGATGCCCTTCAGTGATGCCACCTCTGTGCAAGACCAAGGGCTACTCCACCCACTGATGCCCAACAAGGCCATCCTCTGATACATGTGTACTCTTTGGATAGTGGTATAATCCCTGGGAGCTCTGGTTGGTTGGTATTGTTGTTCTAATGGGGTTGTAAATCCCTCAATTCCTTCAGTTCTTTCTCTAACTCCTCCAAATAGGACTCTGTTTAAAGGTTGGATGTGAGCATCTGCCTCTGTATTTGTTATGCTCTGGCAGAGCTTATCAGAAAACAGCTATATCAGGCCCCCCTCAGTATGTATTTCTTGGCATAAACAGTGTTGTCTGGGTTTGGTGGCTATTTCTGGGCTGGATCCCCAGGTGGGATAGTCATTGAATGACCTTTGTTTTAGTTTCTGCTCCAAACTTTGTCTTTATATTTTCTCCTGAGAATATTTTTGTTCCCCCTTCTAAGAAGAACCAGAAGCATATGCACTTTGGTCATCCTTCTTGACCTTAATGTGGTCTGTGAATTGTATTTGAACTTTTGGGAAAATATCCACTTATCAGTGAGTGCATACATGGGTGATGTTTTTTGTAATTGGGTTATTTGGCTTGGGATGGTATTTTCTAGATCCATCCATTTGCCTAAGAATTTAATGAACTCATTGTTTCTATAGCCTCGAAGTACTCCATTGTGTAAATTTACCATATTATCTGTATCAGTTCCTCTGTTGAAGGACATCTGGATTCTTTCCAGCTTCTGGCTATTATAAATAAGACTGCTATAAGCATAGTAGAGCATGTGTCCTTGTTGTATGTTAGAGCATCTATTGGGCATATGCCCAGGAGTAATAGAGCTGAGTCTTCAGGTAATACTATGTACAATTTTCTGAAGAACTACCAGACTGAATTCCAGAGAAGTTGTACTAGCTTGCAATCCCACCAAAAATAGAGAAGTTTTCCTCTTTCTCCACATCATTCCAAGCATCTGCTCTCACCTAAGTTTTTGACCTTAGTTATTCTGACTGAAGTGAGATGGAATCTCAGGGATGCTTTGATTTGCATTTCCCTGATGACTAAGGATGTTAAACATTTCTTTAGGTGCTTCTCAGCTATTTGATATTCTGCAGTTGAGAATTCTTTGTTTAGCTCTGTGCCCCATTTTAATAGGATTATTTGATTCCCTGCAGTCTAACTTCTTGAGTTCTTTGTGTATATTGGATATTAACCTTTCATCAGATGTAGGAATGGCAAGGATCCTTTCCTACTCTGTTGTTTGCCATTTTAGCCTAATGACAGTGTCCTTTGCCTTAAAGAAGTTTTGTGATTTTATGGTGTCCCATTTGTTGATCCGTCATTTTAGAGCATAAGCCATTGGTGCTCTGTTCAGGAAATTTTACCCAGTGCCCATGTATTCAAGGCTCTTCCCCACATTCTCTTCTATTAGTCTGAGTATTTCTGGTTTTATGTAGAGGTCTGTGACCCACTTGGACTTGAGCTTTGTCCAGGTCAGGTCCAGACACAGGCAGAAACTGGAAGCTGCCAGACTTAGTTTGAGGCCAAATAGAGCAATTTTGGAGAAACCACAAAAAGTTAGATTGAATAAGCCTGTTTTATCCAGGAAAGCTTAGTTGAATAAACCAGCCACTGACCAGAAAGAAATAGGCAGAAATGATCTTATTCAGCAGGAAGTCTCAGAGGCAGAAAACATTCTAGGCCTATATTAGACTGTTTGGGGGCCAGAAGCTTCCAGGACTAGGCATATTTTAGCAGAAGGAGGCAAGAAGCCATAGAGACAACAATTGCTACAAGTGAATAAAAGATACTTTTACATCTGGTGTTTTACATTTTTGGAAGAAAATCCCAACATGATTGAAGAAGAAGAAAGTCCATTGACCTTGCAGAAAGCAGAGGACATCTGAAAGGAAGCTGCAGAGGAGAAATTTACCTAGGATAATCTCCAGAGGAAGGATAATTTTTTTTGAAGTTTGGCTAGATGCCCAAAGAGACTTGGGAGACACTGGAACCTGAAGCCTTGAGCCCAGAGCAAGCAGAGATTAAGGAACTTCTGAGACATTGAATCACAGTAAGCTACCCCAAAAGACAATTATGTAAACAGTCTTTCTGCATTACAAATGGGAAAGTCCATTTCAAATCCCTTGACAACAAAGGTAAACCTTCAGAGATAAAAATTACTATAGGAGAATATAAGTCACGGTTACATCTGGCAGCCAAGTTTCTTTTACACATCAGTATTTGTCAGCCAATGCACCACACTCAAGACCTAATCTCTTAACTTTTGAGATGGCTCAGTGGGTAAAGTGGTTCCTGCCAAACCTGACAACTTGAGTTTGATTCCTGGGACTCGGGTAGCAGAAATAGGGAAATAAATAAAATTTAAAAGCCAATGAAAGTTGAGAACAAATTGTGCTTAAAGGAAAATATGATCCACGGTTGATGTGACATTTCCGTGGGGAAAGGCACTTGTTTCCAAAGCTGAGTTTCCAAAGCCTGAGTTCAAACCCAACATTTATAGAGTAGCTATATTATCTACTGTAAGTTTTCCTCTAAGTTCTTCACACTAAGGCATGTGTGCGGTGTGTGTGTGTGTTCATCGACGTATGAGCACATGAATAGTAAATAAATAAACAACTATTTTTAGAAGACTTCTTTGTTGCTTCCTCTTAGACTATCCCCCTGCTGTATTATTATGGGGGCACATAGGTTATTTTTATTATTTGTTGCTTCATGTTTCTGACAAGCATTTTATAAGCTGTAGCCCTACTATATATCAGAGTTGTGTTTAGTCCCTCTGCAGAGAAACATATTCATTTTCTATGACAGATTTATTTCTCAGAAATAGTTCTCCTTAAATAAGCGACAAACCCAGTTAAGTATTCAGGCTGCATCATAAACTTATGTTCCAAGAAGGGTCAAAAACATCATCAAATGACTTATATCTAAGAAAGAATCCACTACTGTACATGAAACTATGACAATAAAAAGCAAAATCAGCCTGGACCACACTTCACTGTTCTCTTTTTTCCCCCATTATTTTTATGAAGGTGGAAATTAACCTTCTTACCTGTAGTCAATAATCTGGAAACACACCTAAGAGTATGCTGGTATCTTTCAGAGCCAGAGATAAACAGAGGTGTTTGATGGAAAATTACCAAGCCATCCCTTATGGTTCTGTTTTCTGATTGCCTGAAGCCTGGGTGCAGAGATGCAGAGATGTTCCCTTGTCTCAGAGCACGTAGATAACCATGTATAAACTGAGGAAATCCCCAATTCTTACCTGTATGTAACAAGCCAGCATCATGCCTCTGTCAGGAAATGAGGCCCCATTGTGCTTTCAAAGACAGAGAGCACACACAATTGGAAGGTTCTAGAATCTGTCACCTTCAAATAAGGTCTCTGATTTGATCGTCACAGTAACAGCATCTGATATAACAAGTTACTTCCCTGACACAGATCTGAAATTTTCTGTTTTCTAATTCATGACATTCAAGTTTGACTCCTGAAGTTAATGTGCTTCAAAAATCAGCAGCAAGCATCCCTCCTAGGAATCCTTTCAGTATTGCTGTGTGTGGCATCAGTTTTGCTGGTTAGAAGATAGGGAAATCATCTCCCCTGGTGGTCCAGCTCTGCAGGGAGCTTCATTATCTCCACCATTACACAGTTCTTGGGTTCTCATTTTCTAAGCTTTCGTTGGCAAGAAAGAGTAGAGTAACTGTTCTATCATCAATGCACAGTGCAAGCGAGCACGCTGAGGTCCCAGGGAACAACACTTGTTCAGTCTTGGCCCCTCGATGACAGAGAGGAGCCTCCACATGCCATCTGTAATATATGTTTGATGATTATCAGACAAGAGCAGCTGATGTTGCATTTTGTATTTGGAGTGCTGTGAGATAGCTGAATCAGTGACATGTCTTAAAAACTGAAGAAATAACTGTGCTTAGGTTTTTTTCCATAACTGACAGAATGGAGCTCGGTTGAGTAAAAAGACAGAACACTTTGCTGTAAACCAAATAAGGGGACACCAAGTAACATAAGCATAGAAAATGGAAATGTGACAACATAGTGCACATTAGAAACTTATTTTTTCCTCGTTTTCATGTATGCTTCCTTGTAAAGTCTACAAAAAGACAAAAGGAGCCTCCCCATAATCAGCCTGTCCTTTCATCTTGTGCTCCCTGTATTTTTGAAAGATTTACTTCACTTATATACATTTATTTATTAGTGTGCTTATATGTATGAGCACGTGTGTGTGCACATGCACAAGTCACCAAAAGTGTTGATCTGGAACCAAATCTGAGTCCTCTAAACAATACCAAGTACGTTTAACAGTCAGGCTTGTCCTCTAATCTTGAGTCTCTTAAAACGTAATTGGTTTGCAAAACTGTATTTATTTCAGTAAGAAAGCTAATATTAAGTATTCTTTACATTAGCAACAGTACAACATACAGGACATTTCACCACCAATCCTGAAATGCAGGATAGGAGTTTGGTCAGTGCTGTTGGCAGAGAGTAAACCAAAATCATTGTCCTGAGGAGGGTTTTAATCTGCCTGCAACAAAATTAAAACATATGGGAAATAATAAAATAAATATGCACAGGCCAAGTATCATAGCCAGCCATTATCTCTTCTGAAGAACCAAAGAGGAAATAAATATAATTATCACCTAAAGAATTTTAGTCAGACTCCAATATGGGTTCCTAAAACTGAGTCCTTACGACCACTGTCAACAGAAGATAGGATTTTACAAATACAGTACACAGTTGTAATGTTGAAGTATATTTGAGTCTTTCTCTTACAACAGTGTAACTTTTAAATAAACTATAGGGGATCTTTTAAATTTGGTAATTCTTTGAAATTGAAAAATCATTGAAAAACACGACTGAGTCTTCCTTTTTCTTCCAGATGGCCATGTGATTCAGAAACACCCATTTGTCTTGCACCAGCTGCTGACTGAACACAGTAATAACAGATTTCTACATCTGAAACTACAGACTCTGGAAGGCTTTTGCTTGAGCAGGGAATAGTCCAATGTTTTCAGCAGATGTATAGCTGAGATAAAGTTTTAGTAGTTAGCTCCCAGGAAATGTTCATTTGGGCCCACCAATGGCTATGCAGAAACATGGTTGACAGGATGCTAAAACATAGAGAGTGGGAGGGATTAAACATTGGCTGATCTGAGTTTATGTGTTCATGCTTGGAAAAATTATGTATAAACTCTTGAAACCCTCATATTGGCACATTATTAACTAACACTGCATGTTTGCAATGGGCCATTCATAACTCTAAGCTTCTGTGGCCTTGACAAATAACTAACTGCCAACCAGAATGCTGCTCCTTTTCTCTGAGAACATAGAGTTGAGGGTAGAAGGTTTCTGGCTAATCAAAAAGCTTCCTGGTGCACTGAATTGGGGTTTGTCCATTGAATAGTTTCCAGCATAGGCTGAGAAGAGATGCAACACTTCTATAGCAAAGACTTTGAGAGAGAACTCAGAGCATGCCTATGGGGAAAAGAGGTTGGAAGAAGTCTGGGTCACTGAATGACTGTGCCAAGGAAAACGCTCACTAATTAGGAACACACACAACTCCTATAGAAGTGATAAGTGTATTTTTGTGGGGTTTTTTGTTAATTAAAGAGAATAACCTTAGAACTCCAAATACAAAGGTAGACCATAGGAAAACTTGGAATACAAGACTTTTTTACATCACCAACAGGTTAAGTAGGCTTGCTCAGCCACATCTGCACTCCCAGCATTCAGGAAGTAGAGGAAAGAGAATTAGGAGTCTCCCAGGAAGACCTCTCTATAGTGAGACCTCTGGCTCAACAAGAGCAATAATGTGAGGCCCCTAATTCAACTAACATATTTAGTGAGTGTCTTCATTGTGTTGTATTTGGGGTTGAAAAGCTATTGGAACAAGTTCAGGGTCCCTTACTGAAATAAATTATCAAGATAAAGGGAAAATTCAATCTGGAAAATGAGAAATTGGGAGACATTAAGATCATTGATGGAGGTGTCAAGAGGGGTATAAAGGGGCAATGTGTGTTTTTCTAGACCAGGAGTAATCAGGCAAGCCGTTCCATCTCTCCCTACTCTCCTTGAGATGCTTAACATCCATCATGTTTATCTGTTAAAAGGTCAAGACAGACAAAAAGACATAAAAGCTTTTGAAAACTGCCAAGAACTACGAATTATAAAATGCTGTCATGACTAGCATACTAATCGGGAGATGGTTGGTTGATGGAAGGATAGTGAAATTGTGTTAATTCCATTTATCTTTTAGAATAAAAAGTAAAAGGAACCTTTTATTTATACATTTTAATATGGGAAATAAAACTCAGAAGCAAGAAGGAAGGTGAAAATTAAGGCGATGTGTTTCCTAACATACTACACTGGCATGTAATGGAGACAAGAAGAGTAATTGGTTTTGATATTTAATTGTGTGTTTTTAAACCTTTATCCCACTCACCAAAGTAACCACATTTGCCATTTAAAACTTTCATTCTGTCTTAATAAGAAAAAATTAATAAGCTTAAGGTTGATGGGAACCATTTTATTTGTGATTTATCTGTTCTGAGAATTTCTACAATAGTTATCATTGTTACCAGATTTTGAAACAAACCACTTGAAACAAAACATTCAGTACGGGAAGATTTGCACCTCTAAATAGAGGTGTTCTTGCAGTGGACCAAAGTTCCCAGAGCCCACTCAGAAGGTTCTGCCTGCAATTTCAGCTCTGGCCTCGGAGGACACCTACAACTCACACTGATGTACCCACACAGGTGCCTACCCTCCTGTATACATAATTTTAAAAAATTTAAACATTGCATGATGTGTTATAAGAAGTAACTATTTTAGAATTCTGCTTCCATGGACTGATCATCATGAGAGAACATGTTCTGAGAGTCTGGAAATGTGAGAATGAAGTGACATGCATAAGAGCAATACCAGAGTTTGTCGGGGTGGGTTTTGTTTTCTTTTCTGTTCATTTGTTTGTTTTTAGCTGACTACTGTGACTCTCCTTTTTAGTAACCATGCACCTGAGCCTGATGTCTCTAAATGTCTTTATGAGGATCTCCCTGGCTCACAGGTCAGCTTCTCTGTGGGCCTTAGGAGAGAGCATGGAAGAGAAGAGCCCTCCCACTCAGCATTCAGGACAGCCATCTTCACCACATGCAAAATGTGCGCGTAAGGACTTTGATGGAAATCAGCTGCCATGTCCCACACTGTGCAGACATCTCAACTTTCAAGTCAAGCTATTCACCTGGCTTTTGGGTTCTCAGTTTCCTTCAGTATCTCTGTTCCCTAGTAGTGTCATGTTTCTTTACAGCCTCTTAGCTGATGCCCCAGCATGGTACTCCTCAGCCCTGGACCATTTTTTTTTCTGGACCTGTATTAAGTCACTCTCTTCCAATACCTGGTGCTGTACTAGGTACGAGTTAGATTATGTAAGCATCACAGATGGTATATTCATCAATTTCTAACACATTAAAATTCCCATACCATAGATACTCTCTTGCATGTAGATAGAAAGCAAATAACTATAAAACAACAATTACATGCTATTTATAATTTCTAAGTGTTAGTCTCATGCTTAGCCACAATGAGACATCTAGATCAGCTCTGCCAAGATTTGTGAAGCACTGTAAAAGACAGTGAAAGACTAGCTAGACTTTGCAGGGCCTGAAGTGAAATTGTTTTCTTCAGACTTAAGTTTTGAGCTATCATCCACAGTTATAGATGCCTGTACTAAGCTGGTACAAGTCCAAGCCCATCAACTGTACAGTGTGGAGGGGGGTGCTCACAAGCCCCGCCCCCTACTGAGAATGTATTGACAGTTGATGGTGTCTAGGGGAGGGGCAATCGGATTTTTTTAAAGGAAGGTATATCACACTCCACAGAATGGCTATACCCATGACTATATGGGCAGTTCAGATCTGCCTCAGTGGGTTATTAAGACACTAATAAAGAGGAGGCCATGAGGGTGGGAAGGAGCAAGAAGGTAGAGAGTGGATATGAGACATTATGGGAGAAGAACAGGGATGCTTATGTTGAAAATACATTGCACTAAATTCTCGAAGGTTTTATAAAAAGTATTATAATAAAAATATGTCAAAGAATTTGTCTTTAAAAATTAGTGTATGTGTGTACACATGTGTAAGCAAGTATACTTACCTTGGTGTCTGGATGTGTGTATGTGGAAGCCAGTGGTCAATACTAAATGACTTCCTTAATTGTTTCTCTGCCATAGTTTTTGAGGCATTTCATTGAACCTGGAGTTCAGTGTTTCAGCTAGACTATTTGGTAGGCAAAGCCAAGAAATCTCCCATCTCTCTGTGCTGGGGCTACAGGTGGACACCACTGCATGCAGCTTTAGATGGGAGCTGGGAACTGAGCTTCTCACACTTGCTCGGGATTCACTTTGCTGACTATGGAATCTCCTACAAATGCTTTAAAAAGAAAACACTAACAAAAATGGTAGATAAGTATTTCACTCAAATTCTAAGTTATGAACAGCATCCCCAAACAATAAAAACCACAAAATATCTCATGAAAGAATAGAAAACAAACATATCTTTTTCTATTTTCAGCCAAAATATTTATATTTCTTATCTTCCTTGTCTCATAAATTTTTTTCTATAAATTTATTTTCAAGAAATGATAATCAGTATGTCAGAGACTTGGCTGCAAGGTTATACATGGCAGCTTTGTTTACAAAATGCAGAGACTGAAAATAATATATCTAAAAAACACAATTAAAATTCCACATGTCATCAAATACATCCCTGTAAGTGGCTGGAGAAAGGCTCCGTGATTGAAAGCACTTGTCTTTCTTGTAGCATCTACCTTGCAACTCACAACCAACTGAAATCCCAGCTCTGGGGAACACACTCCCTCTTCTAGACTCTGAATTCTTGTAATGCAAACCCACACTTTGAGGCAAAAAAGTCAGACAAATAAAAGAAACCTTAAAATGCTCCGGTAAATGGTGTAAGGTGTCATAAAATTTTTAGAAGATCTGATAAATAAAATGGCTAGGAAACAATTATCTGGAATTTATAAAATTCTTGAAAAATAAATCAATATCTGTGAATGGTTACTTATGAATGCATACATAAAAATAGTAACTAAGAAGAAAAGGTTAGTGATATATACATGTGTATTCATAATAAAACAATGGCTACATATAACCCATTAACATCTAATTATTCTCCTAGGAAACAGAATTTGCTATTGCAATGACAGAGTAAAGCTATGTGCTAGATCAGCCTAATACACTCTGTTGACAAAAAATATATTTAAAGAAAAATAATCAAAAATTTTAAGATAAAAGCATAAGAAATTACAAAGTAAAAAGTCAGAAGAGATAAATTCACTATTTTACAAAAATAAAGTCGCATAAGGTGTAAAACATTTAATAATTTACACATTCATTTATGATTAGGTATATTTTAATATTTTATTATATTAATAACTATCTTATAAAGTAATGTTAAATAGAAAATATAATGTATATCATAAACCCAACTAAAAATACAATAGAGTTAATAGATTATAATAAAATAATTTGTACCCATACTATGAAGTTCCATTCACCAGCATGGTAACAGATGTCTTTAATCCAAACACTTGGAAAGTTTAGGGTAAAGGGATTCAAAATTTAGGCAAATCCCAGACTCCATGGTGGGCTTCTGGCCAGTGTGGGCTAGAGAAAGCCTGTCTCAAAAAACATGTAGATAGTGAATTAAAAAGGTTAAATAAGGTTCTCTTGTCTGTAGAGCATTTGACAAATGCGTAATACAAGACTAAGAAATGAAACAACCATTTAGAGGGACTTCGAACCTGAAAGATTACTTTTAAGATTTATGTGTGTGTGTGTCTGTGTGTGTGTGTGTGTGTGTGTGCATGTAGAGGTCAGAAGAGGGTGTCAGATCCTATGTCTTGAAGTCACAGGCATTTATTGCAATGTGTGCCCCATTAAGTAGGTGCTGAGGTCTGAACCTAGCTCCTCATCATTGATTAACAACCACTCTTAGTAAACATTTGAACCATCCCTTCTACTCCATCTAATCTTAAGTTTGTATTTTTCTATTGATACAGAAATTTGTTTTAAAATCAGACAAAACACTTAAAAACACAAAATGAGTTTCTGTTGTTGAAAGAAATTCTGTTAAATAAAGCATATAAAATTGAGAATGTGGCAAAAAGATATTTCTAACAACCCAAAACTCACATGAATTGCAATTTTGTAACCTGTTTGACATTGTGCTAAGAATCAGCTTTAAGAAGCATTTAACATGAGATTGGCTCTCCATGGGTAGGGGACAGTATCTCTGCTGATGAATGCCACAGTGTATTAATGTTTAGTGGCATCACCAGCACTGGCCAATGGAACAAACAGGTAGAGACAATTGTAATCTATCAATGTTTTAATGAGGACTAATAACACTAATATTCATTTGCTCAATAAACAAACTCTTGTACATGGCTTGAAGAGCAACAGAGCCTGAAGCTCTCCTCATGCTGCTGTGTCACATTTTATTCACCGCTGGAGCTGAGATTCTATAAATAAAAACAGCAAGTGCCCACTCGTCATTATGAGTGTGGACTTCATAAGAGCAGCAAATCACTTGTCAACATCTATCTTCCTTAGCCGGGATCAATCATCTTGGCCTGACACTTGAAAACCTAAGCTGTCACAGCATTGACCATAAAGACACCATGGTGGCTTCACAGCTCCTGTTAGGTGGGGCAATTACCCACCTCCACCCTCACCCGCCCCCTACCCCTAGTCCAGCACACAGTCTGATGCAGAAACAAGTCTCAGACGTTTTGTGTTCACACAGCTGTAGCTCTCCTTGTTAATCCCTGCCAAGTGAGCCTAGTTAGTACTTATTCTTGTAGCTTTTCTTTTTTAGATTTATTTATTTTATATATGTGAGTACACTGTAACTGTCTTCAGACACACTAGAAGAGGGCATCAGATCCCATCACAGATGGTTGTGAACCACCATGTGGTTTCTGGGAATTGAACTCATGTCCTTAACTGCTTAGCCATCTCTCTAGCCCTCTTGTAGCTTTTCGTTAAGTACTGTATGCTCCATTTGTTTTCCCTAAAGTTCTAACCTACTTTAAGATAACTGATATTCACACATTGAGGTCATTTCCACCATAATGTTCATTTTGATGCTGACGTTGGAAGGACTGGAAGAGTCAGTTGTGTGAACAGACAAAGAATTTCCAAGTCCTCCTAGGAACTGGGTACAGAAGAGTGTCATATCACTAAGCCTGTTTTCATTCAGGAAAAAACCACCAAGGGACTGCTTGAGGAATGCAAGTGAAAGCTTATATGACTAGCACTCAGTACATAGATGCAGGAGAAGGTTCCTAAGGGCAGTGAAAAATGATGGGAGCTCAGGACTCCTCTGTCTGAGAATAAGACTCAGAGTAGATAATTGGGTGGAAGTGATTGGGAAGACAGCACAAGCCAGGGAAATAACTGCTTTGATAATGATTCACATTAAGATGAAATGTGTTTATCTTTAATGAAACCTAGAGAAGTAGGTGGGTCACTACCAGACAGTACTTTTCCATGGCCTTCCCTAAAATGCTGAATATAGCTGTCTTAGTTGGGGTGTGCAAGCTGTGAAGAGACACCATGACCAAGGAAATTCTTATAAGGACAACATTTAATTGAGGCTGGCTTACAGGGTCAGAGGTTCAGTCCATTATCATCAAGGTCAAAAGAGGGCAACCTCCAGGCAGGTATGATGCAGGATGAACTGAGAGTTCTACATTTTCATCTAAAGGCCACTAGGAGAAGACTGGCTCTCCCATGGTTAGGAGGAGGCTCTCATTGCCCACTCTCACAGTTACATACTTCCTCCAACAAGGCCACACCTACTCCAAAAAAGCCACACCTCCTAATAGTGTCACACCCTAGGCCAAGCATATTCAAAACACCACAGTACCTTCTTTTTTCCCAGAAAGTAAAGTCATCATTTCTAATATTACATAAGAAGATAATAGACATAATGGAAAACTTACCAGATCTTTCCATCTTCTGATATGTTCTTAATTTCTTTCTTCAAAGACTTGAAGTTCTTATCATACATGTCTTCAACGTGCTTAATTAGAGTTACACCAAAATATTTTGTCTTATTTGTGTCATGGGATTTTTTTCCACTTATTTTATTTTCTAGGCCAATTTATCATTTGTAATTAGGAGGGCTACTGATTTTTTTAAAGTTAATTTTGTATCTAATTCACTGAAGGTGTTTATCAGTTGTAAGAGTTCTCTGGTAGAATTTTGGGGGCCACTTATGTATATTATCATATCATCAGCAAATATCAGTATTTTGACTTCTTTCTTTGTAATCTGTATCCCTTTTATCTCTGTTGGTTGTCTTATTGCTCTAGCTAGAACTTCAAATATTTTATTAAAGATAGGGAGTGGGCAGCTTTGTATTGTCCCTGATTTTAATGAAATTGCTTTAAGTTTCTCTTCATTTAATTTGATGTTGGCTATTGACTTCCTGTCATACTGCTTTTATTATGTTTAGGTGTGTCCCTTGTAGCCATGATTTTCTCAAGACTTATCATGAAGGGCTATTGGATTTTATCATAGGCCTTCTCAGAATCTATTGAGATGATCATGAGGTTTTTTTTTTTTTTTTTTTTTTTTCAGTTTGTCTATACAGTGGATTACATTGACAGATTTTCATAAGGTGACTCCTCTTTATCAGTTGGATGAAGTCTATTCAATAATAGTGAATGATCTTCTTGATACATTCTTGGATTAGTTTTGTGAGTATATTATTTAGTATTTTTGCTTCAATGTTCATGAGACAAACTGGTTAGAATATTTCTTGACTTTTTTAATCTTTGTGGTTTAATTATCAGGGTAACCATGGCTTCATAAAATGAATTTAGCAGTTGTTCCTTCTGTTTCTAGTTTGCAGAATAATTTGAGAAAAATTGCTATGTGCTATTTTTTCACTTGGGAGATTTTTAATGACTACTTCTATTTTCTTAGGGGTTACTGGTCTATTTAGATTGTTTATCTGATATTGACTTAATTTTGATAAGTGACATCTATTGAGAAAATTGTTTTTTGGGTTTTGAGTTTTGTTTGTTTGTTTGTTTTTGTTTTTGTTTTTAGATTTTCCATCTTTTTCATGGAGTATAGATTCTTAAAGTAAGACCTAATGTTTCCTTGGATTTCCCTAGCATCTGTTGTTATGTTCCCTTTGCATGCCTGATTTTGTTAATTTGGATGTTCTCTCTGCCTTTTGTCAGTTTGACAAAAGGTTTTTCTATCTTGTTGGTTCTCTCAAAGAAGCGATTCTTTGTTTTCTTGATTCTTTTTATTGTTCTTTTTGTTTCTATCTTATTGATTTCAGCCTTGAGTTTGACTGTTTCCTGCCACCTCCTCCACTTGGATGCTTTTGTGTCTTTTTCTTCTAGAATTTCCAGGTATACTGTTGAGTTCCTAGTATGTGAAATCTTGCTAATTTCTATTGTAGGAAACCATTTTCCTGAGAATGGTGGCACCCATCTGTAGTCCCATAATTTAAGAGGTTATGACAGAAGGAATACTTTTGATCAGGGGCTGGGGACAACCGGAGCCATACAATGAGACTCCATCTCAAATAAAAATAATAATAATAAATAAGTAGTAACATTTATATTAATTAAAATTTCATTGTATGTATTTTGGTTCTTAAGTGAAGATGAAACTTAATTTAAAATGTGATTAGTTGATTTCCCCTAAGTTCCAAGCCTATCTTGTCTCATTCTCTTGGCCACATGAGCTGTCTGCTAAAGGACCATAGCAATAAAATGATTCCCAATAACATTCTGCTATACTCATAAATAGAATGGTTTTTCAGCCATAACCAGAAATGATTCCTATAGTAGACTTAACAAAACTACTACAGCCAGACAATATGCAGAGAGCGGTGGAACACTCAGTCCTAAATAGATTGTCTTTATCAAACCTTTCCCTTCAGGACTTAGGGCTGAGGGAACTCTGCACAAAATGAGGCTAGAAGATTGTAATAACTAGAGAGGATAGGGATACTAAGGAAACTAGGTGCTCTAGCCACACCAGTACAGATAAACATATAAACTCACAGACTCCTGGAAGCATACACAGAGCCTACATGTATCTGAACAAGATGGGGTTCCAATTCAGGGAAGAAAAATAGACATAAACCCGCCTCTCCAATATTCTAGGTCCCAAATGATAACATGGCCAAATAAAAAGTAATTTTTCTCCAATGGAACTGACTATATATCAACTTTGGAGGTTCTTTGTCTCATAATGTTTTGTCAGGGCTTTATATATATTGGCTTCTGGTTTTGTGTTTTTTATAGGATTTCTTTGGGTATATATATATATATGTATATATATGTCTCTGATTCTATATGTATTTCTTGTACTTCTTCTTTTGCTTCTTTTCTTCTTTTTGTTTGTTTATTTTGTTCTATCCCAATTTATATGTTTTTTTGTTTTATCTTGTTTAATATTACTCTTTAGATTTTTTTTCCTAAGGAGAGACAGAAAATTATGGATTTGGATGGGCAGGGAGGTAAGGAAGATTCTGGAGAAGTTGGGGGAAGGAAAACTATAATTAGAATATAGTACATGAAAATTTTTATGTTAAATAAAAGAAAAATAGTGAAAACTGCAGCTTGAGGAGAACAAAGAATAAAATACATATTTTTGTAATCTATTTTTAATAGATTATATATTTTTATAATATATTTTTATACATCTCTTTATAAACACTTAGACTTTTTTTTTGGAAATCTTCTACTACTAGGTAAAATAAGTAGGAACGTGGTCTTAGGTCTACCCTGACCTAAGAAGGACTCGAGGATCAGTTTCAGAGTCCTTAAGTAGCCCCAGTGGAGGTAGACCAGTAGAACTTTCTGTGGAAGTGAGCCCAAAGCAAAATGAAAAAGGGAGTTGAAAGCAAGGTACATCTGCTCTAATCTGGTTTTGGTCAGAGTATTTCTTCACAACAATGAAACAGAATTGGAACATTATACTAAAGAAAGTCTTGTCATATTGAGACCAAATAAAGATGACAATCTGGGTTCCTGCATTTAGGAGAGATAGAAATATGGAAGGTTCAAGCATTACACTATTGGAATTCTCAGTAATGCTTGGCCCAATGAAACCCACAAGGCCTTCTGACTGCATGTTAATTACAGAATGGTAATTCTTGGCCTCATTTTCTTATTATCAAATTTAACATGTTTCATTCAATATCCCCGAGGCTTCCTCTAGTGGTCAAAAATACTGATTCTAAGAGACACTGATCTTATAAATGCCATGCTCCCTCCAAAAAATTTAGTGACTCTATTTTAATAGAGTCTACATCTGACACTGATGTAAGATATAGTAAGGGCCACAAAAAATATATCACGCTTCCAATAATGATATATAATTTGAATCTGTAGTTTGAACTGAACTGGAAAAAATTTTGGAGAAATGGTTTTTTATTTTGAACATGAGTAAATGGTCTAATGTTAGACTAGCCTTGAGACATTTAGCAAGTAGATGCTTCATCCACTCAACCCTATGCACTTCCCTTCATCTGAGCAATGAAGAAGTGTATGAAATATCCCTGAATAATATGCCCCAAAGGCATTAATTCATCTTTTCTAGTGCTTAAAAATCTTTTTCTCTAGTGAAGCCAAGGGAATTGTCCTGTTGTTCCAGAAGAAGATACTTGAAGAAAGAAATAATTTTCTTACTAACAAAAATAGATTCCCTTTTATCTGCTTCAACTCACACTTAGTTCCCAGGATACTGCTAACACAATTAACTAGCTGGACCTTTGGCTAAAGATGCCTCAGAGAGAAGCTGGCATAGTTCATAGGAAGTGAGGTAGAAGTTTAATTTTCTTTATAAGGTACAGCCATGTAATTGCTCTGGGAAGGAGGTTCTGCAGCTTTTTCGAGTCACATAGACATCAATCTATACCTTAAAGACTTCACAAAACAATACTGCTTTCAAATACTGCCTTCTAACAGTAGCATCAACATAGTCCCTAAGTGTATCTTGGAAACTATGGGACTGTTTATTCCCAGTCATAAATTCCTATGTGAAGTTTTGTTTCTAGCATGACAATTATTGTGACAATATAATTTTAACTTTCTTTATCATTAGACTATTTTTTTATTTAAATGATGAGATTTAAGTAAGTTGCTGGGTTTTCATTCCTAATAGGAAATCCATATTTCAAAATAGTTGCTACAAAAAAGCAGAAGGTTGGGAAAATTACTTGATAAGCAAAGTGTTTGTCCCACAGGCATAAGAATCTAATACATGCTTGAATTCCAGCCCTGGAGAGGCAGAGACAGAACGATCCCTGGGGCTTGCTGGGCACTGTTTCACTCTATCAGCAAGCTATAGGTGCAATGAGAGACTTTCTCAAAAATAATGTGGAAAAGTGATTAAAGGAACATAGACATGGACCTCTGGCCTTGACAGATACATGTTCACACATGTATGTAAACCCACTCACTGAGAGATTGGGAATAAGAATCATGAGTTAAGTATTAATAAAATTAGCATCACACTAACAGCTATAAGTAGATAAGCTCAACTCCACTCAGAACATTGGAGTCTAGATAATGAAGACCTATCAAGCCCTACTCGACAGGAGTGCCTCCATACAGGGTGCCTTTAGGTTATCAACTTGGGGTGCAGAGCATCCTGGGAAGACCCTTGGCCAGTCATTAATTTAAGACAGCATCTCTATTCCTTCAGTCCCCCTACTGTCAATACATTAAAAACAAAGGTACCCTATCTTTGTATCAAAACATTAAAGCCCTGGGCAGTTAAATTTCAAGATAGACAACAATTGCCTGTGAAGGGCCATTTTCAGCCTTTATTGTTCCATTTTTCTTTTCAGCAGGTGACCACCTGATTGAATCCAGCAAACCTCACCATTTACTTTGACTCTGAGTTGGAGCTCTAGAATTATTGCACATGAATTTAATTACAGGTTTTACTTGGTAGATTAAAAGCATACTTGATCAATTTTAGTCTAATTTTCAAATGGTATTTTAACATCAAACATTAATACTTCCCATATTCCTATTAATTTGATTTTCTGCTAACATGCCAAGAACATCAGCCAAGAAATCATCAGGAAAGCAAATCAAAATGGCTCTTTTCTATACTGCATTCCCAAATTACCTAGCATGTGCCAAGTCCTACTGCTATTCTTACCTGTCACATCCCCCAAGGAAAGGACTTCAACTAACATGATTCTTCTTCTTAACTTCACTTCAAAATTAAAAGGCTATTTGGTTCTCCCTGTAATGTGGTTACATGGTTACAGCTAAGCATCATAAATCTTTATTTATACTCATTTATGCCTAAATAACTATAAAAATTCAAAAGGATGGAAAGTTATAGAGTCAAAGTCCCCTCTGCAGACTAAAACAGCTTCCAGGAATTGTATATTTCAAGCGTATTCATTTAACTACTCACTTGCGTGCTTTTAGAAGTTGAAGTCATTGATTTCAAAAAAACACATTTTATCCTAATTGTTTCTACCAAAAATGTATTAGTTCATCAATTACAAATCTAGAGCTGGGCTATCGTTCCTGTATATGTCCTCTCCATCATCTTTGGTTTCCATTTTCCTGACATTTTATGTGGGCTTTTGGCTTACGAGTTAGAAAAAGTTCCTGAATTATGAAGGTCACCTGGAGCCCACTGGCAAGGCCATGCATTTCTTTTCTCACCCATGACTCATGTCAACCTTGGTAACTACATAGTCTCAATAATTTGGCCTACACCTACAATATAGACATGAATAAAACTCTCCTCGCAGACCTTCAAAACTGACAAAATACAAATACTTCGCACATAAATTTTCTTAAGAATACCTCTTCTCAGCAGCCAAGGAGAATAGCAATCCATCCTGCCCCTAAGCTTTTAAATAGGAAAAAAGGTCACTTGACCAAATTGCTTTTAAGTCAAATATATAGACAACATAAATTGTTCAGTCAGGTTTTGCATAAAACTCCACTTTCTTGTAACATTACTCAGTATATATTATTGACTGTACATGCCTGGCCCTTTAAGCAGTCTCAAATAAATATTTATGTTAGCATCATTTCCTCATGCTATAGTATTCTGGGGAGCCATGCACATAAAGCTGATGTCCTTTCCTAGCATAGCCATGATATGTCTATTATCACATAAAGATGAGAACAGACTGCCCAGAGCAACTGATTTCAAATAACCTGGGGCTGCCAGGACCACACCAGGGGCTTAACAAGCAGGGAAATCCCCTAAACCAAAGAAGAATTTGCAAAGTTCAGAATGCAGTTCATTAGTACGATAAAAGGCATTGGAAATAAGAACAACCCTTTCTCTACCTCTGCTGTGAATGCTGACTAATTAGCTGTCTTTGACTACAGGGTAAAGTTGAAGAGAAAGTAAAAAGATTAAATGGGTAGGAAAGGGCAGGTACTTAAAGCTTAAGATGAAAGGATGTGGTTTAAAGTGGCATTAATTTTTACAATAAAGCAAACATCTGGATAAAAGAAGGTCAAAAGTAGAAAGGGTGAAGTGAGAGAGAGGAAGGGACAGAGACCAGACAGGAGAAAGGAATAAAGAGGGAAGGAGAAAGGGAGGGAGTAGAGGTTGCAGAGAGTGGTAAGGACAGAAAGGTTTCCTAAAGGGTTTTTCTTCTGATGCTAGACAATAAAAATAATTAATGATGAGGGGAAATAATGGAAAGGGGCATGTACTAGCTGGTTTTGTGTCAACTTGACACAAGATGCAGTTATCACAGAGAAAGGAGCCTCTGTTGAGGAAATGACTCCATGAGATCCAGCTATAAGGCATTTTCTCAACTAGTGATCAAGGGGGAAGGGCCCAGCCTATTGTGGGTGGAGCCATCCTTGGGCTGGTAGACCTAGGTTCTATAAGAAAGCAGGCTGAGCATGCCAGGAAAGCAAGCCAGTAGGTAACATTCCTCCTTGGCCTCTGCATCAGCTCCTGAGTCCTGACCTGTTTCAGTTCCAGTCCTGACTTCCTTGGGTGATGAACAGCAATGTGGAAGTGTCAGCTGAATAAACCCTTTCCTCCCCAGCTTGGTTTTTGGTCATGATGTTTGTGCAGGAATAGAAACCGTGACTAAGACAAGACATGTAACAGAAAGCAGAGATGTAGTCATATTTCCTAAGATTGTTCCCAGTAACCTGCCTCACAATTACTTGGAATTTAATGTAACAAATTGTATTGTGTGGGATTTTAATATTCCGTGTGCTTTCAGTCCGTAAATAGTGTAGCTGGAAAGCCTGTTGTCTTGTTCCTCCCAGTATCTGCTCATATTCATCCCAAGTCCATGCACCAACAACTATAAAGATTATAAAAAGTACAATACTTTTCTGTTCTGGGTGCAGCTTTGTCTCAGTTTAAGTCTTTGAGATGCTACGTCTGCCATTGTTCTGTGAGCTTCAGCTCACGTGAAGAGTACATAGCAGCAGTGATGTCCTCTGCCTCTGACATTTGAAAACTAATGTTCTAATGGTGTGGAGAATAATTTTACAAGAAATTAATTTATTTTACCAATTTCCATTTCTCTCTACCTGTTTTCTACACACATGATGTTCAAGGCAATTACTTGGCAAGAATTCTCTTCCCCTTCCTTTCCTTCCTCCTCTCTTCTCTCCCTTTTCCTCTTCTCTGTTCCCCTCTAGTCTCTTCCTCTCTACCTCCCCCTTCATTCCTCATGTCTTCTCACTCCCCTTAAATAGTACCTACTCATTGTACCCTTGAACTGGTATAGAAACAAAACAGACTTTCTAAAGAACCAGAATTGTTATCCTATTTTGAAAACTGCCATTTCTGTCAATTGAAAATAGACTCCAGAAAAGTAACTGAATTTCTACAATGTATTTTAACTACAGTAACAATCTTTAAAATTCCTAAAATTATGTCACAACTGAAACAACTATGTATGTGTGTTTTCTTCCATTTAAATAGCACCACTGATTTTCTTGCAACATAGCTCAGTGAAAGAGATAGCATTACTTTCTTACAAAGATCAAAACTTGGAATGAAATGTACAGTTCACTCCACAGAAGGAGCTTAGATGGGCCAAGGATCTGGTTGATACCTGGAGACACTGTGTTATGTCCCTCCTATTGAAGGGCAGTTTTATTCTCCCACTTATTTGAATTCAGAGATAGAGGACAACTAGGCTTTGCAACACTTTACATGACAAATTCAGTATCATAGTGCCTTGAAATACAAGGCAAAGTTTCAGCAACCACTCTATAGTACTGTATAACCAAGAACATGAACTAAAATTTTATGTAGCAAGGAAAACAAGATCAGTAGGAATTACTTATCATTTTTAACTATCTTAATATATATCAGCAGAGAAATTTTTATGATTTCTGCCATGATTTTTCTAACAAAAGATCCAACTAGCCTTATCATGGAGTAACAATTTTTGTTATGTAACCAAACCATTAGACAATGTAATTCCCCTGAATTCTCAACATATTCTATATCAACCAAAAATGCTGTAATGATGGCTCACTGGTTAAGAGCACTGGCTGTTCTTGCTAGAAGACCTGGGTTCATTTCCTAGCATCCAAATGTTAGCCCACAACTTTTTATAGCTCCATTTCTAGGAAGTCTGATGCCCTCTTCTGCCTTCCTGAACACCAGGTACTCATGCGGTTCACATATGTGCATTCGGGCAAATATACAAAAAATGTATATCAGTGTATACTATTTTAGGCTATCATGCAATTCATAAAATAAGTTGAAGGCCATGATAATCATGTTATAATTTTTGCTTAGTGAGAAAATGATATAACATAAAAGATAGCCTAATAATTTGAACTATGGTTTGAATGTTTAATATTTGGGAATTAAGTGTATTTTTAAAAGGCTGCATTCTTAAGCACTGATGTTCCAATTATTTAATGATATGATACTGGTTTCCCCTCAAACGGAACCTACTTTTGTGCCACATCCAGAAATGGCAATAGATATCTGTTAGATGAGTCAAATTGTCAGCATACACAACTGTTTAAGAAAACACAAAAACCCTCACCTCTTAAGATTTCCTCCCCTCATCCTGCAGGCTTATAATCAATGTAGAGATGCAGCCATTCCCAGATCCAAGGAAACCATTCAGGTAAACCCCCAGTTCATTGTCAGTGAGGCAACAATTCATTACTAAATATACGTCTTGCTGGTGGATAAAATGTGTGGTTATTAATATTACCTCTGTCCTTATTTCTCTCTTGAATCTCTGTTTAGACTGATTTAAAGTTTTAAACACTTTAATTTCATATCTCTATCATTACTATAAAGATAGTTGCAAAGTTCTCTATTGAAAATCACACCAACAAAATTATGAGAAAATATGATTGGGTAGGAAACAGATTTTTAGTAAGATTAAATCTGAGATATTTGAGGATCTAGTTACAGTGAGGTTCAAGGCAAGACAATCTAAGATGAGTAACTTCTTACTGATCCATTATTAGTGCTTCTGTGTGAGCTGATGAGTTGTCCAGACAGCGATAGCTTAATCAAGCAAAACAGAACAAAACCTGCTTCTCCGGAGGGTCACGGGCCACACTTCATTGATATCATACACTTGAGTTCTCAGAAGATTATCACAGCTGAGTAGCTTTAAATAGTGATGATGAAACTTCTTAGTTGGACAGACTGACGGCTGCTAAGACTCTTTATTTTTTCATTTGGAGAAGACAGAGATTCTTAGGGAGAAATTATAAGCTGGTGTGTGCATGTGTCTATGTGTGTGTGGATGTGTATGTGTGTGTGCATGCATAAGTGCACACATGCACATGGACAATGCTACCCATGAGAGCTGAGGAGTCAGGGGAAGGAGAAATATCCTATTAACTTGCATGTATCCCAATCTTTCATCTTATCAGTTTTCGAGGTGGGCATGAATGGGAACAGGCTAGTTTCACAGCAGCTTTGAGCATCAAACCAAGGAAGAATCCCTACAATCCCTACACTAAACCCAGGCTAAAATGTTATTATCTCCTTACAATTCTGTCTCCCATAGAACCTTTAGTGAGTGTCAAATCCTGGAAACAGCTCTGAGGAAAAACAGCATGAACTAACAGTATTTCTTTATGTTGGATAATGAGGAGGAAGAAAAGAGAAAGAGGACAAGAAGGAAGAAGAGGATGGCTAGCATTTTTACTTGTAGTTGTTGAGGGCACTTGGGTAATTTGACCTATTTTTCATTTCCTACCCTTTTGATGTCATGCTTTATGTCAAGGGCAGAGTACTGAGAGAATTTTAGACTTAGGAGAAGGCTTTTGAGCAGGTAAGATTGGCATAGGGATCATTAATAAGGAAATTAACAAATGGAAAATCAAAAAATAACATTTTCTTCTTTAAAATTTTAATCCTAAGTTAATTAATTAATTAATTAAAAAATCAAAATTGTATAGCGCCAATGAACTTACACAAAATCACAAGGGACTGATGTTTTCTGAGACACTGGGGATGAAGATAAAGATTTAGAGATGTATTTTGCTCTTTTCTCACTTTCTTTGTCTCACAAGGAAAGAATTGTTATTAAACAAATATTGGTTTATCTATACGAAATAAATACGTGCATACAGTAAGCTGAAGCTATAAAAATTTAAGTGAACATAATTACATAGCAATTTCCTCTAAATAAAAAAATCCTAATGTAAAGTATTGACACAGAGACACTCTTCAGTCTTCCGATTTTGAAACAAGGCTTTCCTTGTGCACAGCCCCTGTGAGTTCACACGCTCACAATAACTTGTTTAAACCAGGACAAACATATGTATCACTTTGATTTAATTGCTCTATAGTGAAGTCTACAAAAGCTGTTTACACAGAGGATTGAGCTATTAAACCCCATATCACTGTAAATAACATTGGTTCTTAACTTACTAGCCTTTGGAATATCCTGGTTGATAAGACTATCATCATATACCCAAGGCTTTAAGCAAAAACTGGTTTAAGAATGAAAAATTCTTTTCAAAAGACTCAAAGTTAATTGGTTTTAATTGCCTCTGTTAATTTATGAAAAGACTGAAAATAATTCTTTTGTGCTCTTACTTCACCAATTTTTAAGTCTTAAGGTGCTCTGTTACTAGTGATAGCTACCAAGTTTAGAACTGAAACAATAATTTTTTTGAAATACAATACTCTTTCTTTATTGCATAAAAACATAAAATAAAGCTACAGAATATCTGTACTGTTAAACTAAGGGCATCATCCTCAAAGAACTCCAAGAGATTTCGAGAGACAGATAAAAATATATAAGCATAATTTTATCCTTAGAATAATATTGTTAAAAAATATGATCTCATAAGAATATTAAGTAAAATAAAAAAGAAGAATATTCTGATTTGGAAACTTGATCTGCTCATGAATATCTAATAGAATAGACCTCAGAATGCACAGCTATTACTGTAGCACTAAGACACAGGGGAAGGGGGATGACAAGTTCCAAGCTAGGCTAGACTACATAGTGAGACCCTTTCTCGAAATAAGGTCTGACTCTATTTTACACATAATAGCTAACTGTTGTGGCCCTGAGTTAGTATCCCAAGCAGTATTACCAAAGATAAAAATAGACATGAAGTTGAAAGTTGGGTGAGGGGGGTTATTCTGAGGCAGTTAGAGGGAAAGGTGAATATGACTAAATCCATTACATACATATGTGGAACTCTCAAAGAATAAATGCTAATATCATAAAATGGTAATAAAATCAATCATAGTTTGCATAGACTACACGTTGATAATAAAAAAAAGTTAAAAGTGATGATTCAGAGTGACCCCAGTATAAAGAAATAATAAGTTATTGATGACATAAAGTATTTAACCTAATTTAAATGCTACACAATATATAACTGAATCAAAATCCCATATACTACCTCATTTTACATTAGTTAAAATGTTATATAATAGTTAAAATAATTTTAATTGAAGACTACTTAAGTGATAATTTGTGTATTAATAAAAACACTAATCAGTCCATATAGAAAAATGTTTGACATGTGAGTCCTTGTGTTTTGCAACTACAAGTGAGAGTATCGTATATAATACATGCATTGCAATGGTTATTTTACATGGATGTATTACACATACATGTATGATGATGGGATCTATCAGAAAAATGTATCTGCTGGGACAGATGATTTTCTAAATCATCCCAGTGAAGGTTAATTCCACCAAATCTGTTTGTATCATTGGTTCCCTAGCCATCCTGCCCATGTACTCTTAGATCATCTTTAGCATGGGACATGAATCTTAGACATAGAGCCTCCTGCAAACAAATGTTCTCACTCCTGTTCCTTGTTCTGTTTTCTGGCTCCTTTATTTGTTTTTCTGTGACAGAGAGCTTGGATACCATTTTTTTTTTTTTTTTGTAAAGCTTCCATATGGCATTGAAAACAGAAAATGGGACAGTAGATTAAGCAAAGTCACCAACAGTCACCGGGAGTGTGAATGGATTCTCCCTTCAGGAAGGCTTTGGAAGGGCACCGGTGCACAGAGTAAACCCTAACATTTGAGCAGAATGCTCTGCAGGGGACCCATGGAGAGTAGAAAAGAAAAAATGTAGACCAATGAGCTTCATTGGCTTCCAAGGGTCACTTGTGAAACATGCCAGAGAAGAGAAAAAATGTTATCCACCATGGGAAAACTACCAGGACAGCTTACTGGGTTCATATGAAACAGCAATATGAACCATCTAGAAGCTCCTAACAAGAAAATGTTAATACAATAAACTATGCAGTGTGCATAGAAACTGAATAGTAAGTAGAAAAGAGCTAAAAACCATCCTGCTTTGAAGATAAGGATGAGAAACGGTCTTTGAGTTAAACTTGGAAAAAGGAGACAGTGACAAGTCGCTCAGGCAAACACACAGGAGCAAGGATGTAGTAGGAGCCAGGACGTGGTTGGTCCTTTATTTTGGGAGCCCAAAGCAAGACTTTTCACATGTATAACTGAAGAAAGAATTTCTGCCCAGATAACTAGGTCAGTCAGAGAGGTTTGCCAAAACTGGTTAGCTTTTTCTGAAATTATGCATACTGAGACATTCTTGGAAGACAAGCTACACCTTTCCCAAAGGCTCTTCCTAAAAGTCTTGAATGAGTTTGGTCCCTTTGGAGAGAATTGAGGCATCAGGTGCCACGGGGCTCAAATGATTATCCAAAGAACACATGATTCGCTATTTACAGAGATACAGCCATGACACTATTCTTAGAGTAGGCATGAGACCTACATTAGTGATATAAAATCATCTACAAAAATGTTTCTTCCCACATACCCTCTCTGATACAAGAGACTCTTCAGCTTTGAGTCCGAAGTAATGGAACAGCCAGAAAAAAAGGAACAAGAAGAGAAAATCCTAGGACTTTAAGAGCGAAATAGGATTTTTTTTATTACAAGGCCAATCATTAATTGTGGTTTAGTACATACTACTAATATTAATTTCCAGCTCCTCAAATGTTCAGAATCATCTCTTTAAAAGACATTTTTTGACATCTGGCCATTTCAGATTAAAGCAAAAAGCCAAAATATAGTTAATTGAATTTACCTTCCTCCCAGTATTCCTATAGAAGAAAAGAAATCACTTCCACACTACTAATTATTTAACAAAATTACAATTGGACTACATTGGCCAGAGTGATAATTCCAACCCCAAAAGTCCAGCTTGAAAACTGAAGGCCATTAGTAGATTAAAAAGGGCATCATGACAAAGATCCTATGTGCCTTTGAACATTCCTAAAACTTAATGTATCTAAGCTGCTGCCAAAGTGTGGATATTTATTTTCCCTGACATTATTTCCTGATTCAGGATTATAATCTTCAATAATCCTGAAAGGACTAACAATCAGTGAAACATCAAAGGACCACTACAGATGTAAAATGGTTCCCAATTTTACAAGGCATAGTAAAATTACCAAATATGTGATGGCTTGGTTCTGTCAGCACAGTCCTCACTCACCAGAAACAGGAAAGTACATGGTACTATAAACAAAGACATATGACTGCCTACCATCTCCTGGATCTTCCCAGAAAGGAGAAAAAGAAGCTAATTGTAAATTGAGATAATCTTTCATTACAGACAAAGTTTTGGAAAGTAATATCTCCGAGACTGTTCAAAGGTTAAACTTAAAATTTTTATAAAAATACAAAACTTTTAGTATTTGCCCACAATGATGTAAATTTTATCATATGGCTAGCTTTCATTCTATTCTCTAATTATTGATGAAATTCTCCTATCTAAAGCCACTTCTAAAAGTACCAAATGCTCAGGAATTTTCCTACTAAGCTAAATTAAACTTTAAAATCCTAAATAAATTATATACACTAAATCACATGACTTTTCCATGTGCAAACCTTCACCTGCCATTTTAAAGCAAACAGCATCAGAAGCGATCTAAGTAAGTACATAGAGAAAAATCAACCAGATACATGATAAATATCAAAAGATTTACTAATCAGAATCTGCAGGACTGCAGAAAAATACTTAATATGGAAAACTAGAGCTACAAATTTCATACCTCATTTTAAAGCATGGGTGACACAGGCCAGAAGCCTGCTTTTATATTGTGAGCATGGAATTCTTAGCCCTCACTTAACTGTGCAGCTACTACAATCGGGCTGGCACCAGAACTGGAAATGTTTCCAAGACATTAGGACTGGGTCTCTACCCTCTGTGTGGGCCTAAGAACTTGTTATGTGCAGAAGTGTTACAGTCTGGTAATCCAGGTTTCAGATAAATGTAGTTGAGGTTAATATAAGCTGAGGCAGGAAAGGACAAAGGCAGATACTTGAAAGTTTTAGAAGAATAAGTCACAAATAAAAAAGAAATATTTGTTTAATTTAAATAATTTAAATTTAACAAATTTAAATAAATTAAATAATTTATACAATTCTGGATAGCAAACTAGGTGAGGCTTATGTTGTTGAAAGAAGCAATCATAAGATGAGGGCTGAAGCCCAGATGATATAGGATAGATCTGGAATCTGGCTGGTCCCCATGCAAGCTGTCCTGACTTTTACTGCAAGGACTCCTCAAGAAAATTCTGGTCAGGAAGTAGTAATAGAAAAGAGAGAAAGGCTTACCACATAATCTAAATGCAGAGGAACATGCAGGGAACCCCTAAGTGTTCTTATGTCATTACTATTGCCCACCAGTGATCCTCAATTACTCTATAGGATCTACAGCATCAAATTTCAAAGACCCCACAGCATCCCTCCAAAACAGTTCCAGTTCTAATCTTTACCTACTATTGAGTGGTGGCTAAGCAAGAGGAAATAACCTCCGCAGAGGGAGAGATCTCTGTTACATCTCGGTAGAAATTTAAAAAGTGAGAAGAATTAAAGAGTAAAAATGCTCTATTACTGCTGATAAGATGATAACACAGAATTGGTTTTAGGAACAAAACAGATTTGGAGAAGTAAGGTAAAAATGTATGTTTTCCATCCATGGAACACAGAGTGCTGTTTTGTCCCTAGTAAGATTACTGGAGTGTTTTGCCTTATTTTTGTTTGTTCGTTTGTTTTTGTTGGAAAACTACATGTCCCAAGAGGAAAGGCTGTTAGACATAGTCATAATTTTCCACTGAAAAGTAATCAAGGATGTTCACCAACTCAGCAGAGAGCTGAGTTTATGCAGGGAAACTTCTGAGCTTAGAAAGATTTCTGATTATTTTTACTTATTAATTTCCAGTTCATTATACCAGGGTTCAGAGAGCTTCTTGAAATAGCTCCAACATCAAGGCACAAAATTAAGCATTGAGAAAATCAGGCAAAAGCAAAAATAACCATAGATAATTAAATAAGGCTCTGATTTGCATTTACACAAAGAAATACATGACAACGTTTTATAGAGTTGTTGAAATAGGGAACATGTCCAACTTTAATCTTCCCAGGATTCAAAGCATTTGAGGATGCAAGGGTAGTGAGCTTGCTAATTTTTGTTCTGACTCATTTGCCTCTCCTCAGGAAAACTTCTGAGAGAAAAACAGAAGGTTTGTCCTGGCCCAGAACTTTTGAGATTTGAGCATGCCAAGGGACAAAGTACAGTGGGAAACTGACAGTCAGGAACAGGCCCATCATGGGGAGGTTTAGGAAACACCTGTGCCCATTGGATGTCTCATTGTCACGAACAGATAATATTGTCTGGTAAGTATGAAAGATGTGGATAAAATCTGCTGAGAAAACCCTCACATCATGTGATATCATGGGACTCCTGAATGCTGAATACGTTCCCAACATCTTGCTGGCAGAAAGCCGTTTGTTATCATCTTCATATCAATTCTCCCAGCCCTACAGAGTCATTCTCCTGCCTCTCCCCTCATCAGGAGAACCCGGGGTCTACTGTGGCAGACTTAAGAAGAAGGGAGCACAACTCTCCTACCGCCTTTAGCATCTATACGCACTCATTTCCCCACGACTCCTAGCCTATGGGTAGACAGAAAGCAGCCTGTTAGTACTTCTCTATCCACAACTCTCTTTCTCTCCCTCTCTCTCTTCCTCTTTCTAATAGTAATTTGTCATTGTGTTCCTATAGCATCAGATTTACTTCATCACCAGAATGAATGGTTTAATCTATTCTAAGTCATTCTGTTTAGTTGCTTTTTTAAAGGCCGTGGCCTTATCTTACCTGTCTCTGCCTTGCTGCAAGTAACACAATTTGTTTTCTTCTCAAATATGAAAGTGAAAGTAGGTTTTAAACAGAATATCATGATTGTGAATGCCATTTCATCCTGCTAGAATTTCTTCCCATATTTTAAAGAAAACAACCCATTCCAGAGCCCCTCATTTCCTGGATACATGCCAAAAATATCTGTCGATTGTGTGTCTCTGTTGTATCTAATAGGACCTCTAACAAGATACAAACCAATCATGATAGTTTTACATGTTTCTTTGCTATAGGATCCTCAAAATCCAGACTGGTACCCAGGGCCAAGCAGATTTTCCATACAATAGCAGAGCACATGTACGCAATGAACTCAATTTTCTGAACAATATCTTCACTAAAAAAAAAAAAATTATATTGTATTCTTTTAATGAGAAGTGTTAAATTACACACTGCAATGTATTTTATTAATTTCAAACATAAAATATGATTCTTTAAATAATTATTCAAATTCAATTTTAGGATCATCATAGAACAAGGAGCCATAGCATACTTGAAAGTTTCATGGTGTGACTTAACTGCATTAATTCTCAAGATGTGTGCCACTTACTTTTTCAAAGGTAATCATGGAGAACATATCACAATACATTAAGATTCTAGATTGCCACAGAATCTCACTGTTACTTCCCATGAACATTTCTGAGTAAATTAATCCTGTTATAAATAAATGCATGTTCAGATACACTAAGAAAGTATTTAAATATTAATATGTATCTTCTTTTATGGTACTAACTTACACCCTAAACTCATATAATTTTGAGTCAATTGAATTTTCTCTACCTTGTAAGACAGACAGATAGATAATAGATAGATGATAAATAGATAAACAACAGGTAGATAGACAGACAAATAGATAGACAGACAGGCAGGCAGGCAGACAGACAGACAGACAGACAGACAGACAGACAGACAGATAGATAGATAGATAGATAGACAGATAGAAACAGAAAGAGACACTATTCTCTACAGCACAACTTTAATTGGCATTTACACATTTGCTAAGTCTTGTCTAGGGCACTTCACCTTCTATATCTCCATACATTTCCCTTTGTATTGTTATTAAACAAGCAATGGCATTCTTAGCAGCATTTTTGGGGGTAAAATGGTCTAGTCATCATCTAAAAGAACCAGGATGCAAAGTCCCTTTAGGGCACAATGGGATATATATATATTTTTGATATGTGAATATATGAGCTGGTTGTGTTACAGGGCACAGTCACTCTGGGTGAGAGGTTTGAGTCACAAGGTATCCCACAGGTGGACTCAGCATGACCTAGAGTGTCCTGACCTGGCCATACACAGGGAGAAAGGTTTCAGATGGCCTTTTGATTCTTTTAGATTAAGAAAAATCATGTAAAGTAAGTAATTCTAGGTGATAGGGTAAGGAAAAGATCTATAGTGATGGGGGACAGGTTTTTAACTAAACTTAAAACCTCTTCACTTCTTCCTGTGCACAGCCCCTTGGGTGGTTTTATTTGTTGTCTCCCTGAGTCTCCATCAGTCCCCACAGGAGACCTGACTGCCTGCAAAATTTTCTTCATTTAAAAGGACTATGTATGTTGGGGGCTTACTGTGCTCTTGATTTAGTGTCAATTTAACATTGAAACAATCTTGTAAGAAATCAGAGCTCTCCTGCAGAGAGCTGCTGGAGAAATGGTAGAAAGGGCCAGAGAAGGAAAGGTAAGTGGTCACCTCCTCTTCAAACTCAAGGACCTCCCCTGGCGGCTTCAGCTTCATTAGAGAAGCTAATTTAAACTCTTAAAACAGATCCCAGCATCCCTTTCCATTCTGGGCAGTGATGACAGTGAGCTCTTCACATTGCACAGACAGAATTGAGAACTGAGCTCAGACACCCCAGCAACGCACAAGCTACCTTCCCCTCAAAGCTATTTTTAGACAATACCCAGAAAGGGGTTTATACAATGTGACTTGTCTTTTGTCGGTCTGCCTATTCAAGTTCTGATACATAATAATGCTTTCTGTGTGCGAGGCCCATCTGACCTGCAGGACTGAACAGTGATGAGAACTTAACAGGAACCATGTACCCAGATCCATCACCTGACACCAGGGATGATGGATCTGTCACCACCCTCTTTGCATCCTGATGTCATCAGCAGCTGCAATGTTACCACATTTCCTATCAAAACCTGGTGAAAGAGCTGAGGGAAACAGTAACCATTCTGTCATGGGGACTTCGATATGTCTGTGATACATTTTCAAAAGAGGAAGGAAAAGTGAATCAAAAATCTTTCTAAGGCAAAGATTCTATTCCCATTCCCATAACATAATACAGGTCCATGTTTAGGATATGGATTTCTCTAAATCAGAATGCTCAGATTAGTACTTTTAATAAAGTCAAGCAATGATGTCTGTGTATAAAATCTAATAGAGGGAGGTTAACTGCAGGAGAAAATTTACCATGTGTCTCCAAATCACAAATAAAGTAGATTCCGTGATGCATCTACAGTCTTGATTTGAGAGTAACAGAAGCTTAAAATCCTAGTTGGTTGGCTATCCTTGATGAAGACAACCTCGGTATGCCTTCACATGACTGAGGATCTGCTGGGTTTACTCTTCTCTATGTTTCCTTGGGCCAGATCAGAAAGCCAGAGACTATATCTCAACTACAAAGTCTTGAAATTACTGACTGAATTAGACAAGCCACTTTGCTCCCACAACTTCTTACCAGTTCCTTCATATAAAATACAGAGGAAGAATGAAACAGGCTGGGTCAGGCAGTCCATAATTACATATGTTCTACACCCTTCTAGATCTTATGGTCACTCTAAAATAGTAAATGAAGCAGAGGACCCAAAACACACCCTCACTTCTTACTCAAAATCTATTACAAATTACCCAGTGTTCTAGAAACAGAAAAGCCTCCTCTTCATACACTGAAGGGGGAAATACTTTTGGATCATGTGACATCATTTTTTCTGGAATTTCTATTCAGAAGCCATCATGTGACCAGATAGATTGGAGTCTTATTGACATGTGTTGTTAGAAACTAAAGCAGACAGTCTCGCAGGACTTAGAGGAAATTTGGACAGTCTCAAGAAGTCAGCCCTAAATACTTCTGGGCAACAGTAAATGGTCTCAGCAGACTATATTCGTGTGTGTGTGTGTGTGTGTGTGTGGAGTATGATTCAAGAATAAGAAAACATGAGTTCAAGAAGTGAAAGCAACATGGTTGGAACTGGAGGGAGAAAAAAGGCGAGAGTGATATGAATACAGCACTTACATAGAGAATTCTCCACAATGAAAAATAAAGAATACAAATAGAAATATCCAGTATTTCACAGTTTTCTGCCTTCTATTTGTTAGATGGATTAATAGTTTTAAGGTCTCTGGAGAGATGTCTTAGTGGACAAGACTGCTTTCTGAATAAACATAAAGACCTGAGCTCAAATCCCCACCAGCCCCATAAAAAAGACAAAAATGGCTACACACTCTGTAATCCCAGAGCTGTGGAAGGGAGAACCATGAAGGTTACAGGAGTTTGTGTGTCCCTATCCTGACTCCGTGGTTGGTGAGAGACCTTGTTCTAAAGAAATAAGGCAATGAATGATAGAGCAGGACATCCAACATCCTCCCCTGCCTCCTTGAGTCAGGAGGTGATGTGGGAGTTCAGACATAAAGGCACGTGCTCCAGAACACTTGTGCACATATACCACACAGACACACATCATTTGTATAATACAAAATAATATTAAACAAAGTTGAATTAAATTTACTAAATAGGGTATCTTTTAAAGGACCTTTAAAAATAAACTTGATTTGGTTACACATACGGGGAAATAAACTTACTAAATCCTATCAAGATAATGTTTTCTCTCCAAGGAGCAAACATACAATAAAAGCTACCCTCTTCTATAAGAACTTTCATTTCCCTACCAGACCAGCAGTAAGGTCTTGAAGAACAAGGGGTAATATTATTCCAGAATCAACAAAGTTGAGACCAGTTACAAAACCACAAAGCAAGTTATGTTTTAAACATTTATTTTTAAGTTAATTTTAATTAACACCTATTCCTGCATAGTAAAATTATATTTAAACCATATAAATATTGTTCAATAAGTTAAACTCATTTAGAGACACTGAAGTCTTGGACCTATTTCATGGCTGCACAAAGACATGGCATTCTGAAGGGGATACCCAACAAACCAAGAGCTGAAGATTGCACACATGGATCTAATTCTTAAATGGCTCTGCAGAAGCTGAAGCATGGGTGCTCTTAGCCAGAAATCCCCAAACAGACAACTCTGCCAAACTCAACAGCTATTTTCTTTTCCTGAAAATAAAAAAAAAAAAATTAAATAAGATGAATACAGACAATAAACTTGAATAATGCTGAAAACAAACTTTCTCAGGATAGAGATCTAAATGTACCTTCTCCATTAATTCATTTTTTTCCTAAGCAAAAGACCAAGCATAATAGAACTGTCACTTTCCTGATGAAATTATCTGAAAATGAGTGGTTTGTTTGTCAAATACTATGTACAAATCTATGGTTGGAAACAGAGGGTTGGAAGAAAAGATGCATCATGTTTGAAGCAGCATTCTATAAAGGCAGAAGCCTATCCAGCAGCTATGATTTAATAGACTGTGCAGGAGAATTTAAGTCAATTGTATAATGTTCATTAAGACAGCTACAGCATTCTGTCTAAATGAGCACTGAGTTGGGTCCAATCGAATCTTAGTTGTCAGGCATAGGGCTCCATGGTTGTGTAGGTACCACTCATACAAAAGAAAGCCATGTATCACATCATAACCTTGAATCAATGAGACAGGATGGGCCAAGATGAATCAAATTTTAATCAGACAAGAGGTCAAGTATAGTGATATCATGAGAGCTGGGATTGTGAGAACTGATCCTAGGTTGACCCAGAACATATGAAGTGTTGAAGGAGTCATCAGAAGGTTGTAGTAATTTGGGAAGCTGGGATGGCAATGACCATATTAGCCTGTGGGATAAACTGAGTCATGCCATGGTCCTAGGTCAGTGTATTCCCTCTCTGCCCCTTTCTGTTTCCTCTAACAAAAGAGAACTGCCTAGAACTTCAATCACATACACATCCTGAAGGGTCCATAAAACCATGAGCAAACATCTTAAGACATCAGTGCATCAACCAACCTTATTTCATATCATAACCTGCATATAAGAATGCAGAATAAAAATGAGATACCACCCTGTTGAATAACATTTCCTGGGGAAATACAGAAAGAATCACCCCCCCACACACACACACAACCACCATATAGACGCGACACTGATGAAACCAAAGCAAGGATTCCACCCAGGTCCAGGTTGGTAAGCCACCGACTTTGCTGAGATTTCTTACAGAAACCTTGGTGATTCATTGACAGCTGTATCACCCATAAATGAGCTGGGCAACTTATAAGCCACCAGGTCAAGAAGCTTGCCCTCTACAGTCTATTGTTGTATAAAATCCATCTGAGAGATAAACAAAAATGCACAGATACACTAGAATTTTATGGCGTGTGCATTCATTTTCCCCATTCTCAACTTACCATTTGCTTTGGTAAGAAACAAACAATTTGTTTTGGTTATCTTTGACAAATGGCAACATGTTGGCTTACCTAACATGAATTCAGCCTGAATTCAGGGCTACCCTTACTTAACCTGTCATATTCTGGCATCTGTGGTGCTTGTGTGTGTGTGGGACTCTAGTCTCATACCACTACCAGCCACTGCCTCTATAGTTCTCTGGGCATTTCAAAATGAGGCTCTACTCAGTCATAGAAGTGTGCTCCTTTATAGCCAGCCAGTAGAGAAGGCCAGCAAGGGTGCAGATTGAGGAACACCCAGGTATCCAAGAAAAAGTAGGTTTGCTGTTTCACTCCTTTGTTGTAAAATTACATGTGAAATTACTTCTCCTTGCATGTTTTATGTGGTTTTCATCAAAAGTACTCTTCTCCATTGAGGAAGTAGATAAAACCTCAGTGTGCAGCCTGGTGCACTGCACTGCAGGCATTCATTCTCAGAATAGTAAGTCAGAGGGAACAAAACACAATAGGGAACTTGGCAGAATTCCAAATTTTGCTTTAAAATTCTGCCAGTTGTAGTTTATCAGCCTGTGATGAACTTCGAAATTCACATCTAACCCACATAATATTGAAGTCTCTTGTAAGCCACCTAAGTTACATTGTTAAGTATCTTGTGCACAATGCTTTATAATTTTAGAAAAAGATGACAGCTGAAGGGAAGATGGCTAATGAAAGGCGATTTGTGATTTGACACAGTGCAAATCACCCCAGGATTGCCTCTCCTTTACCATAATTCCACACTAAATCTTTCAACTTCTCTCTAGAAAAAAACTGACTGTTTACATAGTCACCATAAATAAAAGAGCCTGAATCAACATGGAAAGTCAATTTTATTTATTAGCAAGTGAACCAAAATCATACTCAATCCAAGCAAGCCAAGAGCATTTTCCTTGTTTTTGATGTTGTTCATCTTCTCTTAAAACCCTATTTAGCTAGGGCAAAGGGGTTGCAAAGCAAATGGAGTTCTTGTTTCTCACACATGGGGATCTGAATTTGAATCCATAGAACTCACATAGACCTGAATGTGGTAGTGCCCACCATAATCTCAAAGTCCTTATGATGAGATAGGAGGAAGAGACAGAGAATGTGTAGAAATGTATGGGTCCCCTATTCTGGCACACACCATAACAAACAGTGAGAAACTGTCTCAAACAAGATTGAAGATGAAGACCTACTCTCAAGGTTGTACTCTGACCCCCACAAAAGTGCAGCGGTGCTTAATAGCACTCACAGAAATACAAGCAAACACCTACAATAAAGCCCCACACTCTCACCCCACCCCTGCCCATGCACACAGAGACAAAGACAGACAGACAGAAACACACACACAGGGAGAGAGAGAGAGAGAGAGAGAGAGAGAGAGAGAGAGAGAGACAGAGACAGAGACAGAGACAGAGAGAGAGGAGAGATATTTTTAATTCAAGTCTGTGGAGATGGATTAGTGGCTAAGAGCATTTATTGCACTTCCAGAGGACAGAAGTTTTGTTCCCAGCACCCTTGTAGGAGGAGACCTGTCAACTGTTTATAATCAGATAACCTCTTTAGGCATCTGCAGGCACCTCTACACATATGCACATAATCCCACACAAAAACACACCCTTGCATGCAAACAAATGATAAAATTAACATATTTTCATTAAGTAATACTACTAACCAATACTCATCAAGTAATTCACAACCAAAGTGACTTGCGAAATGTATTTTTAATGTTCTTAATGGCCTTTTCTTTAAAAAATAATAGCAAAAGCTTATAATTCCCCCTTAGTATATATATGACCAGAGAGTATCATGGGAAATTACAGTAGACAAGTTGAGCAGCATGTACAAAGAGAAGGCAATATCATCACCAGACTCTCCAGTTTGGTGAGTTGGGTGTGTTCAGACTCCCTTACTTGGTCCCAGGATAAATTGCTGGCCCTTTGAGTGAACATGATACTACAAATCACTCTCTAGTCATTAACTTATTAAATTCTGTCATTATTGCCTTCATTCTTTGACAATTAGTAATATTGGCATCATTGAAAAAATTAGGAATGTAAAAAGTTCCCTCAGTAATGACATACTCCCAAAATACCAGATATTTAATAGGTTGAAGGTTGTCTAATTAATGAATAGCTTCTTAGAATGTGTTGGGTGGGTTGATGGATTGGACAGGTAGATTACATTCAGCTGAAAATGAATGTTATTTTACACCAAAATAAGTAACTACAGACATCTTATAAATCTCAGTGTTAGTGAAATTGTATACTACCAGCAAAATCACCCAGTGTAGTCATAAATCTCATAAAAAAGTAAAAGAAAGGAAGGGAAAGAGAAGAAAACGAAGGCTTGATATAAATCTCATCATGATTGATGTGAATCAATAGGGCTTTTATAAACTCTTGTTCATAGAAAACACACAGATGAGCTAATGCTTGAGTGTCTATTGCTGTCAGGATGAGCTGCCCTTCGCCCTTGCAGCAGTATTTCTACCACGTGTATTTTGTTTGATTTGGACTATTTCCATTGGTCTGTGGAGACTGTACCCATGCCCTTCCTGAAATTTTGCCATTCTACCACGGAGCCACATCCCCACCCCTGATGCTTTCAATTATAAATATAAATTTCAACATATACAATAATACCTATTTTTTTTTCAAATTAAAGGAAATATTCATTTCCATTGAGACATCTTAGATCTCATTACCAATGTCCAACTGTTCTCAGACACTGCACTACTATTTTATTCAGACACCTCTACACCATATGACCTTATATGACCTCTCAGAACTGACCAGATAAGTGCAATGGCTCCACCTGGCAGATCACACAGGGGCAGCAGAAACTATGTCATGTTCCTAGAGTCAGGGAGACTCCTAACCATATTCATACTCATAGCTCATCACCGAGGCCTCTGTACCAGGAACCTTGCAAAAGGCCTTCCTAGGGAACTCTGCTGAGCCTGTGTCAGGATGAGAGGAAGAAGCTTCTGGAAAACACTTCTTCACATTCTGTGTAATTTTTCTCTTAGTCCATCCTTTTTGTACTGAGTGTCAGATACACCAAACAAGTGAGTCACAGCCTTCTTAGCAGTAAAGTGGTTCTCACATCACTGCTGAGCCACCGGAGCCTCATCTTACACTGCTCGGTGGGTAAGAATGATTTTGAGTTAGGGGCAGGTCAGCACTTTTTCCACATTAAACTCTGCTTATTCTGTAGCAGATTAAAGACTTGACTGCCTTCATTTTGGCCATCATGACTAGGTATCCTGATGCGCAGCAGCTCAGCTAATCTGGACCCTTCCCATCTAGAATTCACCATATCAGTGTAGCTTCTTCATTGCCCCAGTGCAGCTTCATCTACTGTACCAGTGTGGCTTCATGTACTGTAAGATTGTAGCCTCATCACTGTATGAGTGTAGCTTCAACACTTTATGAGTGTAGCTTGCTTAATCCACTGTACCAGTGTGGCTTCATGTACTATATGAGTGTAGCTTCATCCCTGCCCCAGTGAAGCTTCATCACTGTACCGGTGTGTAGCTTCTTGCCCCTGGTTTAGATTTTATTTTAGCAACTCTCATTTTGTGTTGTCTGGAAATTGGCAGTTCAGTTCACAGGTCAGCAGCAGCAGCAGCTTGATCTACCCGCAAACACTTCATGGATGCAGGAGTAGTCAGCAGTCACACCACCGAGCATAGACAGCCTGGCCTTTGTCTCCAGGAGGGACCAGCAGGAACTCCAGGAGTTCTCAGCTGTGTCTTTCTCAGCGAAGTGAATTTCAACAAAGACTCAAAACTAACAAGAATTGCACAGTTAGCTCTGTAAGCAAGCCACATTCAGCCTCCATCACAGTATATTGGGCCTGTTTATAGTACCTTCAAACATTGCGTGTCCTCCATAGGTATTGCCTCAGCACATAACTCTGTCTCAGTGGACATCTCTCTGCCAGTCAGCCCAGGGGAAGTGGCCAGAAACTGTAACACAACACCAGAAATTTTGCCATGTTTCCATCTATGAAGTCTTGGCAAATGGTAAACAATACGTATGTGTTGTTAGCAAAGAAGCTTCCACCATGTGTCCTCTCACATGCTTGCTTTAGCAGAACATCCTCTCTTTTGTGTCTGCTTTGCAAAACGCTCCTCCACATGTTTAGCCAAGCTGAACACCATCCAACACAACTGATCTTCCAAAGAACTCTTAAGTTTCCACTTCAAATGAGTGAACTTTATGTGCTCTTAGGTCAAGCCAGCACACCTGCATTTTACTCACTCTCAAGTCATTTTCCTATTTATGTTTTTTTTTCCTAGATATTTTTTTCTTTCCTCTGGTCCTATCTTAGTCTACTGATGTGAAATTTTCTTTGTAGACTCAGTTGAGTCACCTGACGTTTATCTGGAGACTGTCTTATGAGAGTTTTTTTGCTGAAACAGATACATGGGAGGATGTTTTGTTAAGAACAAATACCTGGCGGTTTTCTGAGACCAGCCTGGAAAAACAGCATATGATGGTTTGCTAGAGTGGACACTTGAGAAAATACTCGATGTTTGGAAAGAGTAGAAATATAACCCAATAGACAGTGGATGATGCTGTGTGGAATTGGTTCCCCTTGCTACTCTTTACTGGTCAACATTCGTCATGACTTCATAAAGAAAAATTTACTAAAGAACTTCTGGTGGTGTGACAGCAGCTTCTTGTCACTTCCACAGACTCAGGACGATTGGCAAAGCCTCAGGGTTTCTTTTGGATCAGATTGCCATTGCTGATTAGTGAATGGTGCTTATGAGTGGCTCTAGCTACCAATGCAGTTTCATGTGAAGTGAACTGCTGCTATCTTGATGATGCAGACTGGATTTGCTTCAAAGAACTATTACTAAACAGGTCCACATCCCTCTTTGCCCTATTAACCTTGCCTTTCCATTACCTCTGTTGGGAAGGGGGTGGCTAAGTATGGTAATTAAAGCATCTAAGTACACTTATTAAAGTAGGTTTTACAAAGCTCTGAGCCTACAGTATACAAATAGCCAATTCCACCCATACTTAAAGACAAAAACAGAAAGTACTCCAGTGACCATACCCTTTCTTCTCCTAAAAAATAAATTACTGTGTAATATTGGCCTGTACTCTTTATATTTAATTCCCCCCTATCTTGATTCAAACCTCCAATCCAGATCAGTACTCATTACGGTGACAAAATTCAATCCTTGTGACACCCATAATAGTAGTGGTCCTGAGAACAGGGCCAAAAGTTCATCAGTAAGGAGAGCTTCCAGTAACTTAATAATGACTGGCCTCTCCAGGGAATCTACTATTCAAGGGTCGGGAGATACACTATTTTATGCTAATAAGGACACAATAAGTACTTTCTGAAGTCAGAAATGGATAAGGGGGAAGGAATGAGTAGACTCAGTAAATGAAGAATTTGTGTCTTAGCCAATGGGAGGATGAGTGGTATGGATTTCAAGGATTTTATCCCCTATAGATGACTCAATACTGAATTAAATACACTTTCCTAATGCTTTGTTCTATATCTCTTCCATCAACTCATCCCACAGCATGTCATGGGTTCAAAGATGAATCAGTCAGATTTCTGTAGAATTGTATTTCTGCATATTTTTCTCTAGTGGAATAAAAAGCTACTCCTTTTTATCTAAACATCTCTTCTAATGTAATTTATTCTCTTAGATTTTCCTCAGAACAATACAAAGCAAATAAATAACTTAAGCTTTCCTACTGGGGAAGAAAAAACAATAGCATATATTTGTACAACTGATTACTCCTTTTTTTGTTCCAGGTTTTTTCAGAACTAAAATTATGTATTTTTACAGCAAGAGTTTTATTTTAACACAGATTATAATCATTTCTTAGAAGCAAATTTTGTGATCTTTCTATGGCATCATGTGGTTTTTGTGTTTACATACTAGTAAAATGTCTTCAACTTATATTTTCATGCCAGTTGTTAATTTTAAAAACTCTGTTGAACCAAAGGACTTGACTAAAGTATGTAAAATATTGAAAAATGTAACTATCTACATGATTTAAATATTTATTATCTCAGAATATACTATCACTACAGTAAGTTTATATGTCAATCAGAGTTCTAGATTAAAAATACTGGAAATTGGATCTGACAATACATAAAAATTCTCATTGGGTGATGAAAAAGGTGGGCTCAAGGGAGTTTCAGAAAGGTAGCAGGGGCTACAGAAAAGATCATATGGCAAGTATCATTTGCTTTGCTGACCACTGACATAGCCAGTACACCGGAGCTTCAGAAAAGTGAACCAAGAGCCACACTATGTCATCAACAATCCACCACCATCCTTCAATAGGTACTACACCCTCTATGGTTAGTAGATAGTTCTTTAAATCCAGTGTCTAGACAAGGAAGGTTCTGTGAAAGAAAATTATGTTGGACAGCGAACAAATTGTGGAAAGTCAAACACAGACGTTCAAAAAAGTCTTAAACAGGTGTGAGCATCGCAAACACTTATGAATGGCTAGTGACAGCAGTAAGCAGAGAACATACAGAAGAACAGAAGAGAAGATAAGCCTTGGTAACACTCAGGTTTGCTTATGCTTTGCCATGTATTAATGTGTATGTATGTATATAAAATCCTGGACCTTGTTATGAATACCTGTTGGAAAACCATCATTTCCCTAATCAGATATTTTCCTGATTCACTGATTCTATTTAAAGTCCCCAATGGTCAGGGTTACCTCTTCGATATTAATAAACAAAGAACAGAGACAGCTTTTGAGAGTCTGAAAGTTGGTATTGTGGTACCAACATCTTCTAAACTTTTATCAGAAATAGGTTAAGGGAGTAGAGAAATGGCTGCTCTAGAAGTGGACCTGGGTTCAATTCCGAGCACCAATATGGTGGCTAATCACCATCTATAACTTGAGAACCAAGGGATTTGATGCTCTACTAGCATCAGATGGCACCAGGTCTGTAAGCAAATCATATACATATACATATATATATGCTAATAAATAATAACAATAATTTTAAAGTAAAATGTGTTGACACTTAAATACCTCAGTAAAGTACTGAGATATACTAATTCAACACAAAACTACCTAACACACACAAGATTTCCTTGGCCTGTCACTCCACACATTCCATCTCTCATTTATTTTGCACATTTGTAGATTTAGTTTAATTATATTTTAGTTTATTCACAATATTATTCATTTGGGTTTAAAAGCACTGTCTGAATTAAGGTTTCTTTCTCCCCCATCCCCCATTGCTGGTGTTGGAGTTTGGCCATAACACCTAAGATCCTCACTTTATTTTTTAAATAAAACTTTTGGATATTCTCTGTATTTAAAATTCAGGTGTTTCCCCTTTCCACCAATCCCTTCCCCCTTTGCCTCCCATTGCCTCCAGGAAGGTGAATTAGGGTTTCTATTATTATGATTAAACACTGTGATCAAAGGCAAGTCATAAAGAAAAGGATTTAATTGGCTTACACGTCCCAATTTAGATTCCCATCTCTCAAATGAATCCAGCGTGTGTCAGGTTGACATAAATCTAGCCAGCACAATATCTATCCAGATTAGACATGAGAGTCTCTAAATATATGTGCTTGGTTCCCCGAATTGCTATTAATGATGTCATCTTTAAAGTTATGTTATTACCTGCAGGAAATTTGAACTAATACAGAGACACACAACTGGAAAATGTACAGAATGAAAGACCTTAGAACACTTAGTCCGAAGTGACGTATCTCTGTCGAATCTCTCCCCTTAGGGATCAGGAGACCATGTGAAAGAGGCCAAAAGACTGTAAGAGCCAGTGGAAACAGAAGACCCCAAAGAAGCAATGTCTCCTAGACACAGAACTAATGTACATATGAACTCTCAGAGACCGTGGTAGTATGCATGATACCTGCACAGGTCCAGACCAAATGGGGTTTCATTAATAAGAGGGGAACTAGACACGACTCCAACCCCTAAACCGGAAGTTATTCCTTTGACAACCATTTCCAAAAGAAAAATCAGTTTTCTTCAGTAGAATCTCACTGTGTATATAAACCACATATATGCCCAGCAGTAAATGGCCAACACAAAAATAATTCATGATATTTTTAGAGGGTGTTTTGTTTTGTTATTTGATTTTGACTTTACTGATCTTTTGCTTTCTTATTTTGTGCTTCTGTGGGTTTGTATGTGTGTGTGTGTGTGTGTGTGTGTGTGTGTGTTTTATGTGTGATTTTTATAGTCTTTGTTGTATTGTTTTGTTCTATTCTATTTTGTTTATTTTTTATTTATTTTTTAAAGAAAGAAAGAAGAAAGGCATGATGGGTAGGGAGGTGGGAGAATTATGGAGGAGATGAGATAGGAGAAACTAATCAGAACATATGGTATAAAATTATTTTTAATAACAAATTATAAATTTGGGCAAAATTATTTTCTAAAAATTATATAAATGATTAAAACAATTACAAGATCAAAAATTTCATACACTAATATATTATAATTTTCTCTAATTTTCAATGTTTTGTTTTGTTCTAATTTGGGGGGAATTTTTTCAATTTACTCTTTAAAAAACCTTCCATCTCCATGCACCATGACCTCAATTTCCAAAATTTCTATGATATGTATAATTCTTAGTATTCTTATTTTCTGAATGTTTGTTTGATATAGAATCTAGTTCTTAATTAAGGTGTAATTATCTTGTAATTCAATAGACATAATAATGTTTCAGCTGCAATTCTCTTTTGTTATATTTTATCTCCCTTCAGTATGGAGGTAATTTAAGTCCTATAATCTACAGAAATAAACAAAATGAATTTCAAAAATAAAATCATGTAATTCTCTTTATATTAGCATCTTTTACATTTTATGAAATCAAATTATTTATATAAATATATAATTTAACTTTACCATATAGTGTATATTTGGATATCCTTTAAATTATATTTGAAAGCTATAATATTTGAGGATAAAGATTTTAATCTGATAATAATTACCCCTAATTTAATGCCATGACACTCTTGATCTTGGTGCTGGCCCCATCTAAAATTAGATGACACCAAAAGTAGTCTTTGTGATATTGCCTGGCTGTTTAAGTTCATTTGTTTGGGTTTTTGGGGGTTCTTTTTGTTGCTGGAGGTTGAACTAAATGTCTGACTCTCACACACCAAGTGCACATCATTATCACTTAATTATATATCAGATCATGGAGCTATTTTTATATACAACTACTGATACCTGGCTTTGCAGAGCAGAGGCACATATCTCTAAAATATTTGAATATAAAGAACTTGCTCAGAAATAATATTCCAGCCTAGTTTAAGTGCTTCTAAGCTGCTGTGGTAGTTTGAATATGCTTGGCCCATGAGAAGAGGCACTATTAGGAGGTGTGGTCCTCTAAGAGTAGATGTGACCCTGTTGGAGGAAGTGCATCACTGAGTTCTGAGGTGAGTTTTGAGGACCTGTGCTAAAGTTCCATTCAGTGTGGAAGAACCTCTCCTAGCTACCTGCAGAAAAGAATCTCCTGTCTGCCTTCAGGTCAGGATGTAGAACTCTCAGTTCCTTCTCTAGCACCATATCTGTCTGCATGCTGCCATGCTTCCTGCCATGACAATAATGGACTGAACCTCTGACACTAAAAGTCAGACCCAATGAAATGTCCTTTATTAGAGTCTCATTGTACATGATGTCTCTTCACAGCAATAAAACCCTAAATAAGACAGAAGTGTTGTTTAAAACAGGTTTCCTAACTCCTTCTAGGTCGAATTCCCTGATCCACACACAAAAACGATGATAGACGATGTGTAAAATGGAGCAGTTCATGGTCTGCACTGTCTCCTACTCTCTCTGTGAGCCTGTTTCTGTACTTTAGCTAACACACTTTCAAATGTTTCTGGTGTCCTATATTGTCAGAAGTGACTGCAAAAAGGGAAAAAAAAAAAAAAAAAAAAAAAAAAAAAAAAAAAAAAAAAAAAAAAAACCTCACAAACTGACACAGTCACTTTAAACACAAGAAAATGTTAATAGTCCCATCTGAAGCATTAATCTTTGCTAACAGAGACACTTTCTCAGAAGTGATAATTCTGTGTTCAAAATCTCGTTGTTTTTAAAGAATAAAAGTTTCTTCTTCTTAAAAGAATGAGTCAATATCATCTAGCAAAGGTAATGTGTTTTGCAATCAGTTGGATCAAATGGCTGCACATTGATTCTCTTCCAGCCAGATTTCCTGGGAAGAGGTCAGTATATGGCAAAGGTGAAAGACTGGCCTGAAACAGATCATTAAGACTAAGGAAAGAGCAACAGGAGGACAAAGGTAAAATGTGGCCCCTGTTTCACAATGAGTCTAGAGAGTGCCATTAAATAGTTGATGCTTAGGTCTGGTGCTTAGGGTCTGTAGTTTACAGATATGTAGCAGGTATATTTCTTCTGGCATTGTTCAGTTTTAGGCAACCTGTCTCATCCCCAGAAAAATGCGTGTCACCGTTCTTCGTATCCATTAGAAGTACTGAAATAGAAAGGGACTTTCTGTTTAGAGGTCAGAATGCTCTGGTTCCAAACCACACAGCTTCAGAGAACACTGGAAGCATTCTGGTAGCGAAAAGTTGGCTAGAGGGGAACGGGCCACACAGTCTCTGTTTGTTCCGGTAGCACTCACTGGGCCAGAGTTTGAGCTGAACTGTCAGGGTAGGTAGTACTGCCATTTGGAGGAAACACATAGGCAGACTCTGGCACATAGGAGTCAGATGTCATGACAGATCATGAGAGAAAAAGAGTTTATACCCCCAAACCAATGAAGATGCCTCAGTGGAAGTGGCTAACACAGGAAGCAATGTCTTTCACAGAGAGGACTGGAGGCCTCACCTACAATACAGGATGAAGCAAACAAGTCAAAGAGACAAGAGCAGATGGAAACTTGTTCTACGTCAGACACTTTTGAAACTGAAAGTTTGATCATTGGAAACTAGAGTTGATGTCTGGAGTTAGGTTGCTAGATACCACATTGAAACTACTTAGAGATGACTAGTTTTGGGCAGTGAATCAAGAAAAAACGTCTGCTGGAAAAGCTTTAATTATACTGAGTCCCAATGTGCACAGTGTGAGAGAGATTATATACAATTTGGTAAAACTATGTCTCCATACATACTTTATTTAAATCCTGTATAACCATGATATCTAGAACCTCTACGAATTCATGGGACAAAAGAAAACCTCATATCGAACCCTCTGAACTTATTGATATAAAAATATGCACAGTTGCAGTTCTCTGCATGTGTTTTCCATGGTCTCCAGTTAAGATTAACTTTCACCAGCATTGTGTGCAGTGCCCTAGCTCCTGCCCTTGAGACGTCCTAACACAAGTCCTCCTTCATTATCATCCACCGTCCTTCGCTTACTCTTTTCAGACAAGTAATCGTGGACGATTGTTCTCTTATTGATGAGATCAACTCTTCCTTGTGTGTCCGATCCTGATATTGCACAACTTTTTTCTATCCCAAACCTCACGAAATAAACAGCAAATTTCCCTGTACTCTTTACGCCCTGTTCATTCTCTGACCCACAGCAGTTCAGCCCTGTCTTCTTCAAACAGTGCCCTTTTACCCGGTTTGCCACTTGACTAATCACCAAATCCAATTAATTTCTCTGATATTATAGTATTTGGCAGTTTGGAGACACTATCTTCCTGAAATATATACTCTTAATTTTCTTTCTAATCCCTGTTTTCAATCACTTTTACGGGCCCTTTCTTTTTCTGATTATCTATAAAGCATCACATCTCACAGCTAATCATTTATTTCCTACCCTAAACCTATTTTCTACAGACTCACATGGTGCCTTGCTAGTCAAGGTGACTACTTCTCAGTTGTTAATTCAGATCACACATCTGTGATGGACAGCTCTTCTCTGTTCTCTCAGAACATCTTACATCTAACCTAGTGACTGAATTTATCATCCCAGAGAAGCTAGCGCTTTACCCTGTGTTTCAGTGAACAACAGAGACCATGCTCAAGCTAAATGAAATCCTGGTAGTATCATACTTGCTTGTTAACCTTCGCATGAGCTTGCTGTTCCCCCAACATTCTGAAATAAGTCACATTCTCCCTTGAACCCATGATCGCTGGACAGAATCACTGAGAATAGACGCAAAGGAGATCATTTCCTATTTCTGTTGGGAATAAGCTAGTGTTTCATGACAATAAAGGGTTTGGGTGGTCAGATGGAGAGTGTGGGAAGATGGAGCAGGCATGTGAGATTCATTCAAGTGAGAACAGTGGAAACTCAAGGCCTTTCTCACCCACCCTAGCCAGTTCCTTTATTGCTCTACATTTTTTTCAAGCTTCATCATGGTCTCAGGGACTCTGAAGCAACAGCAGGCACTGAGAGAAAGTAAGAGATAGTCTACAGAGTCATCTATGCTGAAGGAACTTTGGTTCTGTGTTAGCTCTTTCCTACTAACCAGGTAAATAAGGCTTTTTCCAATTCACTAGCAAGAAATGCAAAGAGGGGTCAGGTATGTCTCCTTTGCCTTTGTTTTCTTCAAGGAGAGTACAGCCCAAGAACATACAGAAAGAAGGGCAGTTTGGTAGACAAAGGGAGCTCCCACAGTCATCTGCAGAGCCATAACAGAGGAGAAGAATGTATTGATTTTCTTATATTTTTCTAAGAGTGAAGGTTTTTTTAAATTTATTTTTTGAGTCATAGACAGAGACAGAGATATTCAGAAATGAAGAGACAGAGATACAGAGGGACAGAGAAGCAGATAGAAACACACACATAAGACAGAGAGTTGGAGAGAGAGAGAGAGAGAGAGAGAGAGAGAGAGAGAGAGAGAGAGAGAGAGAGAGAGAGAGAGAGAATTCTCTCCTTATTGCACTTTTGTGGGCCCAAACCCACTCCTGAAAACCTTGCATTTTTATTTGAAGCTCTTTAATTTAAAACTTGGGTTACTAAATATTGGGGACCTATATTTGATCAGAAGCAAAGAATAAGAGACTGCAGAATGCTTATCCCTAACTGGGACATCTACATCCTAATGTCTCCCACCAAAGCTTAGGAGTAATTAGGAAGTGGAGATGAGGAGAAAGATTGTAGAAGCTGGAAGTAGCAGACAAATACAACAAAACAGCATCTTCTGGACACCACAGACTAGTTGTAGATACCAGCCCACGGTGTTGTGATAGCACAGACAAGACTTGTGCAAGCTCAAGCCATTCAAAATCTCAGCACAGAGAGAGGAAGTAGGTAGAAGTTCCATCCTTAATCGAGGAACCATGGAACTTAGTAGTTGCTATGAGATGGAGGGTTCGACTGAACAAGGGTGTAACCCCTAGTATGTTGGTCATATTCAGTACATGAGCTCAAACGCAAAAGGATATGAGCAGCACAAACTGAACTTGTTGAATTTTAAAAGATGAGTTTTATTCTTAAAGAAATGGAGATGAATGAATCTGGAAGAATTGAGGGCTGAAGAAAAGACAATTAAAATGCATTGGATGAAATTCTCAAAGAATTTTAAAAGGAGATTTGCATTTACACAGAGGAAAGAGCAAAGACTAAAGCTTACCATCCTAGATCCATTTTCCTAGGACACTTTCTATAATCATGGATGATGCTTATGATTGTTCCTCAGAGATCTGTATCTGCACCTTCCTACTGAAACCCAACAGATCCATCCTATAGCACAGAAAATTGATCTTTCAATGCTTTCTTCTCTCCACTATTCGTTTGAATTTTATTTTCCATTCTGCTTTACAATCTTTAAAATTCTATGAACGCAGACTTTCAGCACAAGAAGAAATAATTGCTTTCATTAGCTTATGCTGATTTGCCACCTTTCAAAATGTATCATTAAATGCCATGTGTGTATTTGATGTCCTTCCATAATATATGTCAACCCCTAATCAAGAAAGACACATTCTAAATGTCATCTGAGGACCAAGCTCCCCAGTACACTCATCCCAAGCCTGATCATAGATCAGAGGTTACAGATCAAAGATTAGACATCAAAACAGGGAGACATCCATGTCATTTTGTTGGCATGAAATGATTATTTATGAACATAATGTAACTGTAACTGTACATCAAGGTCAAGTCTATTCCTTCTATTTTTTTTCTTGGTGTTAGAGATAAATCACATCATCTTAAACATGCTAACCATTTTCTGTATAACTGTGCTGACACTAAAGAGTATTAATTCCACATTTGAAGAAAGGATGTGTCTGAAAGTTTGAACATAATGACAAAAATATGATGCCAACCCTTCTGATTGATGTTGAGTTTGTAGGTGACAATTCTTTGGTCAGCTACTGCTCATGAAATGATTTGAAATTATAAGTAAAAATCATAAAAGGAGTCAAAAATCAATTTATTTCTTGTTGGCAAACATGAAATATATCATGTGGGAGAGACGAAGAATGTTACCACACACTACACACATGAGAACTCTGTACACAGAACAACTCTGGTGACACCGGCTGCTGTCTGCACATGTGCAGATCACTGGAGATCTGCATCTCACTGAGGATTATGATAACAACTTCGATCGCTGTATCTGAATCTATCAAGCTTCCTGAAAGGGAATTCTATATCCTCACACTGCAGTCCTCCGTGTTTCAGATGCTCAGCTTCAGCAACCAGAGAAAGCTGCCCATGATGAGACCACCAATGGCCTTCTGCCCATCAAATATGATGCACGCCTCTAGGACACATCCCTGCTGAGTTCTCTGCAGTGCTGAGCATTGCCACACTCCTGTAAGCTCGAACAATGTTTGGTTCTCTGGCTTCACTCTCTAATGAAACTTTCTGCCTTTCCAGTGTTTCCCTGTGTATTTGTTTCCTGCTTCCTTGCCCTGCATCTGACCTCGGAGTTGTAGCATTTCTGCCCAACAGCCTCATTCGTTGAGATGTTACATATCTGATGAGTTACAGTTTCTGTCATGTGTCACCTCTAATCTGACTATCCTGACCCTATCCACCACCATCTCCTGTGGAGATTATTGCGATGAACTGTTTTTTTTTTTTTTTTTTTTTTTTTCCTTCTGTCTGTACAGCTGGCATATGTAACCCACAGTCCTGGTAAAGAGAAAATCCAATTGGCCTATCTCTTGATCAAACCACTCACTGCCCCCTGACCTTGTCTGGACTTTGTTCAAACAAGCAGATGCCCCTCCTTCCTCCTCCTCTTGCTTTTCTCTCTAACTCTTTTCTAGAGTGTGAGACATTTGTTTACCATCTGTCTCGTTTTAGTATGACATAAAATCCAGCAGGGCAAGGATTTCTCTCCATTTTGTAGACTGCTGTATCCCAGCATCTAGAGTTAATGGCCCATAGAGAGAGGCCAATGGCATTTATTAAAAGAAGGGATGACGATCACTAATCATTACTTCTTCTTCCTATGATAGTAGACCCGAGAGCTCACGTGGCTGTGTCTGCAGTCTGTGTATGTCTGTCTCTCTAATAGGTTTTTAAGACAAATGTCTAGCCACTGCTGTTGTCTGTGTGTGTCCTGTCCAGTTTCATACAGGGAAACGCAACTACACACATGACAGGATTAATGAAGGACGGTTGGGAGGGTACCAAAACAGGAGAACAAAACTTCCTGGTGCATGGGACTAATGATCCAATTAGAGGAGGCTAGAGGCTGTTTGAGACTCTGCCCTTCCACTGCTAGAGGAAAAAAAATAAGAACAGTCCCTCACCATACTGAATCCTAATAACTATCTTGGGCAACCAGCTTTCAGAGATGTAAGAAATGCATTCTTCTTGCCCAGTATAAGTGTTTCTTTCACAACAGAAATAATGCACCAAAGTGGTCATTAAGCAAACGTAGGAATTGGCAGTCAGGGCTGGCTGGGAGAGGAGAGTTGCTTGCTTTAGTATTGTGGTCACAGATGAGTGTCCCTTGTTTCACTGAATAACTTCTTCTCCATGCCTGAAAGAGTAACCCTAATTAAACTCACTGGGCCACACGCAGAAAGGAAACAGGGAGGCTGAAGAACTGTCTGGGAAGAGTACAGTGGGGGAGAGAGAGGATGGGATAATACCCACCAAGTTCATTCTGTAGGCAAGTGTGAGACTCAAAGACTGGAGCGTAAATAGGTGATACGGATGGGCAGCTGACTCAGGTTAGTATTTCAGGTGTTAAAGGAAAGGGACATAGATGTCCTACCACTTCTTGCTTCCACTGTGGACCCCACTAATGTGAACACAGTGAACACAAATGCCCCAGGCATGTTGTTGACATGTTTGATAGAATGTACTTTATTATGTACTTACCCCATACCACACAATTCACTCTCTCTCTCTCTCTCTCTCTCTCTCTCTCTCTCTCTCTCTCTCTCTCTCTCTCTCTCTCTGTCTCTGTCTCTCTCTGTTTCTATCTCTCTGTCTCTGTCTCTGTCTCTCTGTTTCTATCTCTCTGTCTCTGTCTCTGTCTGTCTCTCTCTCTGTCTCTCTCTGTTTCTATCTCTCTGTCTCTGTCTCTCTCTCTCTTTCTCTCTCTCATACACACACACACACACACACACACACACACACACACACACAGGCTCACAGATTTTTATGCTTGGTTTCTAGCTGCTGGTGGTGTTTGAAAAAGCTAAAGATTATATTCAGCCTTCCTGAAGAAAGTACATCACTGAGGGTAGGCCTTGAACATTTATAACCTGAGCTAACTTCCTGTTCTCTCTGCCTATAGACTGCCCACGCTCTATGATAGGACAGGCTCTTGCTCCTTCACAATTCTTCACTGCCATGATGAACGGTTCTGCTCTGGAACTGTGAGCTAAAATAAATGCTATATTCCATAGGTTCGTTTTGCAGGGGTATTTTATTACAACAACAGAAGAGAAACTAGGACATCCACAATCTACTGTGCACCACAGAACAATAGGAGGAAGATATGAAAGGTACCAGCTTCTGGAAATATTTTATTAAAAGAAGTCTCCTTTGTAGGTCAGAAGTTTGGGAAAGGTCAAGGGTCATGTAAAGGTCAATGTATACATCAGAAAGTTAGGAAAATATCTCACCACAGAAGTAGCACATGTGTGGGGTACTTCAGGTAATGTGACAGATTGATTGATGCTGGGCACCAGCTCCATGTAGGTGGCACCAGGCATCTCTGCCTTTCTTAGTCAAGGCTTCCTCTGCTTGGCTACTTCCAGCACTTTCCTCACTGACATAAATCCAGGCACAGGCACTTTACCCAGGATGTGACCTGTGCTGGAGAGCTTAAATGTTTACTTTCCCCTCTGATCAATTAAATTCTATGGTTTCCATTAAAAAGGAACTGGGATTGGGCTTGTGGCACTGTTTACTTCGCAGCACTTGGTGGCTGGCTGCAAACAAGGCGAAGCTGATGAATGAGCCTGATAATCACTGATATTAGTTCTTTGCTTCCTTCTCTTCCCTTTTATACTCTGCAAGATCTGTTGTTATAAGAAAAATCAATAAACAGGCTTTCAAGGAAACTTATATCCAGAAAGAATAAAGGCCCTTCTGCCTTGAAGTTATTCCTTTTCTTTTTGAGGGAGCAACATTCACCCATGCCAGAATTCACTGTCAAGTCAGCAGGGGCCCTGTGTGCTGAGGACTCTTGGGGTAGCAGGAATGGAAACCCCCAAGTACTTGCAAAGGGATATCTTTTGTTACTAGAATAATGTCTGTGAATTGCACAATTTTGGAAGTCAGATTGGATTTTTCTAAAAAAGGAACAAATATTAGAAAGAAAGAAAGAAAGAAAGAAAGAAAGAAAGAAAGAAAGAAAGGAAGGAAGGAAGGAAGGAAGGAAGGAAGGGAGAAAGAAAGAAAGGAAGGAAGGAAGGAAGAAAGGAAGAAAGAAAGAAAGAAAAAGAAATTATAGTCCTTGTTTCTATGGAGTAGGCAAAAATTTAGGCAAAGCTACAAATGTCCATCCTTTTGCGTGGCTGTAAGTGAAGTATAACCAGAGTAACAGAGAGATGTTTCTCTCTGTCTTCTCCAGTGTTCAGGCCTGGGGCAAAAGCAGGCCCTTTAAGCTCTGCACTCAAGGTCGCTGGAATTTCTCACAGTGATATCTTAGTATCTAAAGGATTCAGACTCAAGCACAAGTGTGAATGGCAAATCAGTCCGAGCCAAAAAATGATGAGGGAGGCTCTGACATTCATTACTACTTAAAATCTTTAGCCAGTGCCCACACATAAATATGGAACACGTGAAACATGGCTAATATAGCCACAGAAGAAAATTGCTCATTACATTAAGATTTTAATTCCATTCATATCTGAAGGATCACATGTACCCACAGCCTAGACATCACAGTCCTAGAGAGCAGTCGGGAAATTTGTCAAAAATGGTATACCCAGGCTTTCAAAGGCACAGAGCATTGGAGACAGTCAGTGTGTTTCAATCTTTAAAAAGCTACATCATGAAGATAGAGAAAATAACAATAGACATATGTCCATAACTTAAAAATACAGCATAATAAGTCAAAGTAAAAGTTTAGAGCACTTGCTAGGTAAAGCAGGATCAAACAAGTATTTAGCGAGAGAAGTGAGCCGTAGGAAGGAGCACCCACTGTCACCACCATTTATGACTGCCTAATAAAGTACCCCAGTTCTCAGGCTTGCAGAAGTGCATTTTTTTTTTGTTTGTGAATCTGTATTTGGCACAGGGCCCGTGAAAGCAAAGTTTGTCTTTGCTCTATACATTGTTACTGCCAAGGCATCCTCGGACCGTGACTTGGGCAACTAATTCACATGGCTAGCAGATGACACTCACTATTGGATGAGAAGTTAGAAGAAAATGTCACCTTAATAGCTTGAAGCTGGATGTTTTATAGGGCTTGAAAGGTCTCGCAAAATGATAATCAGGCTTTGAGAACAAGGATCTCCAAGGAGTTACAAACCAAGCTAAACCCAGAGTGGCTTAACCTTGGAATTTGCATGCTATTGCTTCTATATGAAACATAAACTACTCATGTTCAAAAGACAGGAAAGCATTTTCACCAGACATTAGAAAGTGTCAACAAGGTTCTGGAACAAGTACAAGCAACTGAAAACAACGTGGTGCTCATTTCTGAAAAATAACCCATCCTTATTATTGGGGCCATTTAAGCCTCAAGAAACAGGAAGAAATTTCAGTGAGTTTAGCACCATTAACTGACATGTGGGCCTAAAGTCTGGCCAGCCCCAGTGGCTTGATGAAACAACCATGTCCTTCTCACATTTTCTACTTCAGTTTCTTGGCTCTTACCTGTTTCTCTTTTTTCATTGTTAAAAATAGCTGTGTCATTATCTTCTCCAAATGATACAACAAAACCAACCTGTGTGCTGGCGCTCTGCCTGTTTTGATATAAAGAAAGTATCTCTATTCCTTAATTCCTTGATTCCTGTGTGATAATGACTGAATATTCTGTATAGCTTGCAGGTCCATCTTTATCAAATCCCAGGGTTCTGAGGATGAAACTTGGCCAGCACAAAATGTTCTCTCTGATCTTTCTTCTCAACCATGGTATGCTGAGCTTCTCCTTAGGGCTACAAAAAAAGTCTAGGTAGAAGGGGTTTATATATTTAAGTAAGAATGTTTGCAGGGTATATCCTCTATGCTACCATGGCCACTACTGCCCAAACTAAACCTCGAGACAAACCTCACTTTTTGAGAGGAAGAAAATTCAACTCATATCACAGTTGGTTGGCCAATGGCAAGTGGAAGTTGAGGCTCATTTATGCAAGAAATGTCCATTCTACATGTGAGAAAACCAAAGTAAATAAATGTCACGTGTTGATTAGTAATTGATATGAGTGGGGACATCCCTGGATTAGTCAAACTGGTGGTGCTATCCCTGGACTAGTCAAACTGGGGGCTATAGGAAACTCACTGAGCAATGCACGAAGAGCAAGCCAATCAGCAGAACCCATCCAGGACTCTGCGTCAGCCATTGCCTCCAGGTTCCTACCCTGTTTGAGTTCCTGCCCAGACTTCCTTTGGCAATGCAGCATGTCCTGAGATAAGCTGAAATAAACCTTTTCCTCCCCAGGTTGTTTATGGATATGGTATTTTATCAAAGCAATAAAAACTATAAAACAAATAAATATAAATGAACTTACAGATGCACATGCTGGGAGCAGTGCCTGGCATCAAATATATATAGCTATCCTAGGGGACCTCATGATTACTAAAGACTACATATGCTAAAATATCTTTTATGAAATGGTGAGAGTTTACATGTTGCATAAACACAGTCTCCTAAGTACTTTAAATAATCTATAATTTTAATACTTAATATAATATAGCTGTTATACTACATCACATGGGGAAGGCTAAGAAATGGCTGCCTATGTCCCTGCTGTGTTGAGTCACAGCCTCCATCCAATTTTTTAATAGTTTCCACACATCTTGAGTTTTTCTGAACCTCAGCTTTATCTCTCCACATATATTGATTTTGTGTTTGAAAAGCAGGTTCAGTGAAATTCATATTTATATCTTCAAATAGTGGATGGCATGGATGTAGAAACCTCAGGTATAGAGAGATGACTGTATACAATGTTTGCTATTACTAGTTTCCATAGTTTGACAATTTCACACAGCAGACTGTGGCTGTTTCCAATACAAATTCTCCAAATTAAACTCTAAAATTAAACAAGAGCAAAAGTTAGATGTCTACCGCAAATTTTGCCAGAGTTAATATGAGTAAATGCTAATGCATTAAGGTTTAAACAATCCTAATAAATTTATAGGAAAAGGCATGGATTCTGTCAATGGAAATTAAATTCTCATCATGGAACCAAATTGTCTATTGTCCACAAATTAAAAATCAGTGATCTCCAAAGCCTTTCATATGTCATATGTAGACTTCAGTTGCTTGACTTATGTCCAACCATGATACCACATTAGGTCAAGAATCAAACTTCTTGCAAAATGTACAATAAAATATTCATGGCGTGCTTAATTGTTGTTGTTAGTGATATTTATAGCATGTCAAGAACTAGGTCAAGAGCAATTTCAACGGCCCTTGTATTTTCCAAAGCCTTTGCTATGTGCTATGGTACTCACAACCATAAACTTGAAAGGGACAGAAATGATAGGCATGAGAAGCTCTGCTGTGTGCCTCCAGTGTGGAGATTATAGGAAACAGGACAGTGTGAGCAGTAGGCTAGAGGAGAGGCATCCTTCATGGCTCATCACTGTCCCTGCTGTGTTCAGCCACAGCCTCCATTCAATCTTTTAATACTTTCCACAGATCTTGAGTTTTTTCTGAACCTCAGCTTTATCTTTCCACATATATTGATTTCGTGTCTGAAAAGCAGGTACAAGACTCCATTGCCTCCCTATCTGTCACTTGCAGAGCACATGCAAGCCATTGTGCCAGACTCTAGCAGCCATGGTGATGTAATTAAAGTCTTTATCGTAGCTTCTAATTCATAATGAGGATGGTATAAGTGACAACTATGACCAACCCTGTTATTTTTATCTTCTAGTCTGACTCTGTAGTAACTCTACATACAGTTCTGTCCTGAATTATGGTCCCATTTTACTGATGAGAAAATTGATACAGGAAGTGATTAAAAATACAAGTGACTGGTTCTAAAAAATATTGATGAAGTGACCAGTTAAAGCTTCAAAGAAGAATGGACAAAATGAATAAGTATTAGAATGACAATAAATGTTGAGACTAAATTTTATGGAGGTGAATTCTGAGATTGGTTGGGAATTAATGTTGGCTGTTTATATATTAATTGTCTGTGATGAAGCAGGAGTGGACATGTGCATATGTGTGCGTGTCATTCCTCAGGTCCTTTCTTGGTTTCTATGAAGACAGAGGTTTTCAGGAGCTTGTACCTCACCATACATCTGGCCTGTCTCCACATTCCTAGTGCTCAGAGGACAAGAATACACTATGACACACAGACTTCTCTACATAGATTCTCATTCATAAACTCAGGTCTTTGTGTTTTCAATGGAAGTATTCTGCCAACTGAGGCATCTCCCCAACCCAGTGGCTAGTTAATATTAAGCTCTATTCTAGAAAGTATTACGAATTAATAATAATAATCTTGCTTTAAAACTCAATTATTTAAAGTTTTCCTGGATTTATAGAAAAAAGTCAAGACAAAACACAGAGAAGTAAGCAACTTGCCTTTAGTCAGGCAGCAATATCCTAATAAACTGGAAGTGGACGCAGTGGTATACATTTGAAATTCGACATTAAGATGAGTAAAACAAGAGAATCCTGCCTTTTAGGCCAGCATTGGCTATAGTGAAATCTTGTCTCAAAATACACATACAAATTCCCATTGTGTTTGACTATTAAGATAAGCCTTTTCTTATTCTGCTACCTCTAAAATAAAAAATTGAGGATAGAGGAAAAGATCAAATTCTCTATGCAGATATAACTGAAAAAGCAAAACCACCAAGGCAGAAACAAGTACTTCATATACAGGTGATGTCAGTAAAGTTGTGAGAGCTACAAGGTATTTTCCAGGCAAGGAAATGATTAGGAATACTGTTGGAAAAATTTGGGATGTGGCCAGCAGTAAAGTGCTTTTCGAAGGTCCTGATGAGGTGTTTGGATTTACAGAACATCCTAAAGAGAACCTGGTCTTTTCGATATTTTGGTTTAATCCATGTAAATGAACAGTCAGATGAATTTGTTGAGAAGACATGCATGATGCATAAAGGAGTATAAATCCAAACCTGACTGAGACAGCTTCTTACCCACTCAAAATGGCTATCATCAAAAAGAGATTAACAAATGTGGCCAAGGATGTGGAAAAACACAAGTACATGCTGTTGGTGAAGCTGTAAATTAGAACCATTATGAAAAACAGGAGAGTAACACATGAGAAAACTAAAAACAGAAGCACCACATGATCCAGCATTTCCATTACCGGTACAGAGCCAGAGGAAATGAGATTGTTATATCAAAAACATGCTTGCAGCCCCCTGTTCATTACAACCCTGTATACAATAGCCAAAATATAGATTCAACCCAGATGTCCTTCCATGAATAGAGACAATGGCACATTTTCACCATCAAAATAGCAAAATCCTGTCATCTGAAGCAATGTAGTTGAAATTGGAGGGCATTATTCCACGTAATATAAGCCAGACACAGAAAAACAAATACCACATTTTCCCTGGGAAAACTAGAGACTGGGAAAGGTGGGGATTGTGGGAGATGGAGCAGAAGTCAAATAAAGACACTGGAACCCAGCTACAGTGTAGGAGTTCCTGTTCTTGTTTATTATTGGATGTACTTCATAATGGCCACAGGACATGAAATTCAATATATACAAAAGACTCAAGAAGCTAGACTCCAGAGAATCAAATAATCCTGTTTAAATATGGGGTACAGAGCTAAACAAAGAATTCTCAACTGAGGATTATCAAATGGCAGAGAAGCGCCTAAAGAAATGGTCAACATCCCTAGTCATTAGGAAAATGCAAATCAAAACAACCCTGAATTTCTACCTCACACCAGCCAGAATGGCTAGGATCAAAAACTCAGGTGACAGCAGATGCTGGGGAAGATGTGGAGAAAGAGGAACACTCCTCCATTGCTGATGGGATTGCGAGCTGGTACGTACAACCACTCTGAAAATCAGTCTAGAGGTTCCTCAGAAAATTAGATTCAGATCTACCTGAAAACCCAGCAATACCACTCTTGGGAATATACCCAAAAGATGCTCCACCATGTCACAGGGGCACATGTTCCACTATGTTCATAGGGACCTTATTTGTGATAGCCAGATGCTGGAAACAACCTAGATGTCCCACGACAGAAGAATGGATACAGAAAATGTGGTTTATGTACCCAGTGAAATACTACTCAGCTATTAAAAACAATGATTTCATAAAATTCTTAGGCAAATGGATGGAAGTAGAATATATCATCCTGACTGAGGGAATCGTGTCACAAAACAACACACATTGCATATACTCACTGAGAAGTAGATATTAGGGAAAACCTTAGAATACCCATTATAAAACTTACAGACCCAGAAGGTCAAAAAGGAAGACCAAAGTATGGATGCTTCAGTCCTACATAAAAGGAGGAACAAATTAATCATGGAGTAGAGGGAAGGAGAGACCTAGGAGGGAGAGAGGAGGGGGAGAGAAAGGATGCAGAACCAGGTGTGGGAGGAGACAAGGAAGAAGAACAGAGGATCGGGAATTTAATGGAAGGGTATAGCAGTGAAGGATGGGTAACTGGGGGTAACCACTAGAAAGTTCTAGATGCCAGGAAAGCAGGAGATTCCCAGGACCCAATGGAAATGACATTAGCCAAAATACAAAACAAAGGGGAGAATCTGTAGGTTTCTACACGTTCCAGAGGTTAGGCACAGCCCCTGTTTCAGCATGAGGTCTCCCATCCATCTCAAATGTATTAACCCAGAATTATTCCGGTGTAAAAAAAAAAAAATACAGGTACAAATAATGGAGCAAAGATTGAAGGGAAGGCCATCTGGAGACTGCATCACCTGGATCTAGCCCATCAGCAGACACCAAACCCAGACAATATTGCTGATGCCAAGAAATGATTATCTACAGGAGGGTTATCTCCTGAGAGGCTCTGCCAGAACCTGACCAATACAGATACAGATGCTTGTAGCCAAACATTGTACCGAGTACAGGGACCACAATGGAGAACTTAGAGGAAAAATTGAAGGAGCTGAGGGGATTTACAACCCCATAGGAAGAACAATATCAACTAACCAGACCAGACCCACTTGAGCTCCCAGAGTCTCAACTACCAACCAAAGAGTTGGAAGGACCAAACACATGGAGGGACCCTTGGCTCCAGCTGCATATGTAGCAGAATATTGCCTCAATGGGAGGGGAGGCCCTTGGTCCTGTGAAGGCTCGATGCCCCAGTGTAGAGGAATGCTGTGGCAGCGAGGAGGGAGTGGGTGGGTGATTGGGGGAGCACCCTCATAGAGACAGGGTGGGTGGATGGGATAAGGGTGTTTTTTTGGGGGGAAACTGGGAAAGTAGATAACATTTAAAATGTAAATAAATAAAATAGCTAATTATATACATACATACATATGTGTGCATGCATGTATATGAAATGATGAATGAAGAAACCAAATGTATTAAATTATAATATACTGCATACCTGCATTTAATTGCCGTACATAGCACATAAATATGTACCCATATTATCTCAATAAGGAGTTATAACTTAAAAGGAGAAATGTATAAAACAGATATGAAGCAAGAGCTAGCATACCATGAAGATAGGTAGAAATAGGCAGCCTCTCTATTTCATAGCCATCATGAACCGATGGATGACAGATGCCCCACCAGATCTCAGCACTGACCTCTATCAAGGAATTGCATAGGGGAATCACAGGCTAGGCCATTACAGAGTCAGCAAGCTGCACACTTACGGCCCAGGTTCTCACATAACCACAGCACTTGCCCTCTGTGGCTAGTCCGGGTGAGGTCATTACATGGGTCGAGTAATTGAAGCATGATTTCATCACCTGTGTACAGAATTAAAACTAACATTTATGGTGTTGGGGGAAATCTCAGCATGGTCTTCCACTACTGCTTCTAACATAGATATGCAAACTTCAGTAAACTTGGTGTTTTTCTTACGAGTTAAACTAAAAATTCACAAGTGAACAATGCCAAGATGAAGCAAAGACAACCTTACATTATTAGAGTCATTGCTAGAATATTCTTTGAGAGAGGGGTTCTTTTTATATTCCTTCAACAGCTTTTGTTGAAATGTTCTAAAATCTAACTTACATCAAAAATTTTCTGAATGAGAGGCAGAAAGAAGTGTACTTCTTTATTGTTTGTGAAACTGTTTGGTTGATAGACAGGAATTCAGGATAGAAGCCCATCACCAGAAATCCATCAGATCAGACTGAGTCCTCCTCCTATGAGGCTAATCTAACCACATAAGGCCTGCATCATCAAATGAATTCCATACAGTGAACCCCCCGACATGCTATACTTTGTTATTAACTTTTATAAATAAAACTTTAAGTCATTTTACCTACCTTGTTAAGGCCTAAGTTATGGAATGTAATTCACAGAACATATATTTTTTCTATTTCCATGTATTCTGTTAGTTGGTGAGAAAGCATTCATAGTTCTGTGTGTTGTCTTTCTAAACGTTCCGAGTTCCGTGCAATAGCAGAACACACATCCTGAGTAGCTTAGGCATTAGTAACTGAGCAGGATGCAGGTATTGCTACTCAAAAATTAATGCCACGCTCTCTTCCGAGAGTTGGTAGCTACAAAACACACATCTACGACAATGAAAATGAAAAGCCAAAGAGCCAGTGCTTATACAATAAATCAATATGTGAATCACAGGGCACTCTTGAGAAAATGGAGATCTCTAACATCAAGTTCACTTTCTGAGATGTTCAAACCTTACAAGTGTGTTAAAATAAGAGACACCACGGGGAAGGTTACATACAGTAGCTTTGACCAGAAACAAGCTTAAAATAATCTCATAAGACTTGATATCTTTACAGTTCTACTTTTCTACTTCAGATTGGGTTTTAAAATTATGAGATAAGCGTTGTTTTCAGATGTTCTAATAACATTCCCTTTTGTGACAAGGGTCACAGAAACCCTAGGAGGTTGCTGCTGACACCTAGTGGCATACTTTTTTAATGCTTAATGCACTTAGATGATACAGACTATACAGAGTATATAATACATATGTGTGTGTTTATACATATATATGTAGACATACATACATACATATACATAAATATGAAATGTCTGAATTTCGAACTACCAATTTTAATTCAGGTATTTAACTTTCCGTTAGTTGAGTCTCCTTCATGATGAGTCCCTAAATACTGAATAAATGACAACCAATAAGAAAGACTTAATCTGTTAACCCTTAAAGAGATCAGTTCTCTCAAATCTCCTGAGTCTTTTTCTGGGTATTGGTAATGGGAACCCCAATTCATAAGACATCTGCTTTAAACTTAATATATTTTATTTCATCTTAGCTTTCCAAGCAGTCCTACCACACCCAGCTTTAACATTCAGTGTTTACGTATCATCGAATCCTTGCCTACCACAGAACAATGGATGTTAACTCTCACACTTGATATCCACATGCTGGCACACCCAAAATGGTCATGAATCTTCCATACACAATGCTACAGGATTAGATATATAACAGTTGTATGGGGTGGAGTAAACCTTCTTCAAGAGTCTCTAGCCATTCACGGATGATGATGCAGAAAGGACAGAAGAAACTAAAATAATTATGATAACAACCAGGATCCTATACATAATTTCTATCAGATACAACAAATTAGTGTGTGTGCAAGTGTGTGTGTTTTGGTTTGGTTTGTGTGTACATGTGTGTGACACTATACATGCAAATAGGTGTACAAGTGTGTGAAGTCTAGAGGCCAATGGGTATCTCCCTCTATCACATTTTTCCCATTGTAGAATTGAGGTAGGGTCTCATACTGAGCCAGGTGTTGACGAATTGAGCACATCTGGCTGACTGCATGCACCAAGTCCCCTCCTGTCCCCATCTCCACAATGCTCAGATTGAAAGGAGAGACATGTCCAAGTGATCAGTTCTTTAACTCACATGCATATGACTCAGTAGGTTATGTATTAGTCACTTTATCTATATGTACATATATAATACATAAATTATAAAGAAAGACATGATGTTGATATAAGGGAATGGAAGGGGAGGGGAGGAAAAGGGAGGGGAGTGAAGGGAAGGGAAATACTGTAAGAAGTAAGCACACCGAATTAAAAGACTAACCAAGAAATTGTGACCAGGCCTAAACTCTCCACATTCTTTCTCTCTCCCACGCCAAGCCTCTCCCCACCTGCTGTCACTGTGGCATCAGTGTAAACACATCCTAGGCCATCATTTCTTTGATGGTATTGTCCAAAATATCCCCTAGAAGCTCAAATTTTGTTCTAGACAAAGCACCTTGGTGTGACAACAGAAAGAAGCAAGTTTTGTTGCTCTGGGAACACATGTTAAATTGTTAGCATGCTGATGTTATAATGTTACCATGGTGATAGGATTGCCTCTCTAACCCTAACTCTTTCTCTACAACATTGGCTTCAAAGCTAGTTGTTTCACATAATCAGTCATTCAGATCAGCATCTACTGAACTGAATATATTAATATGTGTCAACCACTGACAAATACAAAAAAATCACATAAATATTATCTTGAAAAGTTTTCTTTTTCTTGGTTTGTATTTTTATACTGGTAGAACATGGACCCAGGAACATCCTTACTGATTTTCCCACAACTAGCTTATTTCTCTTCCCTGCTGTCCCATGTTCCACTGACTCCCCTTCAACCAGATCGTGTCTATCAGCTCCCTAAAACAGCACCAGTTCCCTCAGCACCATCGGTACAACATCAGCATCCTCTGCACACTGTCTAGGTATGAGTTATCGTCATTTTCCTCACTAAAGACTCATGGATAGTGACCTTGTGCAAAAGGCAACCATCATGTGATTTCATGAGGTGTTTAAAAGTTTTCAGTTTCATTTTCTAGCCCCCACTCGCTCTACTCCCCCCCTTGCCTCCCCCTGTTCGTTCCCCACCCTACTTCACAAGCCACTCAGCTGACTCAGTGCAGGACCCATGCGCATGGCTGTAGGACATCCACTGGAGCACAGGCTGCCTACCCAGGGTCCTGCTCCTGAAGAAAACTGACACACATCCTACCCAAGCAGCCATCAACTGCCGATCGCTCCTCCGCTGTGAGTGTGGCCTCAGGAGCCCTTTCCTTCTCTGGGCTGGGTCCTGTCTATGTGTTGTGGTGCAGCTGTTGTGAGTTCATGTGTACAATGTCCACGTCGAGTTCAAAGGACTGGACTTCACAGCATCCTCGTTCTTCATCCTTACATCCTCATACTCTTTCTACCCTTTCATTTCTGGTGATTTCTGAGCCTTGGGTATCAGTCCAAGGTTCAATTTTTAAGGTTTGAAGATATACAGATGTCAATAAACTTGAATACAAGAATACAATCCCCCCAAAAAATATTTAGAAAATAGAACTTTACTCAGGGAGTTTGCTTCTTCTATTAGGAATCGAGGAAAACAAAAAATAAGCTGAAACATCCTCATCTGTAATATAATTGAACAATTTAGCTGTGATCAACTGTAAATCCAAGCTCAGAAACAGTTTTTTTCTACTAATGTCCATTAAATTTAAATTTCTGTCTTTATTTCAGTTCTCATTTGGCTAGGTATATTCACCAATTAATCCAAAATAAAAACCAGTTAGTTCAAATTGGGATACAACTATACAATATGTTTCAATATGGCTCTATAAGAATGTAGCATTCAACAGAATTATCTAGATCTGTTCACAATTCTAACCCATGAGAATTTTTCTTTTTTGCAAAACACATTTTATATATCTTCATCTATACTCAATTTATTTTCATGTATATGCTATTAGAATATTTGCATGGGTTTTCATAGTCTTAGGACAACATATGTAAATAAATCACACAGCGATTTGAAAATTTAGCAGCTAAATATGCAATCTGTTAAGCATAATCAGGCATGCTATTCAACAACTGTGTAATGTAATTCAGCCTTCCCAAAGAAAATATGTGTTTGGGGTAAGAGTATCTTCACAAAACTTGATGAAGTTTTCCAGAAATTCGTATTGACATGGTTTTGTATATTCAAAGGGTAATATGCAAAACCTTCTGACTAAAGTTTAAATAAAAGAAAAGTTAGCAGATTTATGTCCTAACAAACATCATTTCTCTCACTGCCTGCCCTTTGTAAACATGGTTCAGCAGTTGGAGTTATTTTCAAAAAAGAAAGAAAGGAAGGAAGGAAGGAAGGAAGGAAAGGAGGAAAGAAATAAAATGCAAACTCTTAGAATTTTGTTCATATCAATGAAAAATAATATAAAAAATGAATGGCTACCCATAATTTTTTATAAGCCATTCTGTATTTTAATTTTTTCTGTCCACTTTATAAATATGATCATCACAAACACTTTCTTCTACTTTTCAAATAAAAAATTACTGTTTTGATGACTCACAGAATATATAAACTCAGTCACCAAAGAAAGCCTACAGATCCATGTATGTAAAAGACTGTAAAAATATTAATTTAAAATAGGTTTTACTACCTTGGGCTGATTTTTCATAAAACACGGCAGATCTCTTGCCTGGTGACACCATTTCTTTGGGTTCTGTGGGCAAAGAGAGGAAGATTAATAAAAACAACCTTTCTCTTTTACTCTCTAAATGCTTCTTAAAGAAGATTCATTAGTAATAAAGGTCAGGAAGAAAATCATTTAACACAATACTCAGCTTCATTCAGCAGCTGCCCCAGGAGCCACTTGCCTTTAATGCCAAACAAGTCCCCAAAGGTCCTCCCCTCCCTGAAGCTGAGAACATGGATGACTGTGGCTGGTCCTCATCCTGTCTTCTCAGATTCCCTTCTTTTCTCACACAGAAATATGATTTGCACTTGGCAAGGAAAAGAATTAGCAGCTCCCCTGATTTCAAAAGACAAGCTATAAGCCATGTTGGGACCCAACATTTATAGAAATACAAAAGACTAAAATGGAATTTGCAATTATCCAGACTTAGGTTCCCCCCTTTCCCTGAGAGGATAGGCTTTGAAATATTCATGAGAGTCCATGTCTTTCCTCAGAAATCAAAAGATGGCTCTAAATAATTGCAGATTGCCCTCCTTTGGAGGTGTGATTGCCAAGCTTGTCTGTGCTGTCAATGGGGAGGCAAGCTCTCTAGGGGAGTCAGAAGTTATGGAAATATATCTAGTTTCCTCCTGGAGCATATAACAATCTTGAGGAGTGTCCCATAAAATATTTTACTACATCATTATCTGAATGTTCTTATTGGAGGAGAAGAAACTCAAGTCTGAGCAATGACTTTACAGAAAGGGTTGTTACATACGTAGGTGAGAATTTTAAATTCACCCTTTGGAAGAGATAAGCAGTATTAAATAATCGGGTATGACAGCCATTATCAGAATAGTTCTATAACTAGAATCACTTCATCTCACCAGCTGTGAGGACTTGGGCAAGTAAATTAGACTCCGCATGCTTTCGTTTCCCTCCGTAACATGGAACTAATTGTGCCCTCCACTTTATAGAGTTACTATGGTGATTAAGGGACATAAATAAATAGAAAGGACAGAAGACAATTCCAGATAAGCAAAACAAGTGTTGGCTGATACAATTATCAATGTAAATATTAAAATTATTAGCAACACTCGGCCCCTTTGAGAATCAACATCCTAGAGAGAGGCATGGAAAAATGACTAAACCATGGCACACTGGAAATTGCCTCATTTCCCTATTGATTAATCAAATTCCATGATAACCAAAGAAACACTGAGTTTATGTCTTTGGTGGATACATGTAAAATATTGAATCATGTTTTGGGGAGATAATCTATAAGCTATCAACAGCTTTCCTGCAGGACTTCCTCTTGAGCAGACGGAAGAAGCTTTCCAACAACGTGAAATGCTTCAAGTGTCTCTTAACATATCTAGCCTTGTACTGTCTGGTAACGTATTGATTCCATTACAGAAACACCTACAAAAAGCCAGGCTTTCATACTCTTAAGAGAAACCGTAATAAACAAAACGCGAACTGAATAGAAAGTGTGCTGTAATGAGGGACACTTATATCAGTCAATTAGACCAAGAAACATTGAAAGCACGCTTTCATTCAACACACATACAATTTTTCAAGTCTCAGATTACTTTTAAAGGAACTCTGTAAAGTATTGAAAATGGTAACACAGGAAAGAAGAATTTAAAAGTAATCTAAACCACAATGTATACCCAGGCATGACAGACAAGTCAGCTTCCTCTGTAAAAATTTCCCAGGACAAAAAGGCCTTGAAAGACACAGTCACAGTTTGGACACTAAACGTCCTTCTCTGGAAAGTTCATGTGTGGAACTCCTCGTTCCCAGGATGATGCTATGGAGAAGTGTGGAAGCATTTAGAAAGTGGGGTCTAGTAGGAAGTCATCAGTTTGTGGGGAGCATCCCCCGGAGAGAGTAGAAAATCTTGCCCATCCTTTTTGCCTCTTGGCTCACAAGTTGAGGGACTGGCTTGACCATATACTCTAGCAAAGACATGCTGTACTTCTCAGAGACTGGATGTTACAAAGCCACTTTATGTGACAGTTACACTTTCAGAACAGTGAGGCATTATGAGCCTTTTCTCTTTACAAAATAACTATCTCAATGTCTTATGTTACAGTAACAAGAAGCAGGCAGATTCCAACATTCAAGGGAGACAGGAAAAAATGTGTATAAAGAACTGGAAATACAAAAATATAAATGCTATTTTACTACGACCCTCCCACAGTATCCGCAATAAATGTTTTCAAATTCTCTTAATAAGTTCAGAGAATCTCTAAGGAAAAATTAGCAACATGGGAATAAAACTGGACAAAATACAAGCATTTCCAATAACAAAACCATCCTAAAAATAGGTTAGGAAATACCATTTCAGAGCCAGGAACATGACTCAGTGCACATAAACAACATAAAAAGTATTTGCCATGCATGCCGGCATGCATGCATGCCCTGGTTTCAGGTCCCAGAAGCCATGTGAAAAGTCACAGGAGCTAGTTCCAGCATTTGCAACGCCAGTCCACCTGTATGAGGTGAAAGGCGGGAATGGAGGAAGCTCCAAAACACTGCATGTGGGCTATATGGCTGGCACAGCAGGGAGAAACCCTGCTTAAGTACTAAACATGGCAAAAGGGCTGAGACCAACATCGTAAAGTTATTCTCTGATCTTTGCAAGTCGGATCCCTGTTCACAGATACACACACGAATACACACGCGCACACACACAAGTCCACATACACACATGTGCATACACATTCACTTACATACATACATGTGCACACATGTGAATACATGCATAAATATGTGCATACAGACATGAACACATACGTATACACAGATCCATGCAATTCATACACACACTTGCACACATGTGCACAAATATGTGTACATACATACACAGGGAGAGCATTTTAGAATCAGAAGCTCCTTCTGTATATTTTGAAAATAGAAAATAGATGATCAGAAGTACAAGCAGAAAGCATTGTCTTCTACCCCTGGAAGTTGCAGAACGTGTCTCTTCTTTTACATCAGGCAGTCTGTTAGAATTTGCAGATACTTTAAGAAATTAAAGAAACATTTCAGTCAATAATCAGCCTCTTCCTAGACTCTGACTACCCAGAGGTTTTATAAAGTTCCTTTAACTCACAGGAAACATTGTTAACTTTGAAAGCAATGTTAATTGAATGATTTAAGGTTGTTTTCTGTTCCAAGCTAGACTCTAGAGTTAGGGTGTTGATCCACTGAGGCTAGCAGCCAAGGACAGGTTAACCTGTCCTGTACCCTGGTGGCCCTGAAAGAGTGAATGAGAAGAGAAATGGGAAGTTTACTTTCCAGCCACTGAAATCCAGGGGATTTAGGATCTGAGTCTAACAAGTGTTTAAGGCTGAGTGTCAACAAAACTGCATTTGCCCAAGTTGTTGTGGGGCTCACCCTCTGAAATCTTTGAACCTTACATATGGATCACTGCAACCACAGCCCCAAGTGATGCCTTTAACATTTATCTACTTCAAACCATTCAGCTACTGGACAAACAACCCTTAAGGAAGGACCTACGTCAATCAAAACCAAGGTCATCGACCACAGGAGAAGCAGCTAAGTGCTACCCAGCCACCTCTGCCTGGCTGCACTCAAGCTGCTCGCTAGCTCATCTCTGCATTTTCTTTATCTGAAAGCAAGGTTCTTCTTCTACTCTCTCCTCAGAACTTTAAGAGACTGAATTAAGCTCTCCTTTTGACACCTCTTACCAGCTTCTCACATGGAAATAACTCCCCATCTCTACACAGATATTTCTCTCATATTCTCAGCCCATTCCAAGCAAATTCTGCACTCTTCAGACCTCAGGGCACTTTTATTTTAGATTCAGAACTGATCTGATTCTCATCTTAGTAATGGGGAATTCTCCCAGGTGATCCAGCGCATAAATCATGTGTATACCTGATAGCCACTGTAGCAAAGGGGTCATGGTTTTACTGTTTTCTATCTCGTGGTATGATTTTTTCTCTTTTTACAATTCCAGCTTACCTATAGGAAATCACCTACAAATTACATGTCAATAGGATACTCTATTTCCTTCCATTTTTTTTAATTGAACAACTTTATTTTTTAAAAAACAAAGATAAATGTACAGATTTTAAGCAGGTTTGCATAAAAGTATACGAATACATTTTTGTCAGTACTTAATTTTTTTTTAAGGTTTGAGAGTATGCATTAAAATCTTACTAGCTACAATGAGCATAAAGTACATGCAAAACCAGATGTAACCTGGAATTAGAGTTTTCTTGGTGTGTAAAGATTAAGCATAACAGTTTTTTGTTTTTTGTTTGTTTTTTCTTGAACTTCATATAGTCTGCGAGTTGTTTCTGTGGTGTTCAGAGTTTTCTGGGGTTAATATCCAATTATCAGTGACTGCATATTATGTCTGTGATATTGCTCTTTGGTTGCACCCTTCCTGCAGGATCAAACAGAGCCCCAAGTGGCTGTGTGGCGTTCTCTCCCTTTTCCATTCTTAATAACAGTTTCTTCTGCTTAGGGCTGAGGTCTTACTTCTCAGCACTAGCCAAATTTACCACCTGTCAAAACTTTAATGCCCACTTTCCCACAAAGTGATCCCCAGAGAATTTGGACTCTGTTGGATGCATCATTCGACACCACGATGATACAGCAATTAAAGTCAAGGGCTGCAATTCATTTTGCCTCCTTGCAGGGTCTCGTGTTGCCTCGTCTCTCTGACTATTCCAAGTTCCTCAAGGACAGGTGCACACTGTGCCCACTGCTGTCTCCCTAGCCACTTAACACAATGGCTAATACATTAAATACATCCTTAATAAGCACATTCCACTTTCTACAGATTAAATATTGATATAGATAAAAGGGTTGACTTATGGAGCGTGAAAATCCCACTGTGTATTCGGAGAACAATAGGCAAGCCTTTGTTTTTACCCCATCAATTATGATGTTTTAGAAAAGCATGGGATAAAAAGACACAGAAGACAAAAAACATGCAGGAAGTCATAGTATCCCACAAAGGTTACTACTATGTTGGAATATATCCAAAGGCAGTCTGTGTCTGACCTTGATTTTCTGCCAAGAATAGCACTTGCCTCAAGGGTAATTAAAAGAGTTACAAGATAAACTGAAAAGGAGACATTGGGTTTTGACATCTGGCAGAATTCTGGACCCAGAGCAACATCAGGTTTTACTCAGAGATAAACCAAGTTTCACATAAAAGTATTAGACTATACTAGACCATGAGTTCAATCCTCAAAATTAATAAAACACAAGACTCATGTACAAATTGTCGGTCAGTCCTTTGGTATTAAGAAATAATCATTTAGATCCAGGATATATACACGTAGCACTATCAGGCAGTTATGGTGCCTTTAAGTGCAAGAGAATGAAAAAAGTTACTAGGAGCCTGTCTTTGAAGGAATATCAGAATTCAAAATGGCCTAATCCTTTCGGTCAACATTAGGTAAACAGGCCTCCCCTAACATGCACCCCTTGTCGTGATTCACCATCTTCACACAAAGCTAAAGAGAGAGAGAGCAGCGTAAGAATTAAAATTATGAAACTAAAAATCAAAATTAATCTATCTTATAAGGTGATTGGATTGTAGAGATGTCACCATGCTGTAAAGCTAACGAATGTGACCTACATGTGAAATAGGACAGCTAACTGAAGAGGAAGAGGTCAACAAAGCCCTCATGTCCATTCTCTTTGAGGGCACACCCACAGGGAAATAACGTGAGGATGAGAGGAGACCTAGGAGTAGAACATGAATGTTCACGGCTCATAGTCAAGATCTTCAGAGAAACTCAACTCAGCATTTAGCGTTTGGCACATCATGGAAGCAGCTCGAGGTGTGAGAAAACAGGAAGCATGCACAGAGACGGAGCTCAGACAAGATGGTGTAATCCATAGCCAATAGGAGGAAACCAAACGACGCGGAAGTACTCAAAAGTCTTCAGTAGGGAGCATGGAGACATTCAGTAGGCTGGTACTGCCCACTACCCTGCCTGAAAATGAGGCCCTGAGAGCTTTGTTTCCTCCCCCCACCCCCTGCAAATCACAAGCACACATAGGGGTGAGCAGAAGACAAGGAGGAAAATGTCTGAAAATACAACATTTTAGCCAATCATCATCCTACCCTGTGAAGGAGAATGGAAATTAATGTAGCTCGTGTCATTATTTTATAGATAAGGACATCAGACTAGAATGACAGACTTCCTTCCTTGAATGTTATACACGAAGTATGAGGGAAAAACCTTTTTGTTTTTATAACATCTGCTCGTGTTTAGATACACTTTCCAATACTCTCCTGAGTCTACATTTTCTGTTCACCATAAACATAAAATGGTGTTGTTTCTCAATCTATAAAAATTAAAGCTCAAATCCTATTTTAAATAAGTAAAAATAAAACAATAATTTTAATTAATTTTTTTAATGCATTATAAGATGCATTTAAAATAAAGACATAGATAATACACAGAAAATTGTTAGGTTTGATTTATAAATTTAGAAATATTACTGAATCCAGAGTCTTTAAACAAAAATAAAATAAATTATGTTATCATAAAATGATCGGTAAGTAAGACAGAATTATAAGCACTTGGAGTAAGACTAACAAGACATGCTAGTAATTTTTATATAAACGACCTAGAGAGCATGTGAATATTCACACATCAGAAGGCTCTCCCATCATTATGCTAATCCTATACACTTGACTCATGGGCTCAATAGCTCACAGTCAGTTCTTAGCCAAGTTAGTTTGGTTTCATTTCCGCACAACAGCAACAAACATTTATTCAGAAATGTAAGAATCAAGATCCCCCAAGCCAATGTTATTGAATAAAATAAGAATTTGAAATTGTTATATTTTCATATATCAAAACTTAAAAGGTCAGGAGACAGCTCAGCAAAATGCTCACCATACAAGCCTGGTGACCTGAGCTCATGTGAAAGTTGGATGTGAGGGTGCACATCTGTAGTCCAGGAGACAGAGACAGGAGCAATACTGGAAGCCCCGGGTGTGCTGGCACAGTGAAGAAGCAAAAGACAAGAAAGCCTTGCCTCTAAAACACATGTGAGGTGAAAATCGACTTCCAAAGTTATCCTTTGACTTTACTCACACATCATGGCAAGGTACAATGAACCCACATTCGAATCATACATTTAAATATGTATATTTAAAACTTCCTAAAAGGTTTGGTAATTAAGGCAACTATCTGACTATGTGTGTATGCACATATTTTCTTATGGAGTCTGAAACAAAACATACAAACTGGTAGAAGGAGGGTAATATCAATACCAAATATCTTCTTGGAGCAAAAGAAGTACTGACTCTTACATAAGAAAATCTCAGCTGCACAGTTTGTAGATCTAGGATATAGAAAATAAGAGAAGCAAATGACTTCAAAAGACAATGGCATTTTCATTGTCTTTGGCACAAACGATGGTTTCTTAAGCATCATTTAACTGATCCATAAGAAGTTGACTTGCACTGAAATAAAAATATGATCTTCATCAAAAGATGTCAAGTAGAGAATGAGGCGCCAAGCCACAGAGCACAAATATACATTTACTACACATCAGACAAATAGCTGATACTCAGGAAATATAAAGTGATTTTCAAAAACAATTAAAAAAGGCAGACTACTCAATAAAAACGATGCAAAAATAAATAGAATCTTCACCAAAGAAGGCACAGATTTTCAACAAAATATTACAAAATCCTTACATTTGTTAGTACTCTGAAATGCATATACATACACACACACACATACACACAAACACACACACACACACACACACACACACACACACACACACACACACACATAACAGGAAGGATGAACCCGGATGTGGGAAGGTGTCAGAGCAGTATCCTGAGGTGGAAAAGTGGTACAGACATATCCTGCTGGTGAGGCATGGGATGGTGGAGTTCTCCACAATTAGACCAGTAGCATCTACTCAAAAAATGGACTTTGTGCTTTCACCTGGGAAAATCCACGTTCAGGAATGTAGCCATGGCAAAGCATTTTATGACTACCAAAAAATATATACAGACCTATTCATATAAACCCTACCTACATCTGGAGTATTAAATGACTTAAATCCCTATGAACAGAGCTAATAGGTTAAACTTTTTCATACAATTAAATGGTATATATTAATGAGAAGGAACAAGGTTCATTTACATGAACAATGTGATGAATGTCACAGACAATGCTGAGAAAAGACATCACATGTAAGGATGTTTCTGCCACAGGCAACCTTTGGTTAGCAGGCACATGTGTCTGGCTTCTTAAACTCCAAATGGTGAAACTGGCTACCAGTGGGGCTATATTTAGAAACAGGGATGAAAGGAAAGTAATAAAGTGTTTTGTTTAGACAAAACATTTTCAAATCATTCTTATTTGTTTATTTGGTGGAATGAGGGTTCACATGCCATGGAAACTCCACAGAGGTCAGAGGGCAACACATAAGAGTTGATTCTTTTCCTCCAGCATGTAGTCATCAACCTTGGTGCCCTGTGCTTTTCCTGCTGAGCTACCTCACCAGCCCCAATATTGATGGTCTAATGAAATCCACTGGCATTGTTCTAATCCATAATAACTCATTTTCTCATAAGAAGAGACTCCAGAAGATTGAGGTCAGTAGAGCTCAGAGACAGTGGTTTCATACCTTTCAGTATTATGGTGCTGTGAAGGCACACACCCTAAGTAGGAGGAACCTCACTTTGAGTTCTGGTCTTTGCTAGCACCTGTGGTTTGAAGTATGATAATTTTTGGTGGTGTTGGGTGAGCTTTGTAATTATAGGGGTTGGGATGGAGAAGAACCAAGTCTAGAATGCATTGCATGGTTAGTGAGTGCTCTCTGAAGACAGGATGTATGAAAGGCACTTGTGACTAGTGATATTTTTAAGTAATGAAGAATTGGTTATAATGGAACCCTGAGTAGGCCAAGAACAGCCTGTGGCCACTGATACAAAGTGTGGAGGAGACACCCAACAGTGAGTGTGGAAACATCAGGAGAGCTTCTAGGATGCTGGAGATGTTTTATTTTGTTGACACTGCTCTTAGGGCAAGTGTGCTCCCTCTGGAAGACAAATTACTTTTGTAATTTGGATGCTTGGATTGTATTTGCTTTTCCATATGCCTTCTACAGCATGTGGGAGAAAATTTAGACACAATGTCATCTTAGCTCTCAGTGTATAACCCACAGAATAAGTGGCACAAGTGGATGTTTTTTAATGATTCTTGATTTGAAAGAACATCAGGAGGAAATAAAAATGCAGAATTCATTACCATCTATAACTGCAGAACCAAGCTTTCAAGACAGCCCCAGAAACAGAGCATTATTCTCTAGAACAAACTGTTTTCAGTATAGCAAAGCATGCACACCACTAAGTTTCTAAAACATATTTGCATAATAGTGAACAGTGCATATGTTTGAGAGTTTTATATTGTTAATTTATACAACTTTATTGAAGAAATGAATCAGATTGTCAGTGTGATAATCTATGGAATTAATTGCTTTTGCAAATACTATGAAACACACTACCAATTGTATTGCTTTGTAATTCCTCATGCTTATTAGCTTAAAAAATAATTATCCCAGAAAAAAAGGAACTAAACAGAGTCTTAGAATTACAGACTAAATTTAGAAGCATCTACATTTAAACTGCTAAAAGAAAACGTAAAAGAAAAAATAAGGAAATAAGATAAATACATGTTTGTGCATACCTACAAGCAACCAGACAGCAAAAACCTTTTGTTTCTGTGACCCATAATTAAAACCTAGATCAAGAATCAGTAATGAGAAACCTCAGAGAAGATGTGAGGCACAGGCAGAAGGAAAACGACACAGGGCAATGCCACGTGTAAAGCACAGAAAGAAGGTTAGAAAAAACTCTGTTCTAATCTTGTATCCTATTTCTTTAAAAAATACTTTGACGTGATTGATTTAACCTTTTCAAAGATACCCTATGATATGTACTGGAGATTTCTTCCAGAACATGAATTCCCAAACTCTCATATGCTCAGGTCTCATACATAAAATTGCATAACATTTACATATAATCTACTTATGGTCCTATACACTTATAAATTTGTCTGGGTTATTTACAATATCAAACAAAAGGTAAGCGGGTGTGAGTCTGTGCTATAGCCTTGACATTTAATATACAGCAAGATAAAAGTCTGCACATGTTTGATACACACTCAGTTTTTCACCAGATGCACACCAAAACCAATCAGTTGACTAAGAGGATGTGGGGGCCAAACATAATTAAGGATATATAGTTTTGCTGACAGCTTCAGTTCCTCAATTAAATTCTGTTCTTTAATAACTATTGGAAGAAATAAAATATTTTTCATACATAATTTAGCAGGTTCAGGTGACAATCTGTTCTCTGAGAACTTTTAAAATTCATGTCTGTGTATGCAGTCAACACTGAATGGACTCAGTGGGTTCTATTCATGTGTTCATTATAGTTGTGTGTGCAAATGTGTAAGAACAACTGGGTTAAGAAGAGGAGGCTCATGAATTTGGAAGGAAGAAGGCAAACATGGGAGAAATAAGAAGGAGAAGACAAAGCGAAGAAACTAAAAAAAAAATTAAACTATACTTAAAATTTAGAATATTCACTTATTTTATTTATATGTTGTGCATTAATTTGAAAGTGACTTCTTGCTCTTCTAATAAAAAAAATACATTTAGCTCTGTCAAACCCAAGCCAGTCATTGTGTGAAGTTGTTTTAGGCTCATTAACATCTATAACAACCTTTGCTGTTATGGCTATGTATTCTAGGTGAAGAAGTTTAAGCACAATTTGGTTACTCTAAGTGCTCGAGTCACAGGACCAGTAAGCAAAAATTGGAACTGTAGGCAGGTCACTCCCAGCATTTTATCTAAGATTTTTTCAGTTGAGCTAACATACCTTTGCTCTTAACATGAACATAGTAGTACTATATAATATATTATGTTCTTTGTTTTATTAAAATAAATTATTTCAAGACTGAAAATATGGTTTAATAGTTCAAAGCACTGACTGTTCTTACAGAGTTCAGTTTCCAGCACTCACATGGCAACTCGCAACTGTCTGAAACTTTAGCTCCAGGGGATCCAACACCCTTTTCTGACCTCCACAAGTGGTGCACATACAAGGTATAGATACATACTTACAAAATAAAAATAAAAATTTAAAGATCTATATATATTACCTCTTATTGTAATCTAGTAGAGTTTATATAAATCTACACATGCAAAAATATTCTATTCTGTGCATGTCTTTACAGTTTTCTATATTTTTTAAGTACTCATTAAAATTACAAACATACTATGTCTTGAGTTTTCAGTGTGTAGTCTGTTCTAAGTAAGGCAGTGTACTTAGTATCCAGTTTCCTTTGAAGCACAAATATACATTCAACAGTATTCTTTAAATTGCTTCTGTACATATTTCATTAGGTTTTTGGCACCTTCTATTATGTGCCAGTATCAAAGTGAAATTGAAAGTCTGGATATCCATTATACTCAGAGAAGTAGGAAACCCAGCAGTGTTCCCATCCTTGACTGTACACTCATTTGACACATCCCAGAAGAGCAAAGTCAGATTCCTCATTTCCTAAGTACCACAGGAAGTCTAAAGACATACTGAAGTTTAATAAGGCTGACTATAAGGTAAATTCTTCTAAACTAAAAGAGTTTAAAATTTTTTCTTCAACTAATTTATTTTCCTGGATCGATAAAAGAAAGTCTTTAACACAACATGTATTTAAATTATTATAGAGTGTTTTCATTATCCCTATTTGCTGTTTTCTGACAGCAATATTACTAAATTTGAGTGAATTCTTTATCAAAGACTTAGGAAAGTTTCTCTTTAGCCATATTGAGTTCAAAGTGCAAAGCTTTCTGTTTGTATGACTCTGTATTACCCACAGGAGACACAAATGCCACTGATTGCCAGTCTGGAGAACTGACATGACTTAGACCTGCCATGAGCAAATGTCTATGCATGTTCCTAAGTCAAGAGATCGACAGAAGGGCTGTGGTTTGCTCAAAATAATGTGTGGCTTAATGCTGTACTACAGTGTAGATATGGTAAGGGTCTTCCCAACACACCTTACTTCCTATGTGCACACTTACAAGCTGCCCTGTGGTCTGCTTTTCAGATAAGTTGTCACTGAGAAGTTCTAAATAGATCATTCATTTAGGGTGTTCAATTCTTGCTTCTTGCTAGAAAACAACCACTATCAGCAATTAAGCACACTGAATTCCCAATGGAACTGTTTGGGAAGGATTTGAAGATGTGGCCTCATAGAAGGAGAGGGCTTTGCGATTTCAAAAACCCAAACCTTTCCCAGTTATCTCTCTTTCTGTACCATGGTTGTGTCTCCATGTAATCTCTTAGCTAATGTTTTAGTGCCATGCCTGCCTGCTTGCCTGAGGCAATCCTCCCCATCATGGTGCCATAGACTCATCCTCTAAAGCTGCGAAACCCTATAAACTTCCTCTCGTTCTCTCTCTCTCTCTCTCTCTCTCTCTCTCTCTCTCTCTCTCTCTCTCTCTCTCTATCTATCTATCTATCTACCTATCTATCTATCTATCTATCTCTATCTCTATCTCAACACATTGTTTTGGTCATGGTGTCTTATCATAGCAATATAAACAAAACTAAGGCATAGCCTTGTCTTTGATACTGGATATTGATTTCTAGTATATGAAATAAATACAATAAAGATTTTTAGCTTACTTGAGAATACAGTGTCAAAGAAAATAATTATTTTATATTATTATCAATAAGAAAGTAAATAACATTTTCCGTTGTGTATGGAGAGGGGCATTATACAGGGATAAAAAGTTATTGATAATATTTTGTGTAAAGAATCAAGTCATAGTTATGTAAAATAAATCTTTGTTTCTAGAACGTGAGAAATTGCTAACATACTAGAACATACTACCAAGGATGAATATAAAATAAAATAAACTCATGGGCAACAAAAACAGAAAGGAAGAAGGCTTTGGACATCTATAAAAGACACAATAATTGAGAAAATTTGTATCAAGGAAAACCCAATTAGTTCTAAGTTTATTGAATTAAAAGTAGTATTAAAAGTGTGCTTTTTAATTATAATGCCACAGCAGAACAGGAGAGGTGGCAAAGCAGTTAAGAACACTGACTTCTCTTTCAGAAGACCCAGTTTTGGTTCCCAGCACCCAGATAGGCAGCTCTAAAGAATCCATAACTCCAATTTGAGGAGATTTGATATATTCTCCTGGCCTCCTCGGGAAACAGGCATGTATGTGGTGAACAGACATAAATGCAAGATAAATACCCACACACATAAAAGAAGAGATTTCTTAAATGCATTATAATGTCATTGAAATGTCATGGTACTTTTGAAAACTGCTGTGGTCATAGTACTTTATTGACTCCTGTTCAAGCTAATCACATTGATCATTGTCTAAATCTTTGTAATGTTATCTAAGAAAAATATTTTTTAAATGTTCATTTCTGAGACATTCTGGCTTGGTCCAGAGAGAGCAGTTTTCCCAATAGGTGCTTTCTGCACATAACTCATTAAGAAATATTAGAACTGGACCTAGAACTACACACACACATATGTACAGCTCTGCTTTCCTGCCAGCCTCCCAAAAGTGGGAGCAAGAGCTTCTCCTAAATATGTTGCCAGTCTATGGATTTTATTGCACTGTCGCTGCTTTGTCTGGTCTAAGAGTAAGTACATGAACTTAGTCCTCAAGTGACTTAATGTGCCAGGATGGGATGGCACCCAGGGATGGCCTCCCATTCTCAGAGAAAAAGGAAAGGCAGTTGAAGAAAGGTTATAGGGGAGGGTGCCAGGATGAGGTGGGCTAAAATAGGGATGGAAAGTGAATGAATAAATCAATAGAAAGGATATAATTTCATTGTGCAAAATAACATTTTATTAAAATACTCTAAAATAATTTTATGAAAATCTTTTGTTATGCTGGGGAATAGAACCAGGCTAAATTTACTCTTCCCATATAGCCACATGGTTTTATAGACACCAGAAAATATAAACAAACAAATACCAAAAGATGAAAACAAAATGGTGAAAGTATTTGCATACAGGAAAACAGAAATAACTTCTAAACACAAAGCCAATGAACAATCAGACAAAATATGAAATACAACTTGATGCTCTATAATATTTGATCAAAGAATGACTTCCAGGTCACAGGGCTTGGGGGCCACCACACTACTATTATCATGCTAACTGGACATAGGATTACACCAACTTCCATACATTAATCTTTCAACTTCCTTATGAAAGAAGCTTCTCTTAGCAGTACACTATGTTTAACAGAGAGACTCACAAGTACCCAATTTACAGAGAATTAAGAGACTGCAGTGTGCTCAGCATAAATGAACTAAGTACATCAGAGTCTTTCCTTCCAAGGCTCAGGGGTTGCTGGGAAAGAGAAGACAGATTGCAAGAGAGACTACAAGATCAGGGAGTTTCTTCTAAGACTGTGTCTTCTGCTACCATCAGAAGTTGTACCTGTAAAGTCACATGACTGCCCAAATGTGAGCTGTACAGTAAGGACTCCAATGAAAATGTCAAACTAGATGGAGAAAATCCTACACAAAGGACTACAGGGAACTGAGTGACACTGGAGGTGGGAGAGATGCAAGTCAGCTGTCCGGTATCAAGTGTTCAGCCTACAGCAATGGCACTGTATGGATACAAGAGGTTGTATTTATGAATATATACAATACATATGTGCATGTAATAACATTCAACTGGAGGAAATCCATACTTCTCACTGGAAACCTATCCAACTTCTTGGGACTAGTGAGAGCATTAATCTCGGAGAACCTCACACCTCCTCTGACTAAATTAACATAGTTCCTAAATACGTTGTATAAAACTATTTATATTCATGCTGTAGTTCTGACTTCTCATCAAAACAATTCTTTTACACAGAGACCATTCAGAAAACCGCAACAATGCAGCTACAGTGTTGTCTACCAAAGTAGTCCTGCATTGCAGGCTCAGGGATCACTGTAAAACAGTAGGAAAGGTGATCATTCGAGCCAGAGAAATGGGACATTTGCTATGAAATCCCTAAATGTTACAGGGAAGCTTAACTGTGAAAGCCCAGCAGTACTGCTGCTGAAACGAGACATGAACAAGTGCAAGTGATGAGCTAGCCCAGAAGAAAAAAGAACTCAGTGGTCTCCACCCCAAGGCAGAGAACTACAAGGAGAGGGAGAAATGCTGAGCGTGGGAGGAACAGCCATCCCCATGGATGAACCCCTTAACTGCTTATCCAGTTCCAAGTGGCCTGCCCTCCATCACATACAAGCAACTAACACTAAATAGACCGAACACGCTGTTTTTACATCTCTATGCATATATATTTACTATTTGATCAGCAACCGTGGCTTCTGTGGCATTTGCTGTGTGTCGAGTTCTTAGAAATGTCTTAAATTCTCACACCAGAGCCAAGCCATTACAACAGCAATAAAAACTGGTTGTTGGCTACCTGTGTTGATAACTGTGTTGTGAAGCTCTTTCTTAAACACCTTGTCCTCCATGTCTTTCTTTCTTCAGGCTTTGCCCATTCTATTAATTTTGACTTTGTTTTCCTTTATTTCCTCAAAAATACTTTTATCCATAAACAATATCCATTTTACTTCTGGCTTAAAAACTTACTGCTAAGAGACATAGGCTCAGTTTTAGAGCACGTAGACAGCATGCATGAGGTCCTTCATCAAACACCTGGTAGTGGCAAATAATTAGTAATAATAATAATAAATGATACTAACAATAAACACTTTACCTATTCTGTTCTAATTCCAAATTGAAGCTTTTACTCTCTCCTTTCTGCCTCTTTCTCCATCCCTTTCTCTCACAGTGTTTTTTTCTCATCATTGTGACCATGAAGAAGATGCAGCATGAGAGAGAAAGAATGTGTGTGTGTGTGTGTGTGTGTGTGTGTGTGTCTGTGTGTGTGTGTGTGTGTGTGCATGTGTGTGTGAGGGGGAGGTGGGGAGGGAGAGGGAGAGGCAGCAACAGCAACTTTTCATTACGTAGCTTACGGGGCCACAAAAGATCATCACATCTGTTACCGCCTTCTATTGAAGCAGTCCAAGTTTCTGTTCAAATTTACAAAAAGTAAACTGATCCACCTGCAGTAAGAGGCATGTCAGTCACCCGAAAAATGTGTATGGGATGAGATGGATGCATGGATGGATGGATGGATGGATGGATAAATGGAAGGATGGATGGATGGATGATTGGACAGATGGGCAGATGAATAGATGAATGGGTGGGTGGGTGAACAAACTAGCAGGGGTATTAAAGTCTCCCACACAATAATAGTGGGAGACTTTAATACCCCATTCTCACCAATGGACAGATCATGGAAACAGAAACTGAACAAGGACACTGCAAAGCTAGCAGAGTCTTTGAACCAACTAGAATTAATAGATATATACAAAACATACTATCCCAAAGTAAAAGAATACACCTTCTTCTCAGCACCCCATGGCACCTTCTCGAAAATTGACCACATAATTGAACACAGAACCAGCCTCAATCGATATAAGAAGATTGAAATACTCCCATGCATCCTCTCAGATCACCATGGTCTACGGCTGGTCTTTAACAACAACAAAGACAACAAAAAGCCCACATACACATGAAAACTAAACAATGCTCTGTTAAACGATAGCAGGGTCAAAGAAGAAATAAAGAAAGGAATTAAGGATTTTCTAGAATTCAACGAAAACGAAAACACAACGTACCCAAACCTATGGGATGCAATGAAAGCAGTACTGAGAGGAAAACTCATTGCCCTAAGTGCTTCCAAAAAGAAACTGGAGAGAGCTTACATCAGCAACCTGACAGCACAGCTAAAAGCCCTAGAACAAAAGGAAGCAGATATACCCAAGAAGAGTAGACAGCAAGAAATAATCAAAATTAGGGCAGAAATAGACCAAATAGAAACAAAAAGAACCATTGAAAAAATAAACAAAATAAAGAGTTGGTTCTTTGAGAAAATCAACAAGATTGATAAACCCCTAGCCAGACTAACTAGAGGGCAAAGAGAGAGTATACAAATTAACAAAATTAGAAAGGAAAGTGGAGACATAACAACTGAAACTGAGGAAATTCAAGAAATCATCAGATCCTACTACAAAAACTTATACTCCACAAAATTGGAAAATCTGGAGGAAATGGACGAATTCCTAGACAGATACAAGATCCCAAAGTTAAACCAGGACCAAGTAAACCATCTAAATAACCCTTTAACACCTAAAGAAATAGAAGAAGTCATCAAAAGCCTCCCAACCAAAAAAAAAGCCCAGGTCCAGACGGGTTCAGTACAGAATTTTATTACACATTTATTGGGTACATAACACCAATACTCTCCAAAATATTCCGGAAGATAGAATCAGATGGAATACTACCTAACTCATTTATTGAGGCTACAATAACCCTAGTACCTAAACCACACAAAGACCCTACAAGGAAAAAGAACTTCAGACCAATCTCACTTATGAAGATTGATGCAAAAATACTCAACAAAATCCTTGCAAACCGAATCCAAGAACACATCAAAACGATCATTCATCATGACCAAGTAGGCTTCATCCCTGGGATGCAGGGATGGTTTAATATAAGGATATCTATCAATGTAATCCACCATATAAACAAACTCAAAGAACAAAACCACATGGTCATCTCACTAGATGCTGAGAAAGCATTTGACAAAATTCAACACCCCTTCATGTTAAAAGTCCTGGAAAGAACAGGAATCCAAGGTCCATACTTAAACGTAATAAAAGCAATATACAGCAAACCAACAGCCAACATCAAACTTAATGGTGGGAAACTTGAAGCAATCCCACTAAAATCAGGGACTCGACAAGGCTGCCCACTCTCCCCCTACCTATTCAACATAGTACTGGAAGTCCTGGCTGGAGCAATTAGACAGCAAAAGGAGATCAAGGGGATAGAAATTGGAAAGGAAGAGATAAAAACATCACTCTTTGCCAATGACATGATAGTGTACTTGAGTGACCCCAAAAATTCCACCAGAGAACTCCTACAGCTGATAAACAAGTTCAGCAAAGTGGCTGAATACAAAATTAACTCGAACAAATCAGTAGCCTTCCTATACTCAAAGGACAAACATGTGGAAAAAGAAATTAGGGAAAAGGTACCCTTCACAATCGTCACAAAAACTATGAAATACCTTGGTGTGACTCTAACTAAGCAAGTGAAGGACCTGTACAACAAGAACTTCAAATCTCTAAAGAAGGAAATTGAGGAGGATCTCAGAAAATGGAAAGATCTCCCTTGCTCATGGATTGGAAAGATTAACATTTTAAAAATGGCCATCCTACCAAAAGCAATCTACAGATTCAACACAATCCCTATCAAAATTCCATCACAGTTCTTCATGGAATTGGAAAGATCAATGTGCAATTTCATATAGAACAACAAAAGACCCAGAATAGCGAAATCCATCCTCAACAAAAAGAAAACATCTGTGGGAATCACTATCCCTGACCTCAAGCTATATTACAAGGCAATTGTGCTTAAAACTGCATGGTACTGGTACAGAAATAGGCATGTGGATCAATGGAATAGAATAGAAGATCCAGAAATGAGCCCTCATGTATATGGTCACCTGGTTTTCGACAAAGGAGCCATAAACATTCAATGGAAAAAAGACGGCCTATTCAACAAATGGTGCTGGTCCAAATGGCACTCAGCATGCAAAAGAATGAAAATAGACCCTTTCTTATCTCCTTGTACAAAGCTAAAGAGTAAGTGGATCAAAGATCTCCACATTAAACCAGATACACTGAAACTATTAGATGAGAAAATAGGGAAAACTTTAGAACATATAGGCACAGGAGAAAATTTTCTGAACAAAACACCAATGGCTCAAGCTCTAAGGTCAAAGATTAACAAATGGGACTTAATGAGATTGCAAAGTCCCTGTAAGGCGAAGGACATTGTCAAGAAAACAAAACGGCAGCCAACAGAATGGGAAAAGATATTTACCAACTCCACATCAGATAGAGGCCTAATATCTAAGGTATACAAAGAACACAAAAAGCTAGACACCAGAGAATCAAATAACCCTATTTAAAAATGGGGTACAGAACTAAACAAAACGTTCTCAGTTGAGGAATATCGAATGGCTGAGAAATATCTGAGGAAGTGCTGGACATCCTTAGCCATCAGGGAAATGCAAATCAAAACAACCCTGAGATTCCACCTCACACCAGTCAGATTGGCCAAGATCCAAAACTCAGATGACAACAGATGCTGGCGAGGTTGCAGAGAAAGGGGAACACTTCTCCACTGTTGGTGGGGTTGCAAACTAATACAACCACTCTGGAAATCAATCTGGCGATACCTCAGAAAATTGGACATAATACTACCTGAAGACCCAGCTATTCCACTTCTGGGCATATACCCCAAAGACACCTTAGTACACAACAAAGATATATGCACCACAGTGTTAATAGCAGCTCTATTTATAATAGCCAGAAGCTGGAAAGAACCCAGATGTCCTTCAGAAGATGAATGGATACAAAAATTGTGGTACATTTACACAATGGAATACTACTCAGCCACCAGAAACAATGACTTGACCAAATTCTTAAGAAAATGGCTGCATCTAGAGAATATCATTCTGAGTGAGATAACCCAGTCACAAAGGAACAGACATAATATGCATTCACTGATAGTGGGATGCTAACCCCCAGAGGCTCGCACTGCCCCAGAAACAACTCACAGACTGTAGGAAGTCCAAGAAATAAAGAAAACAAAACAAAACAAAAAAATCTTTACACAACATGGAAACTTTGACTATTTTCATGTTACGTTTTGTTTTGCATGTACTTTGTGCTCATTGTAACTATTGGGTTTTCGATGCATACTGTCAAACCTTTAAAAAGATCAAGTACTGACTATTCATATAGATGTATGTAAAAATTATTTTAAAATCTGAAAAAAAGTACTGACAAAAATGTATTGTATAATTTTACGCAAAAAAATGCTTGGAATCTGTACATTTATCTTTGTTTTTTAAAATAAAGATGTTAAAAAAAAAAGAGGAGGAAAGTGGGGAAACAACAAGAATCCAAATGTGAATCTGGGTAATGGGGGCATTCAAGGAGGATTCTGTTGGTTAAATTATGCATTTATCCAAGATTCCATGATGAAAAGCTGGGTTTTAATAGCAAACAAGATATGACTCTCTCCTTCCTATCTCTCTCTCCCTACCTCCCGCCTTCCTTCCTTCCTTACACCCTCCCACTTTTTCTTCCTTCCTCCCTCTGAATGTGTTTCTGGTTTCTTTCATGAAAGTCTCAATACAATATGAAGCATTAAAGGTGTTTCTTAAACTTGTTTCCTTGAAGACTTTTTCAAGGCACTTCTAACCCCATGCTCTCTGAGTCTTCATTCAATTGTTCCCTGCAAACAAATTTCCCTTCTAAGCCCATGGCTTCTACCTGAAGAGGATAAAAGTTATTAAAGGTGGTAAGTAGAAGCCAAAAGAATATAATACAGATATGCATTATAGATGTATATATATATATATATATATATATATATATATATATATGCAGATGATAGAAAGATACACACAGAATATAATACACTTACTGAAGTAAATATACACAGATGATCTATAAATAAACAGACACACACATGCTCATGCATACACACATATGGAATATAATACAATTACTGAAGAAAATTTTGAGAGGTGATAAATAGATAAATAGATACACACACAGAAAGAGAGAGAGAGAGAGAGAGAGAGAGAGAGAGAGAGAGAGAGAGAGAATATAATACAATTGCTGAAGTAACAGCTTATCCTGGTTTGCTTTCTGTAACTGTGATAAGCATTATGAACAAACAGAACGTGGGGAATAGAGTTCATTACAGATTTTGTCATTATGGAAATCCAGGGCAGGAACTCAGGGCAGAAAACTGGAGGCAGGAAATGATGTGGAGACCATAGAATAGAGTAATCCTACTCCCTGGCTTGCTTACTCTTGCTTACCATCTTAAAAGTTCAGGCCCACCTGCCTAGAAAAGGTGCTACTGACAGTGGTCTAATTTCTCCCACATCAAATCATAAATCAAGCTGGTTCCCGTATCCACAGGCCTCTTTTATGAGTCAATTCTTCAACTGAATCTCCCTCAAGTGACTCTAGTTTGCATGGGTGACATTAAACATGAGCCAGTGCACAGGTGTAAGGTCTACACATACACTATTTTGACTCTGGGATTATTTAAACTATTAAACATCATCTCACTGATAAATGAAAAGGAAAACTACAAATTGTCCCTGGGCCTGAATGATTTTGTACATTGTTCAAAAGAGACAATGAATATGAAATGTAGGTTGTCTCATATTTTTAATTAGTTCCAGCCACTGTAAATGTTGTTTCCTACATTCCTAGTGGTCTTCCATAAGTTTTACAATTATTCCAGTTGATGATGTGTTCTTTATTCTGCATCCATCTACTTTTCCCAAAACAAGTTTCCATTTTTACCAATTTAACACAACGTAGGATGTGGAATTTACCTTACCATATGTAAAGTCCACACCAAACACTGGCAGCCAAGAGTCATCCAAGCTGACTATAAAAACCAGTGATTGCAACATAGACCGCTGAGATAGGAAGGCTATTCTGTTCTGTGTAGGAAGCAGAGGTGCAGGAGGCCAAAGCTGCCTCCCAAGAGGTAACATCTCATGTGTTCCTAAACATCTGTGTCAAATCTCACGTGTAGATTCCATGTGCCACACATGTTGTTCTTGGTTGTCTGTTGCTGTCCTGGCCTCTGTTCCAAATGCTTAGAAAGCTCTGTCTTCCCTGTGCCAGAACTGAACACCCTGCTGCCTGCCGGTGGAGAACAAGGAGGCTTTGTCCTTTCTTGACTTTACTATTTGATGTTAAAGCAACCAGCCGGGGAAAGTCTGGACTTAATGAGCCCTTCTTTGTCCTTGAAAGAGTCATAGAACACAGCTGCCAAACAGCAAGAACTGGAGTCTTACAGACCCTCTGTCATCCTTTAAGTAAGATTATATTTTACATGATCACTTACCAATGGCCTGAAAGCATCTACATCTATAAATCTCCCAAAAAGGAAAAGATGTGCTTTCTTTATCAACCACACTTTCCTGCATATCCTAAGGGCTCTTTGGAGAAAGGCAAATTTTCATTTAATACCAGGACGAAGGGAAGGAACAGGATTTACTAGAAAGTGGTCACTTGTAACCCACAAAGGGATTCCTATGTATCTCCTTTGAGATAAACACAGAGCTGGGATATATAAGTCTTGTTTAGAGTAGTACATATATTTCCTGGAACAGCCTTTCTAGAGACATGACAATTTGGGTAGAGGGGTGGCCTCTACCTTAGGACAAGCAAACAACTCCATAGATATCCCACCCAAAAAACTTTAGTTAAAAAAAAAAGTCATTTTGTTGCAATTTAACCATTAAAAGATATTCTAAGCAATAGTTTTATAAGACTATAACATCAGATTTAGCATTACACTGATGACTTATATCTTTTTCTAATGGTCTAGCTAGTTTTCACGACAACTTGACACAAGAAAGAATTATCTGAGAAAAGGTAATCTCGACTAAAACATGGCTCCAAAATATCCTGTAGACAGTCCTGTAGGGCATTTTCTTAATTAGAGATTGATATGGGAGGGCCCAGTCCATTGTGAGTGGTGCCACTTCTGGGCTGACAGTCCAGTGTTATAAGAAAGCAGGCTAAGAAAGCCATGAGGATGAACCCAGTGAACAACACCCTTCCATGGCCTCTGCATCAGCTCCTGCTTTCAGGTTTCCACCCTGTTTAATTTCCTGCCCTTACTACCTTCAATAATAAACTGCGATAATAAATAATAAAAAATAATAATAATCTCATTCTTTCTTACGTTGCTTTCGCCATAGTGTTTTATCATAACAATAGTAACTAACTCAGACACCTACTGAAGTCACATAAATTTACTTTAAATCCTTCCATTTTGTCACTTGTACATTTGAACACATAACTGCCATGATTGGAGTGGCCAACAAGAGTGATGAAGTGTGTTCCTGTCGTTCCCTCTTTAATAAGATATTTATGCATATCCAACATGACCTGTTGGACAGCTGGATTTATTAGATTCCATACCTTCTTTACAATGTAACCAAAATTGATTTGTTGTCAGCATGCTAATTGCCATCCCCTCATGAGCAGTCCAGCTGTTGTGGTGATGACAGGTCAGCACAAATGAGCTCCTCAAAGAAAATTTGCGTTTCAGGTCCCCTCATTCCCAATCTCTTTCTGGCCAGACTGAGGTTTTTGTGAGTGAAATCACGTGGGAGCATATCATTCAATAAGAGAAAAAAAACATCAGTGCTTTCACAATCATTTAGTGTATGTGTGTGTGTGTGTGTTATTCATGCTCCTATGTGTGTAGGTGGATCTCTGTGTGTGCAGATGCACAAGTATATGCATATCTGTGGATCCCAAAAGTTAACATTAGTCTCTTCCTCAACCACTCATAGCCTTATTTAAAAAGGCAGAGTCACTCCCCAAACCCAGAGCCCATGAATTACAGCTAGTCTAGCTACCCAGTCTACCCTGGAGATCCCTGAATCTATCTCTTGAGTGCTGAAATATAGGCAAGTATCCAGACTTCCCAGATTTTTCATAGGTTCTGGGATCCAACAACTAGTCTTCCTGTTTGAATGGCAAGTACTTTATCCAGAGCTGTCCTTGAGTCTCACAGACTCATTTTCACCTGAGTTTACACTGCTGAAACTGTATGAGAGCATAATGTGTCCCTCAAAGAAGAAATAAAACATTTTCTAATAACACAGCCTTCCCTCTGTGGACCAAAAGGATGGATTTTATGTCGGCATGTTTATAACAACAACAAAATACCAAAAAAACTATCCAAGAACCAACTTCTGTTTGTATAAATTGCTACCAAAAAATGAAGTGCTTGCTTGATTAGTGTAATTTTACAGAAAATGTTTGAAGACAGCTCATAACTGGCTTCCTGAAATGGAAAGTTTGACACTCTATCTCCTTCCAATTCCTTCCTTTGCTCTCAGTTATCCAACCCAGGTATCTTTCTGACTGAAGAACAACTGACTCTAAAGGCTGAAGGCCTTACTGTGATGACTAATTCTCATCTTCAGCAGCTGGAAACACAGGAGAGCAAGAGGAAGGTCACTTCAAATGGCCTCCATGCCAATTGCCTGATGTCCAGACTTCCAAAGAAGCAGTAGGAGACAGTGTGAATTCTTCATCCTCAATTTCCCTTTATATGTGTGATAACCCCCTTGCATCTTCTTCTTGAATCAAAAATAGGTCCAAAATATTATTAGCTAGGTTTTCTTTCACATTCCATTTTTCAAGTAAATGAGTCGTGCTGTTCTCCCAACATTTCTCTCTAATGAGCAGCTGTATTTGAGCTGAGGCAACAGTTACCCTGAATGTAACAAACAATGAAAATAATTGCTTGAAACTCAAACTGTGTGCAGACCTGAATCAGCTCAGTATACTATAGAGTGCAAACCTGTTTTTACTTTTCTTCTTTCCCATCCCAGCCTGTATCAATATTTACTATGATATTCTATCTTTTCCCTTGGTTGTAGTATAAGAAACCTGAACAATGTAGGACTATTTTTTCATAAAATATATCCTGTCTAAAATAGAGATTTTAAAGATAAAATTGAGGTGTGACAACTTAGGGTTGAATAGTCCATCAGAGGACTCATCCCTAAAGATGTTGGTAGCCCTAAACAGATATAGAAGTGAGTGACACTAAATAGACAACTCAGTTTGTGAGCTACTCATGCGTAGTGAGTCATTTCTTTACTCTCCCATAGTGACTCCTCCTATAACCATCCCTCCATTTGTCTTTGCCTGGTCCAATTGCACAACTCAAATACTAGCTTTGGCTCTTCTAGCTCTAGTCTTACAACTCCTGCACTGACCCAATCTAAGGCAGGCCAAACTCTCATATCAGACCCACACACAAAGAAAGAAATCGACATGTACAGGTCATTTCACAAAATCAAAAACAACATCAATAGTCAAGACAATTTTCTGCTGAGCTCACCAGTCCTGTAGAAATGTTCTACAATGAAAGTAACATACATGAGCCTCAGGACACAGGATCAAAAAGAACAGTTTCCAAAGAACTTTATTAAAGAATTCATGAAGTTTGAGTTAAGACATGAACAAAAACTTCATTGAGCTTAAAGAGGGTAATAATAAGTGCCTGAGTAATGCCTGAGAAAATACAGACACGCTGCAAATGAAAGGCAAAGCCAATTTGGAATAATAAATCAGAATTCAGGAAAAAGGAAGCTTAAAGTGAAAGGATGGAAAAACTATTCCTGCCAAGTGGTTTTAGAAAAAAAAAAGCACTGTCATTATAATAGCTAGTAAAATAGACTTAAAATTAAAATTAATCAGATAAGAACTTCATTTTAATCAAGGGAACAAATATTCAAAAAGGATACATGGAGCTTCAAAGATGGATCAGCAGTTAAGAGAACTCATTGCTCTTCCAGAGAACCTGGGTTCAGTTCTAGCACCCACATGGTAGCTCACAATATCTGTAGCTCTAGTTCCAGGGAATCTGATGTTCTCCTCTAGCTACCGTGGCAGAAGACACAAATGTGATGCACAGACACACATGCAAACAAAGCACCCATACATATAAAATAGAAATTAAAATAAACCATGTGTAAACAGAAGAAAAATATTGCAATCCTGAAAAGATATGCCACAAATTCCCATGCACCCAATTTTATTACAGCATACTACTGGAATTAAAAACACAAATTAAGATCAATCTACCAATAGTAGGTGATTTCTCTAATTAAATTAAATTACTTAATTAGATTAATTAATTATTTAAATTAATTTCACCTTAAACTAAAAAAGTATATATATAACAAGACAAAACTTCAGAATTTAATGGCATCTTACAGCAAATAGACTGAACAGATATCTAATAAATATCCTATTCAAACACTAAAAAATATATCTTTCATTTGGAAGCCCATGAGAGCTTCCTGAAAACAGTACACATTCTGAGACCCAAAATAAACTTTAACATTTTCATAAAAATTGGAAAAATTACATGAATTTTATCCGACAATTGTGCAATAAAACATAAAATTGATAAATTGCATAAATTCATGGAGATTAACCAACTCATTGATGAATAAAGAATGGGGTCAAAGAGAAACAAAAATAACACCAAGAAGTACAGGAAAATGAAAGCACAGTAAAACAAAACCTCTGGGGTCAATCAGAAACAGTTCTAAGAGGAACCTTTGTAATGCTAGTTGTTGACACTAAAAATCAGAAAGAGCACAGATAACTGACTTTATGATGCAAGAATTTAGAAGAACAAGAACAAACCAAACCCAAATCCAATAGATGGCAAGAAGTTCTAAAAATTAAAGAATAATAATGGGGTATTAAAAAAAATCAATGAATCAAAGAGCTTGTTCTTTTTGGAGGAAAATAAGATCTAAGGAAAATAAGCTTCATCTAAGTAAACAAATAAAAGCAAAATACAATATTAATTAACAGAATTATGAAATAACCATGAATCATTACAACAGACATAAAGAAATAAAAAATGTTATAAAGAAATACAAATAAATAAATAAATAAACCTGTTAAGTTGCAAAAAACTAAAAAAAAAAAAAAAGGATTAATTTTCATCCATCTACTTAAACTGTCAGAAGTAAATCAAAAAAAAAAATATATCAACAACCTCGGAGACCCATAAAAAATGAGGTGATTAAAGCAGTAATTAAAAGCCTTGCAAAAAAATAAGAAGGAAAGAAGGAAGAAGGAAAAGAAAGAAAAAGCAGGATGTAGGAAAAATTAGGAGGGAGTAAGATGTAATAATCCTCTAAAATACTAGAGAACCAAGTTTAGACACAAATCAAGAAGATCATCCAACATAATTTTATGATACAAGTCCTAGAAAAAGCAGGACTGAAAGGAACATACTTCAAAATAATCAAGACCATGTACAATAATCCCAAAGCCAACATTTTTCTACATGGAGAAACACTTGAAGCTGTCCCATTAAGATCAGGAAGGCAAATGTTCTGCCTGCTGTCCTCATTCCTTTTCAATGTAGTGTTCAAAGTATGAGCTGAAACAATAAGGTAAAAGGAAGAAATTCAGGGAACAAATGGGGAAAGGGGAAGTCAAATTATCCCTGTTGCTGTATGATATGCTACAACATCTAAGAGATGCCAGAAATTCTGCCACAATTTTTCTAGAAACAATCAACAATTTCAGCAAAGTAGCAGGATACAAAATCAACTCACAAAACTCTATAGCCAACCTATATGGCAACACCAAATTGAGAAGAAGATCATGACATGCTGCCACTTACAACTGGTCTCAAAGGCAATGACATTTCTTGGAATAAAACCCAATCAAGGAGACTGAATTAAAATTTTCAAATCACTGAAGAAAGAGATTGGGGCATAAAATAAAAAGCTTCACATGCTCACAAGTCAATAGAGTTAATATTGTTAAAAATGGCCATCCTACTAAAACCAATTTGCAGATCTGATGCAACCTCAAGCAAAGTGCCCAACTATTCTTCACAAAAATAGGAAAGCATCCTAAAATTTACAAGGAACCAGAAACATAGCCAAAGTCATCCTAAATAAAAAGAGCAGTGATGGGGGAAATTATTGTTCCAGATTCCAAGATATAATGTAGAGGTACAGTGTAGTACTAAAGTAAAACCAGACATCTAGACCAGCAGAATAAAGTAGAAGACCCAAACCTAAGTACCTGTAACTATTGCCTTTGAGGTTTGACTATTTATTCCTGATATATAATCTATATGCCCAAAGGACACTCCCTCCCTCTCCACAGATACTTACTCAGCCATGTTCATTGGTGCTCTGTCTACAGTATCTGGGAAATGGAGACCACCTAAACACCTTTCCATAGGTTAATGAATAATAAGAATGCAGTATATGAATACAATGATATATAACTATTTGGCTATAAAAGGAATGAAATAATGGGACTTGCAGGTAAAAAGAGTCTATTGAGCGCTAAGATTAATAGACCTAATCTGCCAGGATGGCTATGAACAACAATGACCAGCATTGTAAGACACCACTAAAAGTGTAGCACTTCCAATCATGTATTGGTGGTAATCAACAGCTGTCTAATTGAACTTGATGCCCATTTGACTGAAAGGAAGTCACGCCTGGTACTAGAAACCTTGCTAACTACTTGGGCTACTGAGATTTTGGATGTTAGAGGAGAAACCTCTTTCCAATTTACTAGACCAGCCTAACTCCAAACTACATCTAAAATTTACACTACAGAAAGTGTAACTCTCACCGTTCATTAAGAAAGATCTTCTCTAGAGCAGACTGAAACCATTACAGAAAACTACACCTGGTATAACACAGAAATGAACGGATGGTGGGCTCAGCCCCAGTGAATAAATTTACAACAAAAGTCCAACTAAAGCTCCTGGAACACTGTAAAGGAAAAGGACAGAAAGACTGTAAGAACATCAGGACCAAGAAATCTGGTGTGAGACTGTCTCCTGGACATGGTTTCCTCAAATGGCCCAAACAGTAACAGCATCAAAAGGTATGCTTATGTAGAAAGAGGGAAAATCTCACAGGATTCCATCCCTAGTCTAAGACATACAAGCATGACAGCTGAGAGAGATAGACCTAGTCTCCCGGAAAAAAACTTCCTGACTCCTAGTGATCGTCCCTGAAATCACATACGCACAAACCATAAGAACAGGCTCAGCAAGTTTCTTATGGATATTTGTACATGTATATATGTGTGTGCATGCATGTACACGCATGTGTCTGTGCATGCAGCATGAGGGCACGTTTGTAACACTAATAATCAAAGAAAAAGGAGCCAGAACATTAACATGTTTTGTAGTATAGTAGAGTCTGGGGGGACTTAAAGGGAGGGTAAAATGGGAAGGGCCAGTAGAAAAAAAGTAAGTGGGGAAAGCGATGTACCTATATTTTAATTTTAAAATATATTTAACAAGATAGAAATATGGCTCCCAAAACTAAAGTTATTTTATGCTATCAGCTTGGTGTCACACACACACACACACACACACACACACACACACACATTAGTATGAAAAGATTCAACCTGTGATTGTGACTTTGTAATTTGTTATTGCTTTGATAAATGTATTAAATATCAGGATAGGTATAAGAGATAAAATTACTTAATGATTCTTACTCAGCTAAACTCTGACCAATGGGTCTTTTGTGCATTAAAATTAGCATTGAAGAAAAGCAGTGTGCTCAGCAACAGGGTGACACATAGGTACAAAGATGTGAACTAAAAATGCCTAGAATTAGTGCAATACATTGTGATGTATAATTACCTAAGTCTTCGTGATCACACCTGCCTCCACACATTATCGGGGAAAATGGAACTCCTGTTCTGGTGAGCTCCTCCATTTACTTCTGCGACTAACACACACTTCTTTTCCATCTCTATAAATCTGTTAGTCTTTTCTGCAAGTTAACTTGAAACTTCAATACCAATCAGCTTTCACCCAGCCAAACTTCTCTTTCAGGAGGGGATTAAACAATTCATAGTACACGAGCTCTTCAGACTACATGTATGTCAGTACTGACTTTATTCAATTTTCTGACTCTTTGTTTGACCAGACTCAATAAGAATAAATTTTATGTTGAGATTGAATGTAGTTTTTTTAAACAAATTTGTGATTTGTGCTTAATTATTCAACTTATTAAAATTATATTTCTTCACCTAATGGTTTGTCAATGGTCTTATTTAATCATATTGTGGGAGTCAGGAGAGTTCAAGAGACTCCCATTTCAAATCTTCCTTCAAAAATTTATTGGAGACTGTCATATTGTCATCATGAAAGAATTTTTTTAAATATAAAGAAAAGAGCCATAGTCACTGAGAGATGAAGGTCTGCCCTGCTGAGCAAGGAACATTTCATGTTGGTCCAACAATCTGTCTATAACTAATTTGAGCCATGCACACATTTACTACCTCCAAAAATTTTAATTACTTTTCCTTAAATAAATGCATAATGTAACCTAACCGCATGGTCAACAGAATAATACACTGCTAAGTGTAGTTCCGGCTTAGGCTGTCCATTCTAAGTGGTCAGTTCTGGACACATACACTTTAGCAATGCTAAGCAGATTCAGTGGATTATAGGTATATGTGCCTGTAAGTGTGTGTGTGTGTGTGTGTGTGTGTGTGTGTGTGTGTGTGTATGTGTGTGTGTGTGTGTGTGTATAAAACAATAACAGAGAACGATCATGAGGGGGGGTCTTAGGGGAAGTATTAGGGGAGGGGCAGGAGCAATGTAAATGAAATGCTCTTGTGTAAAGTTCTCAAAACAATTAAAATATGTTTGCTCTTCAACAATAAGCCACTCCTATGGAGCCTTAATTCCCAAAACATAGCAGTAATATACTCTAAGTATGGAAAATGCTTTTGGTTACGTTATTTAGGAATGTAATAGATACTGCTACTAGCTCAGTCAGAAATTACCTCTCATAAATCACTTTCATTTTTTACAAAATCCAAGTTTTCCTCAAGATACTCTTATTAAGGCTCCTTTTTCAAAACTACGGAGGCTTCCGTTAGCTCTGAGAAGCATGCCCCTCTCCAGATGCAGAGACCGCCTTCAACCCCAACAGTGAGCCACATTTATCCAGGAAACTGGTTGGTTTACGCTGGGCTGGAGAGTGTATTCAGGGGAGACTGTCAGGACTGTAAATCCGATGAGAAAATTTGAAAACCAGAAGAAAACCATTTAGAGGTGTTTGCCTTTAGGCCACCACCAAACTACAGCTGCCATCTTGAGGTAACGAAGGAAGTCATCCTGAAGAAAATGCTGAGGTGTGTGGACTAGAAAGATGATATGACAGGAAGGCAGGATTTTGATGACATCGAAAATGCTGAATTGACTCACCTTGGAACGGCCCTCCTCCAGGGTTCTTGCTGTGCGAGATAATGAATCCCTTCATTATTTAAGACATTTTAAATTGGGATTCCTAATACTCACGGCCAAAACCATCTCAACTAAACTACAGCAATAGCATTTTATGAGACTATCAAAGATGCCTGACCTTACTACAGGGGAGGGAAGTTTCTTCCCACATGGCCTGTTCCAGGACTGTTCCCTGTCAGCTTCCGGCTCTATAAGCAAGTGTGGGAGCTGGAAAAGATGAAAGACGATTCAAAGTCCAATCAAATATGAAAAAGCAAGAGCAGCACAGAATGCTTGCCAGGGAAGGGTAGTGATAAACAGGGGACAAACCCAAAGCTACAGCTTTTGCTAAATCTATCACTCTGGAATCTCTACACAGAGCAATTGACACCTTCAGGTTCTCTGAATGAGTCAGGTAAGCATGTAGAAATGACAACTGGCAATGGCCAAGGTGAATATAATTCGACAAAGTCATAGCTTTTGTACATTTTGGTAAAGCTCTAACAAGGAGCCCTAGTGGTTGTAACTCCTACATTTAAAGTAAACTGAATTGTCTACCATGGTTGTCATAAACATTTTTTCTGTAGTGTTTCTGTTTTGTTTTGCTTTTTGTGGCTTACAGACATACTTAAATAGTTAATCTAATGTGGAGACTTAAAGATTTGATTCATTAGTTCATTTTGTTATGTTTTTAGTCATTTTGGGTTCTCAGAAACTTGAATTACAACTACATAGAATTCTCATAGACCTTGTCCCCCACAGAAAGATGCTTTCCCCCATTATCAACCATCCAAGGTGCAGGATCCCAAGCGTATACAATGGCACATTTGTTACGCCAGATGTTTACATAGGCACATCATTGTCAGAAAAAGGTGGTAGTGTACACTAATATTGGTTTTGTGTGTGTGTATGTGTGTGTGTGTGTGTGTGTGTGTGCATATCCTCATTTGTATAATGAGTATCAATCATTTCAGTGATATATAGAACTCACTGAACCTCAAAGTTCATTTCCCTCATTACCCTCAAATTCCTATGATTCACGATTTACCTTCCGTCTCTCTAAAGTCCCTGACAACCTCTCTACTGTCTATATAGTTTTGTCTTTTCTAGAATAGATAAGGAACTCTGCAGTCTATAGACTTCCCAGATAGGCTCATTCACTTAGAGATATGGACCTGAGTCCCCATAAAGTTCCCTACCATGATAGCCACTTCTCTTTTGTACTAAATCATGACCTGTAATTGGGATCTACCACTGTGTATTTACTTGCTTACCTACTAATGTGACCAAGATGTTTTTAAGTTGGGAGAATTATGAATAAATCTGCTGTAATCATCCCTAGGCAGGTTTGCACATGGATGCAAATTTTTATTTAACTTAGATAAATTGAAAGGTTTTAGAGTGAAACATGACATAGTATCTTCCAACATGTTTTATTTCTTACAGCAGTGAGTAATGTTCCTTCCAATTTCTGTAGGCTTCTAATAATGTCAAGGGCTATGACCAAATATAGACAGTACATCAAAATAACTAAGATTTAGACCTGGCTTTATACACTTTGTAAATTTCCATGGTGAAATTGACACTGCCTAGAATCTAGATCCAACAAATATCTACTGAACTTTCCTCTGAACATATCTCAACAGTGGGGCATCACTTATTTCTGGAAGCCCCAGTTCTGAAAGCTAAAGTCAGATCGCAGCCAAAGAAACTGGGATGACTGTGTCAGAAGATGGGAAGAAAACACTCAGTCTAGAAAGAAAAGTACTCAGAGGAACTGGAGGAAGAAGTCACATCTTCTCATTGACTGTGTAAGGTCTGGTGTGCAAAGGAGGAACTGCCATTTGATAGCTCAGAAATAAAGGCAGAGAGAACTAATCTGTGGAACTGACAGGACAACCCAGAGCAATACATAAAACACTTTTCAGGCCATTAAATGTTCAGCCATGGAAATGTCTGTTCCTGGAAAAATGGTAAATTTTCTCATAACTGCAATTCCCCCAGAGGCTAGATGATAAAAAGAAGTAAAACCAGAAGGGCTATGAAGGGAACATTTGCTTCCAACAGAGAATGGACCAGAATACCTTGAAGGCTGCTTTAATTCTGAGATCGAGCCAACCAGAAAGGAAGCATCCGCTGGACTCACCTATTTCTGTCTATAGTGTACACGGCTGCCGCAGAGTGAGCAACTGCGGTGCCAGACATTCCTTGCTTCATATTTCTAATCCTCACAGCAACCCAAAATAAACAGACTGCTTTTCACAGGATTTGTAGAGCAAGAAATCAAGTTTCTTAGCCTCTGGCTAAACTGCCTTTAAGCTCCATAAGTGGACCAAGCCTAGTGTCATAGGCCTGAAATCCCAGCTACACAGGAAACTGAGGCCACAGGAATGCCAAGGCCTCAGAAGGTACAGTGTCTGTTCAGGGCCTGGTGGATAAACTTATAGAGAGCTTGTCTTATTAAAAAAATGTGAAAAATAAATCTGGAACACAGTACGCTTTGACTGGAAAGCACTTGCCTAGCATGTGTAACGACCTAATAAAAATGTATAGGGAAGGCGGGGAGGAAGGGAGGGAAAATAGAAGGGATGAAGTGAGACAGAGAGACAGACAGACACACACACACAGAAAGATACACATACACACAGATACACACACAGATACGGAAGCACACAGAGACAGAGAAACAAAGGGGGAAGAGAGAGAGATACTGCTTGAAATCATGGTTTTTTCAAAGCTACAAATGTAATGAGTTCTCAAAGGCTACAGAATAAGCACAGGCTCTATGTTGTACTTGGGTCTCTGATAATTTGTGACCATCTAAAATTTTCACTTCTGCCTCACAGCAACCTCAGTTCACTTCAGCTGATGTTACTTTCTTCTCCAGGCCCATGGGCTCCTGCCAATGAGGCTCCCACCGATTTTCTTTTCCCAGTTGCAATACTGTTTCTACTTATCACCCCTTCTTTCTAAACACCAGGAGGCTCCAGGACAGTCAGAATCTACTTAAGCTTTTGATGACTCTAAGTTAAGTCAAATCCTGAATCTTGAAGCATCTCATGGCATTTATACTCACTCTACTCCTATTGCGTGTGTGCAGTGTGCTTTTAAATACAATTTATTGAGCATGTGGCAAGGGGCGACAATCTGGGCAACAAGAATTGTGCTTCCCATAGTTTGTGTCAAGAAACAATAGTCTGGGTAACAAGAATCATGCTTCCCATAGTTTGTGTCTGGTTTCTCCAACCAAACTCTAAAAGTTCCTCCTAAAACACCCATCCAAAGTTGAATGTAGAATCACAAAATGAAGATAAAATGCTTTGATTAAAAAACAAACTAACTAACTAACAACTAAGAGCACCAAAGAGCTTAAATGATTTCCTCAGGACCACAAAGGTCATTTGTATCTCAGCTAGACTTTCATTGCAGTCTTTACCAAGCTAGTCACACACACACACACACACACACACACACACACACACACACACACACACACAACTTGTATTATAAGGACCTGTGAGGCAGTTCCCTGGCAGAGTATTTGATTAGCATGTGCAAGCCAAGAGTTCAGTCTCTAGAGTAGAAAAAAAAATATTTTTGATGACAAATAGCATGAAGAAATTCTGCTAGACACAAACCAACCAAATGGAAAGTGCTAAGATAGAATTAGCTCACCAAGGAGCACGAGGCATACAGAATGTTAGTAAGGTTCTCTTCTATTTAGGGCTAAGCATACAGCTCAAATGTGAAATGGTTGTTTAGCCTGCACAAAACTGAAAATATCTAATACCGCATGGTCTTTGGCCCAGTGATACATGTCAATAATTCCAACACTCACGAGTAGAGACCAAAAATTCAAGGTCAACTTTGGCTACATAGTGAGGTGGAAAGTAGCTTGTGTTACCCGGGATGCCATCTTGAAATAAAATAATAAACTCTTTTCTCTGCTCTGGGAAAAGTAAATCAGAAACTCTGGATATTGTAACATTTTTTAATGATATTTTGCCACAGCCAAATCTCAAAAACCAAACTCTGTCAGAATAGTTAGTGTCAAAGCTCACAAATACACGAAAACTTTTATTTTTAATGAAGTCAGTAACTCTGTGGTGTTGAGAACATACTGAACAAATAAATCTGGGAAATGCTAGTCTCGTGCCAACATATTTAAAGAAAAGTATTATATCATCTTCAAAGCATCTCTTCCATGACACAAAGGGAGAAAAATAAAATGTCTTTTAACAAACTGAAGTGATGTGGAGAGAGCATTAAAATCAGAGAACTGGGTAGAAAACACATCAGAACTATATAGATTATTTTGAGAGAAAACTGTTTTATCAAACTGGAAGTTCATATGAATGACCAGCAGTACCCTTGAGGTTTCTGTCCACATTTATAAAGGCTGTCCCAGCCGATTTCATAGAAAATGTTGAATGACTGGCTCCAACACACATCAAAATATAGAAACTCAGTATGTAAAGTGACTGATAGCAATTTTTAAATAAATAAATAAATATATATATATATATATATGTATATTGGATCAGTTTAGTGGTTCCAAATGTTTTTACTGGAAACTTTAAATGAAACACCTAAAAGGGTGGCTAGAAAAATGGCTCCGGGGTAAAGTGTACCAACAACTGCTGCTGAGGATCTGACTTCAATTCCAAACACAGTCAGGTGGCTCACAACCACTAGTAACCCAGGTTCTAGGACTCTAATGGCCTCCCTACCATCCTCAGGTACCTGCACTTATGTGTGCATAGTCACACCCAGGCGTATACATACATATAAGTTAAAATTAAGATAAATCTTTAAATGAAACCATTGAATAGCAAATGGTTTCTCTGGTCCCTGAGTAAACAATGGTCTGGCTTTTTATGTCAACTGATCAATGGTGTCACCACCTCTAGAAACCTCTTATTCAGTCACTTCTCATTCCAAATTCTCCTTCTTAGCGTCAACTGTGATCCTTCTTTAACTTTCGGGTGAGTACGTTCCCTTAGGTTGTTAGGGGAAGCCCACAAAAGGAACATAGCCCCAACATGAGTTTCTTTCTCTAGTCATGAATTCATTATCTTTTTTGTCTCACCTTTTAGCAAGCTCTCTCTCTCTCTCTCTCTCTCTCTCTCTCTCTCTCTCTCTCTCTCTCTCTCTCTCTCTCTCTCTCTTTCTCTCTCTCTCTCTTTCTCTCTCTCTTTCTCTCTCTCTCTCTCTCTCTCTCTCCCTCTCTCTCTCCCCCTACCCCCCCCACACCACAACCATACAAAATTCTTCTGGTAATAAAATATATGATATCTTCCCAAGTACACAGAATGAATCTCACAGACTTTGTCTCAGAGGTACACTAAAATAAAAAGAATCTTTCCTGGGGTTCTGCTTTTTTGTTTTCTGTTTTGCTTTCTTTGGCTTTTGTTCTGTTGACTGGACAGTATCAGCATCTTTGCAGGAATATGTCTGATAATCTTCTGGAACATCATTCAATATAGCTTCTGTTCCTGATAACAGCAGTCCTCAGTTTTTTAATTAGGATACTGAAGAAAGGTTTTGACCATTTTCTGCATTGACCTGCAGCCTTAGAACAGACAACATCTATATCTACTATTAGTCAAAAAAAAAAAAAAAAAAAAACCTGCTACGACTGTCCTCATAAAAACACATGATGCTGTGTAGCCGAGTATGAAAAAGGTTTAGTATTCATAGTAATATAGTTCAGATTCTATTTTACGTTCTATAGGAGGTACTGCTATAGTTTCTATGGTAAGTGATCTTTAAAACCTACTAAATTTAGGAAATTTTCATCTAAATATCATTGTCCAGCTCACTAAAATTAGCTTACATTTTGTACTTTCAATGTTTCATTGGTTAATAGGAGTAGATATTACACCAGGCATTTTTGCCTAATATCACACAAAGGGTTGCATTAGGTATTTCTTTTGAACAGGTAATTTTGGAACTATTTAAATTCTCAAAATATAAAATCACCAGCTACACAGACACTAAGACTAGCCTGGTATGAGTTATTAGTCAAAAATAATCATTTCTAATTTGGTCCAACTAGAAACATTAACACAATGTCATTAAAAAGAAAAGTGGTTTTGTATAATTTGAACCCATGACTCAAAAAAAACAGTTCACTATCTCAGTCAGAGAGCATGCCTATCCTTATAGCTTCTGGACTTTTAAAAAAAATTTTATTATATATTTTTTGTATTTACATTTGAAATGTTGTCCCTTTTGCCCACCCCATTCCCATCCCTTCTCACTCTACTTGTCTTTACAAAGGTGCACAAGCTTCCAGTCACCCTCTCCACCTCAGTGCCTTGGCATTCCCCTTCATTGGTGAAACATGCCCTCCCTGGACCAAAGGCCTCTTCTCACATTGATGCCAGACAGTGCTATTCTCAGTTCATATGCAACTGGAGTCATGGGCCTCTCAATGGGTGCTCAATGGTTGGTGATCTAGTCCATAGGAGCTGTGAAGGATTTGGTTGGTTTACAGTTTTATTCTTCCCATGAGGCCAAAACCCCCTTCAGCTTCTTTATCCCACCCCAAGCACCCTCACTGGAGTCTCTGTGCTCAGTCTGCAAGTTTTGTCTTAAGAGACCTACAAATACATATCATCTTGGAAGTAGAAAGCAGTTCTCTCTAGATACCAAATCTCTCTATACTTTGACCTTGGATTTCCCTGTCTCTATAACTAGAAGTAAATTTCCCTTGTTCACTAATTACCCAGGCTGTGGGATTTTGTTATTGTACCAAGAATGTACTTTAACACTTACCTTGGAAAAATAACACATGTTCTCATTCATACATTTGGTTTCACTCCACCTATAATTCATGCCCTGACTCATGTGCATCTCTTATCACGCTGGAATCACTTCAGATAGTGCAGAGTCCCAGGAAACATTCTGGCTGAAATTGGAGTGAAAAAAATCTAAACTCATGACCATATCCATATTATTTCTTCAAGTAGATCCCCTGTTTCCTTCACACAAATTCAAACAGAAACAAGAAGTTTTTCTAAAGTCAAGAAGAAAATCCTTGGGAAGATAAGTCATGTTAGCGATAAAAATATTTTAATATAGTGATACATAGAATTCACTATTTTCTTGTGAGGTAATTTTATTTAGTAGTGGAAATTTTTAGATTCACTACCTTAGTTAAAGCAGGTTGGTGACATATTGTGATTAGGCAATCTAAAGAAGCAATTTTCAATAAGCTACACCAAGTTTTTTTTATAAATTTCTCTGCCTGACTTGAATGTATCTACTGTAGAGAAATTTTAACACAACAACATAGCTTTTCTGGCAAGGAATCACACATCAGAAGAACATATAGATCTGTGTGATCCAGCAGGAATGGCACATGTTTAATTGCTCTGACTGGAATACAGGCATAACCTTAGTACACACCTTTAATCCCAAACAAGGTAAAGTAAGTTTGTAGAATTAATCACCATGTTTGAAAGTGACATCTAATTGACAACTGATGAGTCAAAGAAAAATATGATAGAATGAAGCAGGGATGGGATATGCCCAACTTTCAGGAAAAGAGCACAGGAAAAAGGGGCTGTGGAATGGCAGCACAGTGGGCAAGGCAGTTTTACCAGGAAATTTACAGAGATGGGTTGTGGCTGAAGACAGAATGAGCCGGAGAATAAAACAGGGACAGATTAATTAGAACAGATTACCACTTAGTTTGAGGATAAGCATAGCAATTCAGTTAGAAGCCAAGAGAAACCAGACTGAAACAGTCAGCTTGGAGAGGACTTTAGAGCCAGAACAGCTGAGTTCAACCAGACAGGCCGTGTTTAGAAAGATCTAGAAAGGATAAGCTATTCAGTAGTAAGCCTCCGAGAAGATAATTACATCTGGTGAATAAAAGATATTTTTACAATCTCCTTCATTGTTGTATACTATTTTAATACACATATAATTGCAAGTACCTAATTCCTTATCACTATAGTGAAATGCAGTGAGTATGTGCCATGAAATCTATGTCAAAGATCTGAAAAAGCTGTGTAAAACAGAAAAGAAATTGACACCAAGAATACAATATTGGCTTCTAGCCATGTCATTGCTGTGGCCTGAATATGTTCCACATCCCAAATCATATGTTAAAAACTAATTGTCAATGTGACAGTATTAAGTAATATGACTTTTAAGGGGTGATTAAGATACAAGGGCAAAGCTACCATGAACAAGATGAATGGTTTTCTGAAAGAACTAGAAAGACACCTTTTGTCCTTATACTTTCTGCTGCATGAGCTGCAGCAAGAGTGGCCCATCACCTTATAACAGACAGCAGTTATCACTAAACATCAAATCTGCTCTGGCCTTGGACTTCCTAGCTTCCTTAATCATGAGAAGGTTACCTCTCTTACTTATTAATTATTCAGTTTAAAACATTCTGTCATAGTGCTAGCAATGAACAAAGACATCTATCTAAAAGAAATCATTACAAGTCTCTAAGCATCCATTCTTAAACATTGAATATATTCTGAGATTGCATAATAATCTATGACTAAGCAAATGTTTTTTGAAAATATGTCAATTTGTGAGTACAAACAAAAAGTTTTTCATAATTCTATAAGACAACTAGCACATTTGACTTACAAAATGAAAATAGCTTAAGAGAAATATCAAAGATGTATATGGTTTATATTTCTCCCTTTAGCACACAATTGCCAAGGCATTGTCCTGTGGCAGCCAGATGGAAGAGTTTCACTGGAGAAACTAACATAAGATTAAGAGGGAAAAGCAAACTTAAAATTGCAATAAAATGTCCTAAGAATTTAGAAGCCATGACTACCTCAATTTTCCACTTGTTCTTTTTGTAAAGAAGAGTGAGGGGTATTATGGTAAAGGATAGGACAATGGTAACTGCAGGTCATTATGCTAGCTGCACCACCAAGTGAAAAGGAGTACTATAATCCAAAATTCAACTCTTAGGTTTGCACTTTGCTAATCTGAGGAATTTTTTCCAAAGACAAGACCACATGTTTTGTTTAGTAAAGAGAAGATTTGAACACAAAAGCAAAAATCAACAAAGAAACAATGTAAGCAGTCAAGACAAGTGAAAATATTTAACGTTTTATAAAAAGGAAATATAAACTACAGGAAATTAATAATTAAACATAGTCACAATGCCCTAAGTGCTTTTTTTTACTGTTTGAAATTCTTTGAGCTTATTCATTTTTAAGATGCTTTATTTCCAGTTCAAAAGTAATGGCAAAATGCTAATTTTATGACTTAATTGATGAGAACATATATTCTTTTATTTTCTAAAAACATTTTAACACGTTTTCAAGGTATTCTAAAGCCCTCTTTTTAGTATTAGACAAGTTTGCCTATGTAAAAATACATAATTTACACCAAAAGATAAACTATTCAATCGGTATTTGTAAAGGCACACATACACACTCAAACAAACGCAAGCAATTAATGCTCTTTTCTCACCAAAATCATTATACTCATTTCTTGACCCTTTCAAAGCAATTCCTTAAAAGTATATGAATGAACATATACATCAAACAGATACTGCAATTCTCAAAGGTCATTTTTTTTGATTTATATAGTAATAAAACATTCAAGGCAACTGTCAAAAAGTAGCTGGCACAGCACCACACTGGGCTGACATCAAAGAAGTTGTTGATGTTAAAGTTTCTTTCAAACCAAAAAAAAAAAAAAAAAAAAAAAGCAATAACTTAGTTTGAGCTCTGATGATCCTGAGTTCCCACCTCATGAACAGAATCAAGTTATTTTTACAAAACACAAAAAAAGAAACTCTGGCATGGAAATATGTCATAATTCAGAATAGTCATCAAGTCTTAGAAAATACTCCAGAGGGAGAATAGTGTACCAGATCCCTAAGGATGTCTTCACTATAAAACATATATCCATTATTCCCCAATCGTCATCTCTTATCATTAATGATGATAAGCATCTTCCTTAAGGAATTAAAGAAGATACAGACCCCCCATAACATACCTGCTGGATCATGGGAATGTAGGTAAAGCATAGAGATGGGGTCAAAGCATTGGAGTAGGGCCATGTCTTAGCTCTGATGTGAGGCCAATAACTGAGACAGGGTCAATATGTCCAGAGAAATCCAAACGAAGCATAAAACCCACAGGGTCAAAAAAAGGACTGCCCTCTCAGTCTGTCATCTAGTCTAGGATAAGGTGGACACTCAAGTCTTTTGTTGTGACAGAACTGCTGGAAGAAATCATCCAGATGGCCAATAAGAAATTATAAACTACAAAGAAACAGAGAGAACATAGCTCAGTAGGGAAAGCATGAGACTCAGTCTCATAGATTTCATCAACACAACATTATTTAATGGTGAAAGCAGCTAAATAAAGTGAGTCTTGATTGAATTTAACAAAGGAATCAAGTAGTAAAGTTTATCTAGCTATCTGTGTGACTGGAGAAACCAAGTGGGGGTCTATTAAAACTTATGGTTGTAAACAAGAGTGGATGGATGAAGCTAAAGACCTGAGTCTGTAAAGTAATAAAACAAACTTCAAAGCCATGGCCCTTTGAGAACGTTTGAGTCTTAAGATAAAAGTACAGATCACCTTATAATATAGCTTAAGGTCAGGGATGGTGATTCCCCCAAAAGTTTTCTTCTTGTTGAGGATGGATTTCGCTATTTGAGGTCTTTTGTTATTCCAGATTAAATTGCACATTGTTCTTTCCAACTCAATGAAGAATTGGGTTGGAATTTTGATGGGGATTGCTTGGTACAGAAATAGGCACGTGGATCAATGGAATAGAATAGAAGATCCAGAAATGAGCTCTCACATATATGGTCACCTGATTTTTGACAAAGAAGCTGTAAACATTCAATGGAAATAGGACAGCCTATTCAACAAATGGTGTTGGTCCAACTGGCACTCAGCATGCAAAATAATGAAAATAGACCCTTACTTATCTCCTTGTACAAAGCTCAAGTGTAAGTGGATCAAAGATCTCTACATTAAACCAGGTACACTGAAACTATTAGATGAGAAAGTAGGGAAAACCTTAGAACACATAGGCACAGGAGAAAATTTCCTGAACAAAGCACCAGTGGCTCATGCTCTAAGGTCAAAGATTGACAAATGGGACTTAATGAGATTGAAAAGTTTCTGTAAGGCTAAGGAAACTGTCAAGAAAACAAAATGGCAGCCAACAGAGTGGGAAAAGATCTTTACCAACCCCACATCAGATAGAGGCCTAATATCCAAGGTATACAAAGCACTCAAAAAGCTAGACACCAGAGAATCAAACAACCCTACTAAAAAATGGAGTACAGATCTAAACAAAATGTTCTCAATTGAGTAATATAGAATGGCTGAGAAACATCTAAGGAAGTGCTCAACATCCTTAGCCATCAGGGAAATGCAAATCAGAACAACCCTGAGATTCCACCTCACACCAGTCAGATTGACCAAGATCCAAAACTCAGATGACAGCAGATGCTGGTGAGGTAGTGGAGAAAGACCACTTCTCCACTGTTGGTGGGGTTGTAAACTGATACAACCACTCTGGAAATCAGTCTAGTGATTCCTCAGAAAATTGGACATAGTACTACCTGAAGTTCCAGCTATTCCACTTCTGGGCATATATCCCAGAGACTCTCCAATATACAACAAAGACACATGCACCACAATGTTCATAGCAGCTCTATTTATAATAGCCAGAAGCTGGAAAGAACTCAGATGTCCTTCAATAGATGAATAGATACAAAAATTGTGGTACATTTACACAATGGAGTACTACTCAGCTATCAGAAACAATGACCTAACGAAATTCTTAAGAAAATGGTGGCATCTAGAGAATATCATCTTGAGTGAAATAACCCAGTCACAAAAGAACAGACATAAAATGCAGTCACTGATAATGGGATACTAACCCCAGAAAGCTTTGAACACCCCAGAAACAACTCAAAGACTGCATGAAGTTCAAGAGAAAAAAAAAACATTATGCTCAATCCTTACACACCAAGAAAACGTTGACTAATTCCGGGTTACATCCTGTTTTACGTGTACTTTTTGCTCATTTTAACTGTAAGACCTTAATGCACACTATCAAACCTTTGGGGAAAAAAAGCCAAGCACTGACAAAAATGTATTCGTATACTTTTATGCAAAAATGCTTAAAATTTGTTCTTTTATCTTTGTCTTTTAAAATAAAGTTTTTCAACAAAAAGTACAGATCACATAAGAACACAGTCTCCTGGACTAAAACATCAGACTGGACCAAACACTTTGGTAATATTTGAAATGGAAGCTATGATGAAGAATCAATATAGAAATGGAAGGTGGCCCTTGCAATCAGAATAGATGAATTTGAACTAAGATATAGTTGCATTGGTAGAGATACGCCTAGCATGCACAGGGCCCAAAGTTCCATCCCTAAACCACAAAAAAAAAAGTTGAAATATTACTGCAATTTAAGCACTTAGAAAGTAGAGGCAGGAGAATAAAATAGTCTAGGCCATCCTTAGCTACATAAAATGTCTAAGGTCAGCCCCAGCTACTTGAGACCCTTTATTAAACCAAACTAGAAGAGTCCCGGCTCTCTCCTCCAGTCACGTGAAATCAAAATTTGTTTAAAAGAAAATTGGTTAAAATAAAATAAGATACACTTGGCAGATATTTTCTATCAATCCTAAGAGAAGCATCTGCTGTACCTGCATATTCATACAGCATGCCATAGTCTTTTTATTTATTCTAGCATGGGTTAAAATTGAGCTCTGTTTTCTCATTAACAATTCTCTCTTTTATAAGCCAAAAATTCAGCTCATAAAAATTTTACAAGAAACTGTCATGAAAATGTTCCTGGTTTTTATCAAAATTCAGTATAAAGTAAATCAAACCCACTGTTCTTTTTCAGTCAACAAGCTGCTACGTTTCTATCAGTAAGCACATTAGTTGTCTGGAATTGGTATGTTGTTTTTCTCTAGCCCATTAGACTCCCATTTAACACTGTTCTCCTTGCCAATCAAAATAGAAATATTGAATACTACAGTAACCAATCAAAAACCCCAGAGTACTATAACATTTGGACAAGTACATTAATTATAAACTAGAGAATCAGCAATAGACATATATGGAAAAACCATTTAAACTATTGCTGTATAATTAATTTTAATTTCATTTCTATTATATGACAAAAATTATTTTAGGGCATAACCCCAACTCCTCTGTATACATCTCTTACCACCATGGCTTAAAGATAATTAAATATGGAATACTGCCAGAATAAAATACAAGGAGGTGAAAATGCTTGTTTTTATCACTAATGTTGCTTTAAAAATCACATGGATATTTTTCAAATAATGACACACAGTGAGTCCAGTACTTAGTAATAAGAACAAACATTTTACACAGAAAAGTCTGTCACAGACGAATTTGGTAGATATGCAGTTACCTATGACTACAGAAGGCTGGGACTGAAATAGAACCTGAAGGCATGTCCATAGGGACCAGAGAGGACAAACAACCCTGAAATTATACAAGATACATGGTTTTCCACATGTTCACTGCAAACGAAAGACGGGAGAGCAGAGCAGAGCATAGATTTTAGTGGGCTCTAAGCTCTCAAACAAGTAAAAGCATCCACTTTAATTCAAACTCTTCATGTAAGAAAAAAGAGACCCGGTTTATGTTCTAGGGTTGTTCAGGGTCATAAATCTTATTAGGTCCTATTTCACATGACACTGGTGTGTTATTGAAATGCTTGGCCTCCATCCACATTACCCTGAGAACAACAGATCCATGAAGAATCTGAGGAAACTCTATGATGCACACATCAGACTAGGAAGCTTTACAACGGGGCCTGTAGAATGAGAAAGTACAGCACTTCAGTGTTTGCTTGTTAATCTAGGCTGAGCTTCTACTGGGAAGGACAGAGACTTGAAATTCGAGGATGTAGGAAGTAGTATAGCCTTGCTCCCAAATGCATAGCACCTCATTTTTTCAATCAAGACAAGTTGTAGACACACAATGGCAGGAAGTTTTATAGCTGGAAGTTAGAGTTTCCTAAGTCTTTTAACACCGTCAGGTTGGCAGCATGACCATGGACATGGCTCTGCAGCCTGGCTCTCTAAATTGGAATGTAGCCTGCTTCACTGTCCAGGAACAGGAGCTTACATAAGGGTCTTAGTTCCCTGTGCCTGTGTCTAACATAGTGGGGACAATGACAGTCCCAGATGTGGGTTACTCCAAAGTTAAACAGAAATATATCTTCATGTTTCTTCGATAGATACCTCTGGGAAAGAATGAAAAGTCACAGAGGTGAGAACAGCGAGACAGCTATACAAAACTAAACTGCAGATAGCACTTCAACAAGCACTGGGAGCTTGAGCCAGCCAAGGTCTTGGGGATGACCTTGTAGAATTGTCTCCCCAAAGGGTGAAGGGTAGAGAACGTTCTTACCAGCTCTCTTCAACTCATGCTTGAAGGTTGACCAGAGATGCTAAGTCCTCTTCAATTTGTGCTAAGATGACAACAGATCTAGTGACTTCCTGATACTTGAGAGAAAGCCTGGGAGAAAAAGCAAACTGACAGAAAGTACAGTTGAGGTAAGTATCTCGGCATGAGTGTGAGCTATCACAGACTATCTGCCAGACCAATGACTGCAATCAAAGTCAAGTCAAAGGACTGTGACACAGAACACTGGAAGCACTGGTCACTAGGTATGCTGTCTACCTCACAGCATTGTAGAGACAAAATAAATAGATTCCACAGATTGGGACAAACCTAAAAAAGACTAAGAGATCATTGTAGGTTACATCTGATCTGATTATTATTCTTTTAGAATTTAGTAAGAAAATAAATAATAAAATTGCTGTGAATAACTTTTAAAACTTCAACAGGCAATAAAGAAGCATTGGTCAACCAAATCTAAAGGCTACAAGAAATGTGTATATTAGGATGTAATGCGGCAGCAAGTAAAGAGCACCCTAGTCTACACAGGGGACATGAGCAGATGTGGTGTCCACATGGATGTACAGGAATAGCTTTGGGTACGAAAGTAATCAGAGAAAGAACAAACATGGGGTTTGAGACAACAATGAGGGGTTCCAGGGTCCCATGGGAACAGTCAGTCAGTAGAGTTCTATCATGAAGAGATGTAGGCATAGTCATAAAAAGGACAGTCGCATTTGCCTTAGATTAAACTGAATTCTAGAAACAATGTACAATACAATAGGAGAATTAGTGGTTCATGAACTTGGTGGAGGTTTGGAGCATGGCTTGGCAGAGAGTTCTAAGAGTTCTTATATTTGAATATAAAATGTCTTTTACATGCATGTATGTTCAATACCTTTGTTCTCAGATAATATGGTTATTTCAGAATATTCAGGAAACTTTAGAAAGTATAACTTTTCAGAGGAAATGAATACATTTTTTAGTATATATACATCTCGCTTTGATCTTGTTTTTGCTCTACTTCCAGACTCTCTCAAAGGGAAGCAAGTACCCCTTCTGTACACACTGACCATGCATCCTCTGTGATGTTTTTACACAACTAGATGGTGTGAAGCATCCTTGGAATAAAACATCTGAGACTATGGTCCAGAAATAAGCATCTGTCCTTGAAAAGTTTCTGAATACTTTCTCAACAATAATAAAACTAACAGAGAGGCTACTACCATAGTCCAAGTCCTTCATGAACAGGAAAGGATGAGAAGGAGGAAGTAAATTAATACTGTGTTTTGGGTCTGTTGACTTTGAGGAATTTACCAAGCCTACAACAGCTATGGTTAGTTCCCATGGTAAATTCAGAGAAACAGCCCAGGTTGGGTGAAAAAAAAAAAAGAATCAGAGAGGCATCATGATGTTCTCAAAGGCTTTTAAACTGGAAGTTGACTTTAGTAAATACACTTGTGGTGTTTTAAAAATCTACCAAGGTTACTAGAACTGCTTTTGAACACCACTAATTTATTACATCATCATTGTGGCAGACACTAGGGCTATGGCACTTGGGTAGTTTATAATATGATGTGGATTAATGTTATGTCTGCAATTCGACTGCTCATGATTTATTGCTTTTCAAATATTGTTCTCTCCAGGAAATTTTATTTTAAATGTGCAAATACCACTGGATCCAACACTGAAGTGCTATTACTCATTGGCAAACCTCTGGTTTTCTTCATTAATCTAGTTAGCAGGAAGGCACTAAGGAAATGGGCAGGTGCACTAAGGAAATGGGCAGGTGGAGGGCAGAGGAATGGAGCTGTGTGAAGTGCTGTGGGCAAGGACAAGACAGAAAGAGTGATTTCTCATCGGAATCAGAAGAAAGTGTAGACAGCAATGGGGGTAGGGTCAAAGGAAATGACAAATCATTAAGAAGAAATTCTTTGAACTCTCTCCTTAAAATATGGTGTGTGCTATGCCCTAGATTTTTAAATCATGACCCACTATGGAAATCACATTAGTGAGTGTGAGGTTTATGTAAAACTTGGCAACACTGAAAGGCTTCTGAATATGTGGTGGCCAAAGTGAGTTAAAAAGCACGCAGGTTCGGATGGAGGTGTTCTGGGTGCTGCTGACCTTTGTCAACAGCGTTTGCTGTAAACGTCCGGTTTGCATACTTGGCCTGGCAGCCATTTTCCTTCCATGCTCCAGTGTGAGTAAACTCTGCCAGAAACACTGCAGCTCAGATCTGACAGTTCTGTAAGTTATGAATTTCAGTGTCTTCACTGTGCGTACCAAGTTTTCTGCTCCTGCAGAAACATAATGGCTTAATTCCAGAGTGCAAATGTTCGAGTTATGGTTTCTGAGAATATTTTATTTTAAAAATTGATTTCTGAGTTGCCAACTTCAGCTTTATGAGAAACTGTTCAGTGAATTTTAGACTAGGATTAGAACAGAATTTCAAACCGTTTCTGAGATGACCCTAAACATAAATTTGCCATTTTGTACCCACATACTTATACAAGATGGTGTTCTCAGCATTGACAATTACAAAATCAAAACAACAGTCAAAGGGAAGGGAATGGGGCCTGGGTTTGGATTTTGAGAAGCACACATAAGTGCCTGAGAGTTACACTGAATCTGCCTGTAACCCCATCCTCAAAAGACAGAGACAGAGGGTCCCAGAGCAAGTCCGTAAAAAACAATTAAAATTAAAATTAAATTTTAAAAATGTAGCTGTATCAGCAAACTCTAGGTTTGAGAGACCGTGACTCAGTGCATAAGGTCAAGATGAGATCAAGGAGGAGGCGCAACGTCAACATCTGACCTCTGCATGCACACAGACAGGCACATGCAATCACATTGAACATGCATATTTCCAAACATGTGCAAAGATAAGTACCTGCACAGTACATACAATTGTATAACACACATACATATAAAGCTAGAAAAATAAAATTATACTGCTCAGTCCTTTAAACAGTTGGAGAGGTTCTATGCCTCACAGAATAAAATCTTCAGCCTACATTTAGTTTTGTGTAAACCAAATGGACACAACTCACCTCATCAGCAAATTTGTTTCCAACTTTGATAAATACATAAAGCACTATACTAGAGAATTGTTTTATGACAAGTTTATTTTTACAAATAAGTGTTCAAATTGCATACCTATTTCATAACCATATCTACCCAGAGTCCTGTAAAATTTTTTCACTGTATACTCAGTCATGTAAAAATTTCCCAGGCAAAGTGTTATACCACTGGAAACTTTATGTGTGGTTTGAAATCAAAAACATTGGAAACAGACTACATCATGTTGTTTGGCTTAACATGTATTAATTACACATCTACATATGCACACACATATACATGGGATTTCAGTATGCTAGTTCAAAACCTTCGTGCAAAATGCAAGAATCACTGTGACCTCCCTTTCCACCCCCCACTCCAGTGATTAGCATTTCACATTCTTTATCATTGTCACTAGAGTTTGCAAAGGAACCTGGACCCTTCTCTTGGTTGGGAATAATATTGAGTTTCTAATATTGCTATCTAATCTATAATTGTGCAATAAAGATAAACCTTGATTTAATAATGTTAATAACAGTAAAGGGTCTGTAATTTATTAAGATGCTCATGCCTATCCCATAGCTGAGAAAGAAGATGAGTGTCTATGACAGATCATTTGTTCAGTGAATTAATAGTTGGATTCCCTGCCTAATAAACTGGCACCCTGGGCATCAAATCTTCATCTTCTCTATTAACTGAAACTATTCCCAATGCCCTTCTACCACATTCTTTCATTAGGCAAGCACCTTAGGTCAGAGTTTCTTTTACCAATTATAGGCCTCATCAATTCCCCAATCTCAGTTTTAAAAGCTCTAATAGGAATTTAAGTTTCCTACAACTAACAAGCAATTCCATCTGAAAAAGGAAGACTGAGGGAGGAAAGAGGATGTCTTGAGTTAAAGACAAACCACACCAGGCTTACCTGCTCAGTGCTAAGCTCTGTGAAATGCAGTGGGGACACGAGCTGATGTCTGCCTGTAAGGGACTCCTAGTCAAGCCAAGGAGCAGCCAAGAGACAAAAGAGGAGATAGTGACCCTGTAAAGCCAGGCTGAGTGCTAATGAGGCAGCACCAGGGGATAATCATATAAATATTAAGGCAGATGATGTGCCCAAGACCCAATCTATTCCTCTAACAGAAATAAGGGAAGTGGAAACATCATAAACCCAGGAAAAGCCATAAAGAAGATGAAATTATAGGATGCTTTCACGAATCTTCATTGACTACCTGGATTCATGATCACTATGGAAACACACTTCTGTATGTGTGTTTACAAAAATTGTCTCCAATAGGAAGAAAGATGTGGGTCATAATATCCCATGGTATTATGGACTGAGTTAAACACGGAAAAGAGCTAGGCATCTGCATTTTTCTTACTTTGCTTCCTTGCTGTGAGTCAAAGTAAATTCTTCTTTCCTTTTTAATAAGGTTCTTCTGTTGGAGAATGGTGCTACTGTTTTGAATCTTTGTGTCCAGACACTTGAAGGTCCTTGTCCCCCAATTGGTTTTTGATATATCAATAAAGATGTCAGTGGCCAATGGCTGGGCACAGGGTGGGAACAGTTAGAGTTGCATGGGTAGGACAGAGAACCATGATGGCTCGGGGAAGAAGAATGGGACGCAGTAGCAGCAGGAGATAAAACCAATCACCCATGTAAGTTTTTGGGCAAGTGGCCACTGAACACTTGACCAATTGGCACTGGAGTAACAGGGTAAGATGTAAGAATGCCCAGTCATTGAGTTAGCCAAGGCATTTTAAAATTAATTGGTGTGTGTGTGTGTGTGTGTGTGTGTGTGTGTGTGTGTGTGTGTGTGTTTCATTCATGAACCCGAGATAGCTCCTGAGCAGGTGTGCACATGCCAACTAGCTGGGAGCACAAACTAGTACAGCCAAAAACCTCACACCCACCTTCTTGAGTTGGGAATTAGTTAAGATGTTGGCAAAGTCACTAATGCTCACGAGCAAGGTATTATTTGAGCACCTGATAGGCACATGCTCTCAAAGAATACATCTCTAACCTCAGAGTGCAGCAAGGGCACAATACCCAGACAAGAAAACATTCATTTGACATGTTTAAGTAAGAGAAATTGGGCCAGGATCACTATTCTGTGAGTAACACAGAAGGAGGAAGAAGAGGAAGAGGAGGAAGAGGCAGGTGTGGCCAACAATTCACATTTTGTTGTGAATAGAAGCCATTGAAAAACTTTCTTCCTTTGCTTCTGTGAGCAGAACAGATTTTAGAAGATCAATAAAAGAAGAACAGCGGTCTATTTGGGGGTCCTAGTTATTTGGGTGAGAATGTAGTAACATGATCCAGGTGAATTAGGATGTAGAGCAATGTAGAGATGATGAAAATACATAAGTCAGTAGCTGCATTTTAGCAATGAACTGACAAGAACTATTAAGAATTTTATGTCTGATATAAAGAAAAGAGAAATAAAGATTTCCAGTGCTAGCCTGCATATTAATGCAAATGACACCAACTTTCACCAAGATTAAAAGGCTTAATGAAGGGGAAATGCCAGAGTTTTCTGGCTCTGTTAAGTTTGATCCTAATTGCAATTTCAACTACACACACACACACACACAGAGAGAGAGAGAGAGAGAGAGAGAGAGAGAGAGAGAGAGAGAGAGAGAGAGAGAGAGCTACAAAGATAAAAATGAATCACAATTGCATATAACTCTATGGGTCACAGAGAAGAGACAGTTTTGAAGTTATTTTGGGAGCTCCTAGAGAGGATTCCTACAGTTGTATTTCTCAGGCATCTGCAGTGTGCAAACGCAGATACTGGTCCTGCACTGGGATGAACAAGGTGCCTGTCCTTCAAGGCCTTACAATGGGGTGTGTAGATAGATGTAAAGAAGACAGAAGGAAGGAAGAGCTGAATGAGGGTATGTGTGAGACTTGATTAATTGCAACTGAGCAGAATGTGTGGATATTAGTAGGGTGGAAAGAATGTAGGTCCAATGGCCAATAGCAGAGGATGGAACAGAAATGAACCAGTATGCTTTCCAGAAGTAAAGGAACTTATACTCTGTGTAAAGATACATACATACCTAAGAGAAATACCTCACCAACGAAGCCAGGACGAGGGCTCCTGGAAAACTGAGATCGCACAATTGACACCATAAAGATGGAAGCCAGCAGAATAACTGTCCGCAGAGTGTGAACTCAGGAAAGTTTGCCGCTGTCACTTTTCTGACAAGAGCAAAGACTTGTTTGTATATAAGCATGTGAAGAAAATGTCACTCATGAACGACACTTTGGGTGACCTTAGAGACTGATGGGAAATCAGAATTAAGTCTCCTTCTACAGGAGAAGAAAACTAAACTGATGTACCTGTTGGTTCTCACAGTAAAATAAAAAAAAATCTCCCTACACTCCAGTACTTCTCATATTCCATGATATTTGTTGAACCCGACTTAATATCAGCAAAGAAATCCAAACTACTGTGTCCTTGGAATAGACATAAAATCCAAATTTTAGATTTTCTAAAATATTAGCTGATGTCAAGTGAGGTCGCACATACTTGTAATCCCAGGATTCAGGCTATAAAGGCAAAAGGACCAGAGCTCAAAGTCCTACTTCACTACAGAGGAAATACCAAGCCAGCACTGCTAACAGATAAAAACAAAATATATACATAATTAACATTTATTAGTGCATGCAATCCATTTCCAAGCAATATGTGGGGGCTACAAATGGCAGATTTTTCTCGGACCAAATACTTAATTTATATTAACAGCAACATAGTTCTAACTACATATACAGCTTATTGTTTTTAAGGTATGTTTACATGCATCTGTGCAAATATGCGCACATGCTACTTTATACTGCAAGACTGCTAGGCTATTTCTCGACATGAGATCTATCTCATAAGCCATTCTTTACTGAAAGAACTTCAGTGTGAAAATATTCTGAGCTGTAATATGTTTGTAACAGACCTAACTGTTTGGTTTCATAATTATATATATGTATATATATATATATATATATATATATATATATATATATATATGCTCCACTTTTTTTAAAGAACAAAAAGAAATATTTAGCAAGGAAATAAAAGAGCTTAAATTCCCATAAGTAGGGATCCACTCCATAGCCAGTAGTACCAGGAAGGAAGGGACCAAAATCCCTCCCGTTTCTGTTTCCCCAGAAGAGATTGAATGGGTTTGGATTTCTAAGAGGGCAAGAGCCATCTGGTGCTGTAGATAACAGCAGTGCCACCCTCCAAGAACTGTTTCTGCTCACTGGAGCTGGCCTCAAGCATTATGACACTAGACAGCATTTAAAACCAAGATGATAATATCCAATATTAAAGCTGCCATGGGGAGCTACTTTATGCCTAGTTTTCATAGCCCTCTTCCTTGTAGTTAATTCTTTTATGTGGTAAAAATATGTATGGGCAGATATATTGTCTGAAGCTTCTTCGCTTGAATTCATCCCTCCACATGCATCATAATTATTTTTGCTTTCTATTCAGACTGTGTAATTTCAAGATGATCAGAGAGAAACACACCATCTGGGTGTCATAAGAAAATAACTAGCTGCTAAGGCCTGCCTCAAGCCACCTTAGCCAATGTAACCATGGCAGAATTGGCTGCCACATAGACACTCACAGCAGCTGAGAAGACACCTTCGGGCTCATCCACATCTTCTTCCCCGTGAAATGTCTTCAGCCTCTGCCAGAGGATCGATAAGGGGAGACATTATTCCAAAGGCAGGTTACTAAAAGCTGGGCAGTTCAAATGACTGAACCCATCTATTTTTAATCTGTGTTGACCTGCTTCCTCGTGGTTGGGATCCATTTGTCTTGGTCCCACCACTCAGAACTGTACTGAAGTCTGATCCCTTCACACTTAACGTTGGCACTGAAAGCAGCAGAACTTCAATTGCATCTCTTTTGTAATAATTACATCACAAACATACCATCACTTGTTTTCCAAGGCATTTTGTTTCCAAAGTGGCTTATTGGTTTTGTCTGCTCAGTACCTCATTTGCCGTTTCAAAATACTGAAATCATTTATTTTGAAAAAGTAGACTTTAAAATTTTTCAAATATTGGGCAAAATTTATTCATGCGAGCACATGATTTCCTTTATTGTCAACATGTAATGTTAGTGTGTTTTATTCTCAGTTGGTGAGATTGCTGCACACAATTATTAACTAAAACTTACCCATTATCCAGTCTCTTAATTTTCACCTGATATCAAGGAACCCATCTAGATTAGCACACTGAGTTTCTCATATTAAAGGATTTATTTTATTGATGTATTTAATTGTATCAGTGTTTTTGTAGTGTATACTCATACTCATACATGTGGAGGCCAAATGAATAAATGCACTGTGCTTATGGGAGGGCTACTCCCTGAAACTCCCTGGATCTGGAGCTCACATTTTCTTGGCTATGCTGAAAACCAGTCAATCACTGGATCTACCTGCCTGTATCCCTCAGAGGATGACAAGCATCTGCAAGAAATCTTGGCTTGTTCTCTGGATGCAGAAATCCAGGTGCTAGTCTCCAATATGGAAAAGCAAGAACTCTTGACCAATGAACCATCTGTCCAGCCCCACATATTGTCCTTAATTCTAACAGCTTTGAGACTTAGGGCAAGACTTGTCAAACAATTAGCAAAATGCATGTCTATATATATACTTATTATTAGACCAGGGCAGGTGAAGGAAAACCACAAAGAGAGAGTGTCACTGACACTCCAACACATAAGCAGTAAATGTATAACCATGACCTCCTTCTGCTTGATCTCTTCATGACATAATGTCTTCCAGGTGTTCTCTCTATTCCCTTCCAGCCTCTAGTCATTGACAGGATGCAGTTCCTGCAGAGCCCACATTAGAATCTGGATGTCTGAGCTCTATGTCCATGAGAATGGAGGATTTGATATTATTCAAATTTCATCTGCATGAGCTGCACATGGATATTTGCCTTTGTTCTCATGCATTTACATACTAAATCATTTATTTTGTATAGAAAATTTGTAAACTTCATTTTATACTTGGGGTGAGAACCTTGTAAACCTTTATTTCGTAAGAGAAATTATTTTGTATTGGGCTACTGGGAGGTGTTTTTAGTCACTTGTATCTCTTAAAAATAACTATACATTGAGAGAATTTTGTTTTGTTTTTATTACTTTACTTATCTAAATATTGCTTTGCTTCCAGGTACTACAAGGTGCTTGGTCGATGTTGCTTCCTCATGTCTGAAATTAATCATTTCTACTAGATGAAATGAATGTGTGTGTGTACTTTAGTATATGATTGTAGGTGTGTGTGTGTATGTGTGTGTGTGTGTGTGTGTTTGCAGGTGTGTTTGCACACATGTGTAGAGTCTAGATCAGTGGTTTACAATAGGTGAGTTGTGACTCCTTTGGGGATCAAACAAACTTTTCACAGGGGACTTCAAAGACAGAGATTTACATTACAGTCCTAACAGTAGCAAAATTATAGTTATAAAGTAGCAACAAAAGTAATTTTATGGTAAGGGGTCTCAACAAAATGAGGAACTGTATTATAGTTCATTTCGTTAGGAAGGCTGAGAACCACTGGTCTAAATGTTGACAAGGTTTTTTTTTTTTTTTTTTTTTTTTTTTTTCTGTTGCTCTTTGTCATATTAGTGAAGAACGAACAAGTCTCTCACTGAACCTAGAGCTCACGATTTTGAATATACTGGTTCACTAGCAAACTCTTAATAAGCATCTGTCTCTGGTATCCAGCCCTGTACCAGGGCTACCGACACACACTGCCAGGCCTACATCTTCTTTGAGCGCTTGAAACCTACACTCCATCCCCCATGCCTGTGCAGCAAGCATTCTACACACTGTGCTGCCTCTCCGGCCCCTCAACTGTGCCTTTTAGTTGACTGCTATTTCATTTCTTTTTACTGATGAAAAATATTCAACTGCACTGCATAAATGTATTTGCCTCTGTCCTATCAAAGGAATGCTGAAGCTACTAATGTTATGAACATTATAAAGACACCTGCTGTCAGCCTCACCAGACCCAAAGGTGCAGCCATCAGTTACCTTCAATGATAGCTTTCTTCTCTCTATAAGAACTGCCCAACTGTCTTCTAGCATGCCTATACTTTCTACTAGCAAACGATGGGAACCCTATTGCTCTGTATCCTCTCCATCAATTGGTATTGTTGCTTTCTTAGATTTTAGACCCATTAATAAGAATAATAATGAGATTACATTAGTGTTTAAAGTTGAAATTTACTCATTAAAATTATATTTTAATCACCTTCTATGCTTAATTTTCATCTTCATATCTTCTTTAACAAGATGTCTCTTTATATATTTAGTTTATTTTTTTAATCAGATTATTTTTAGTGTTTGAATATTAGGAGTTCTTTCTATAGGTATTTCCATGAGTAGAGCTTTATGGGATACATTTCCCATGAAGTAGGTTGATGGTAATGATGGGGATGTTGATTGTAGCTGCTCATTTTCAAGCTGATGAAATGACTCTGCATTCACAGTTTGATGGGATCATATATCATTAATGGCTATGAATGGTGTTTGAATGCATTTTGCTAATATGATCCTCATATGGTGCTTTTCCCTTGGCTTGCTGACAAAATGATTTTTTTGTCTTAAAATATGCTATCCTTATCTTTATACAGCATGGTATGCATATTTTTCCTTTGTTTCTACTATGTAACCAAAATATGCATTAATTTTCCAGTAACCAAATTTTCACTTTGTGCTTGCTCTTCACAAAAACCCAAAATGCATTTCCCCCATGAATTATTCTTCATTAGATAGCCTCTGTTCTCTGCTTAGAGAGTTGATATTTTACCACTCAATAAATGGTGCTACTCTTGTAACTCATTAAATTCAGTTACATAGCACCCAATAAATATTTATAGCACATCGTCTACGTACTAGTCTATTCTAACTGCTGTGGGTAGAGCAACGAATGAAACAGGCAATGACCTTATTCACATATACCTTGCATTCTCATCAGGGTGAAACATGAATAAATCAAAGTTTTGTTTAAAAAAGAAGAAAGAAAAGAAAAAGGAAAGAAAGGAGAAACCTCCTAATAAATGCTATGAAAATGTACAAAAGGTGATATGAAGACATTAGAAATGGGGAAACAGATTCATTGAACCTGGTAAACAGGAGATTTCTCAGCTACATGGACATCTGAAGAGTGAGAAGCCAATTCATTGGCATTTTCTTTTGAATCCTAAAACCCAGCATGCTTGTTCTTCAGAGCTTTGCATTATTAATCACTCAGCCAAGCAAGGCCAAGGACAGAATTCTATTGCTGTGTGACCTTTGAACTGTGTACAGCTCAACTAAGCAGGAATGCATTTCCCATAATTCTTTTCCTTTGTGGTTTTGGGATAAGGCTGGCCATCAAAGAAATATATGTAAATTGAAAGCCAAGTCTGGAACTGCTGTCTTGTTTCTGCAGCTACATATCAATCCTGAATCTGCCAGTCGGCCTCGTTGGCACGCACCAGTTGTCAGGATACATCTCCCTCAGCTTCTCTGTTCTGAAAGATGTCTGTAGCATCAGAATTGGAAGGTTAGAAAGTCAGCGGGATCCCCACCTCCTGGTTTGTCTTTACTCCTCCATCACTTCATATTCATCTGCTTTTTTCCTGGCTTCCTCTTATGTTATCTCTCTCCACAGTTCTGTAAGATCAAATCCCCATTCAAATTTTGTATTCTCTTCATTCCTAGGATTTCCAACCTCTATAATAGACCCCTGACTGGTACAGGGACCCAAATCAGTCGTCAACTTCTATCAAACTCCTTCCTTCCAAATGTTTCTGACTTATGTTAGAGGAGACAATAATTCAGCCTTCTATGAATTCGTTTGAAATTATGATTTGCACCACATTTCTGCACACGAGCTGTGTGTATGCTATAAGGAGCTTTGTAAATACCTACCTGAAAAATAAAAACTATCACATCCACTGCTTTCCTTGGGCCTGGCAGTCTTGGAAATGCATTGTAAGAAAAACAAATGAGGTTAATTTGGCATGATTCCTGGTGATTACAATCCCTATTTCTAGGAGCTGACAAGTTACCTGCTTAATAATTCCTCCCAGAATTTTGTAGAAATTACTGTCAGGCTCACTACCCAGTAATTTTCAGGATTCATCCTTTTCCTTCTTTGAAAAAAAAATGGCACCTCACTGGCTCCCTGCAATTCTTCAGATTACTGCCAGCATCTCTCTAATCACAGCTATAAATTCTTTCTGTACCCCAAGGATGTAATTTGTCTGACCCAGGAGAGTTATATTAATTCAAAGCAGTTTGATGTGCTCTTACTGTTTCTTGTCAAGCCTGTTACCAACTGTGAGCTAAGGTCGAGCACCCATTCACTCTGACCGTGAGAAAAATACAAGTGGGGTGCAGCCCCCAAAGAGGCAGTGTTGTTTAATGTGTGTTATTATGTGATGCTTTTCCCAGTAACAGCATGTATATGCACATAACCACCCAAGGTCATCCCAAAATGCAGTCTTCTCCACCAGGTATAGATGGGACAAAGACTCTGCATTTCTAAGAAGTTCCCATGAGTTGCAGTGTAGCTGTGCTTGAAACACTTGGAGAGTCAAAAGGAAAACTAGGAAGCATGCTCCCTGGGAGTGTCATAAGGTCTCAAGGAGTATTCCTTTCACTGTGTCTTTTGGGAACTGAGAGATTCCACAAGCTAGGAATAGCCTATGTGAATACCAGGAACCCAGGCTGTGATCAGGAGCCACATTTGATAAAGTGTTTAGAGACCCCACTTTAGAGAGTCAAATCATCATATGTTACATGATCCATTATAATTTTTCTTTCCTTCCAAATATTTAACCTGTATCTGATACCGTAAGTTAGGTAATGCTTTCTACAACTATGAACTTTTCCATATGGCAAGCAGACCTCAATCAATGATGTCATATACTCCTCATTGCCTGATAATTCTTGTCAACTCCTTTCCATCACTTGCTTTCAATCGGCAAAACATAGTAAAAGTACAATCGGCCCTTGTGATTAGGTTAGAATGACTGGAGGAGAGTCAGGAGAGACCTGGATAGCAGGTGGACTCTCCTGCTGTCTTGTAAATGTCCTGTAGAGATAGCCACGTACGTGGTAACTATGGGTAACCTGTAGAGCCAAAGGCCTTAGCCTCAGAATAGCAAGATTCAGGATTCTGTCAGCAAGCTCACAAGGCCCAGTTCATACATAGAGGACCCTAATCTCCAACTGATTCCTACATGCAGTCTTATGCCTCCCTGATCAGAGGATCCAGGCAAGATGTACCCAGACTGCTGCCCACAGAAAATGCAGCCCACTTGTGCTTTCCTTGACCAGAGAGAGTGGGTGATCAACCTTTGCTCACAGCTGATGACAGGCTTGATGAAAAGCAGTAAGTGCAGCGTGGTCTTCCTGGGTGTCTTCAGAGAACTGGAACGGGGGCTATCTCTGACCCAGACTCTATTGCCTGTCTTTGTATCCCTTTCCCCTAGCCAGGCTGCCTTGTCTGGCCTCAGTGGGAGAGGATTCACTTAGTGCTGATGAGACTTGATGGGCCAGGTGGGTTGGCACCTATTGGGGGCGCCCTCCCCCCATTTCTGAGGAAGTAGGTGGGAGGGTGGGACTGGGAGAAGAGGAAGGAGCAGGGCTGTGATCAGGATATAATGTGAAATAATAAATCAATTAATTTAAAAAGAAATAAAAGAAAATGTGAAGTAATGAATGTAAGTTGTTTTAACCTATCCAGGTAATGGAACTCTGTCACAGACAATAGAAAATTGTATAATTCCTCAAGACATATGGATATCCAGAAACTACCACAAAGCTAACATAGGACATAAAGGTGCCACACTCCCAAGACTAATACCTTGCTTACAGAACACAGAGCTTTTTCTATGGGAGCCTTTGGGTTCTTTCTCTTCCTCATAGTCTGCCTTAGAGAGCTTACAGATCCTCAACACATGTCTTTAGGAGAAGACTTTGACATAGCCTATTAGCAGATACTACTGGCTCCTAAGGATCTTACTCCCCCAAAAGGCACACCCCTACTGATCAGAAGACTGCCTTGCAGACTCCCACTTATCCATAGTCTCTTCCACCTGAGGACCAGCTTCAATCCACAACTTACAGCATCAAGCAAGGAGCTCACATCAGTATATCACCCAGTACACAGTCTCAGACACATGCCGGAAGCCAGAGCTCACTGCCATACTGGATAAACTTCAAGCAGATTTTTAAACTCAACCTCAGTGTTCTTGGTTGTGGAAAATGGAATTTTCCATAGTAATTTGTATTGGCTTATAGTGAAATGTTAAGGATATGAAAACTGACTAAGTCCTTAGTTCAAGTGCTCAAAATATATTCACATTTGTTCCATGTTCCTTTTTAAAATCTTTGCTTATTGTTAAATTATTAACCTCAAAGACACATACACTTTATAATCATTCTTTTTCTCTTCCCTAAACATAATTAGTACAATTCCAGTTGTAACTAATGTCACACTGGATACAAGTAGAAATAAAATTAATAATTTCTTCCAAGACATGTTACTTGTCTTAAGGTACCATTTGTGCTTTATTATTTTTTTAAACAAGCAACTTAATCCAAAGTTTATAGCACAGGTTGAAACATCTCAAGGCTGTCCAACAGCAATAGGATTCTGTAACATGATTACCGTATTCTTAAAAGCACATGGTTAGAAAATGTCCCCTACCAACCATTAATGAGCAGGGAGACAAATTGCCAATTACAGCAGTGCCTCACCAGGACAGATTCCTCATTGAGGATGTCTTAGAGGTTGAAAGAAAGAGGCTAAGAATTAAAGAAGGTTAATAGACTGAGAAGGAGTCCCTGATGGCTGATAAGGTGAAGGTGCATTTTTGACATCGCTGCTTTATGGGAGGTCTTGGTGAGAACAAATCCCACAGGGCTACTATTTAGGTAACCCACAATTTAATGTTGGGGATGAGGCTGACTTATTTGGAAAGATATCAAAGCATATAAATTTTAGGCTCACATCTGACTAATCCATGAGAATAAGAGCTAGGGAGGAAACTGAAACATTAGCTTTCATGTTTGATGTAAACAGAGAAAGTAACTTTCCATGTGCACAAGTGGATGAGTAGAGGATCAGACATTAGGTGACACTACTCTAAGACTTTAAATACAGTCACTAATATAAGCACAGTCCAAAGTTACTGGCATTAGGAGAGAGTTCAAGGGGTTTGTTTTCCTAAGACAATTTTATAAATGCCAGCTAATACTTCAGTTCGCTATAATGAGTTGAATGGCATTTTGTGGGAAATCCAGGACTCTCAATATTTGTAATGACATTTTAGTTAGATAAGACCCCAAGGTAGCTATTGAAAAACAAACTTTTGGGATGCAGACTATACATGATTTGGGAGTCCACATGAAATCTATGATATTTAGAACCATCAAGAACATGAGGAAGCTGGTAACATGGCTCAGAGGGTGAAAGATCTTTCTGCCTAACCTGTTCCTTTAGGTTCTATACCTGGGACTAGCATAGTATAAAGTGAAAAGTGAGTTCCAGAAATTATCCTTTATCTGTCCCCCCCACACATGTTCACCATAATATGTGCACACACACACATACACACACACACACACACACACACACACACACAAAGGCAATCTTAAAGAAAAATTTTAAATTATAATCAAAGAAAGCCACAAGGAAAGCGTTCAAACATTGGTGGCACATGTTTACTGTCCTGTAGAAAAACATGTCCGCACAATCATTGTACACCTTTCAACTATTACCGTTCCTCATTCATTCGGGCCAATACTGAGTTGGTCAATACAGCTACACTACTTTCCAGCAGTTTTCCTACATTCCATGTTCCTAGGAAACAATCGTAGTCATGAGAAGATGATATATTTCTCCATCTAAGAGACCAGAAGTCTGCATATATCTTTTGAAGAACAGCAAGCAATAGGTTGAAGAGATAGTACAGTGGGTACAGGGTTTACCATGAGAACCTGAGTTCAAATCCCAAGAACTCTTGTAGAGTTTGACTTGGTAGTTCGTGTGTCTGTAATACAAGTTGCCTATGGTGAAATGGCAGACAGAGACAGAAGAATCCATGGAAGCTCATTATCCCACCCATGCAGTGCAAAGACAGAGGCCCAGCCTCAAACAAGGTGGGAGGCAATGGTCCCAGCACACAGCCTTACCTCTATGCCCGTACTGTAATGCACGTGTGCCTATGCCAGTATGTGTATACAAACAAACTCACATATGCATATGAAAGAAAAAAGACGAAGGAAGGAAGGAAGGAAGGAAGGAAAGAAAGAAAGAAGGAAGGAAGGAAAACAGCAAGAAGGGCTTTTATTTGTAGAGAAGAAATAGGGAGGAGTGATGAAATGAAAGAAGAAAATCGGGAAGGCTGAAAAGAAACCAGAAGAAAACAGTGAAGAGCAAATTAGCAAGAAGCACAGCAGGGAGAGCAGACAAGTCAAAAACAAACCTTCGCTCCAGTGGAACCAGAGAAAACCCCCCCACAGCAGGTCTGAGATGGGGTGTCTAATATGCACAGTGTTCTATCGAGGAAAGAGCTCTTATTTATTAAATAAATCTTCTTGTCTTTTATATTCATGGCCACAAAAGAAGAGGGCCCATTCTGGCAACTCGGTGACAGCTTGGAGAAGTTCAGCTTCAATTTAGAGAGGGTTACATCTTTTTTTCCTGAAAGGAAACATTATTTTCACAGTTTATTAATGTCACTTCCACAGACCTAAGTAGCTGAGCTTTCACATATGATAAAAATCAAGTAACGTTCCTCATCTCTGACATTCGAGGAAATCTCATGTGAGTAGTAATGAATATCAAAGGAAATCAAGAGACAGGACAGACTCGTGACATTTCAGGGAAAGAATCAACAAGACGCCATCAAAGTGGAGGAAGAAGGGGGAGCAACAGGAGAAAACAGTCACACCTCCATACAAGGGGGAGCAACAGGAAAAAACAGTCACACCTCCATACAAGGGGGAGCAACAGGAGAAAACAGTCACACCTCCATACAAGCCGAGAGCACACACATTTAGCACATAGAGCATATTAATAAACTCTAAAAGGAATTTTCAATTTAACCTAAAACTTGATTCATTATAGACTAAAACTGAGCTTAATGTACTTCTTGTAAAGCTGACAGAGTCACATGATTGTTTCTTTGGAGACTATGAATATAAACTAAGGAGAACATAGAGAAAGTCTATGAGCTCGTTTGTCTTAGGACCTCAGAGGTTTGAAGAAATCAGTCTCATCCTACTAAACCTGTGAGCTGCAGAGCACGGGAGCAGTGCACACTAGAGCTGCTCTGACTCCAGGCATGCGTGCGAGACAGTTGTAAGGCTCGGCCGATTTTCAACAAAACAGCGAGAGTTAAGTGTCAGTATAAGAGCAGCTGTTAGGAAAGTGGAGTTGTGGTGTGTGCTCTTCACCCCACAGAGAATGCCATGGAAGATCCTTCATCCAAATCAAAAGGAAACATGATTTTTGCCTCCCTCCCCTTTCTGAGTTCCCTCTGCTGCTGAGTGTCCTCCAGTGTTGACCCCATTTGCAAGGACAGAGTGCATTCCTGCCTCACTCAGTGTTTGTGCTCCTGTAACCAGACCTTCATTCCTTATAGGCAGAGCCTGGGGTTGGGGGAAAAGAGGCAATACTTTCAGTCTCTCTAGGAAAGAATTCCAAATGGCAGGGCTTGTCAATATGAGATGGGTCTCTCTTAGAAAGTTGTGACTTTCTTGACATCAAAAGTATTCAGAACACTCATGGGTCCAAATAAAACACAAATACGAGGAGTGTTGTGATTTTATTTTTAAGTGACAAAAGAGGATTGCATAAATTTTTACACATCAGTGTGAACTTTTAACACAGAAACACAAAGTGGTCTCACGTGTATGTAAGTACAAGAGAGCAGAACTGAGGTCACAGGACAAACTATTAGCCCTACTAAATCTGCAAGCACAGAGAACTACAGAAAACCAGGACTGGATAAGGTTTACATGATGCCAATGCTTCTGAACCTACATGCTGACAAAGGACTTAAATGGTGACAGTGGTGATTTAAAGCACTGTAAGAAGCTAAGTGAAGGCCTGCTTTGTAGTGAGAGGACAGGCTTTTGAGCTGATTTTTCAGGGGCCTAAACTCTGGTGAACATTACTACAGGATCACTGCTGAAGCCTCACAACAAAAATTCAATATAACCTCTCACATTTCTAAAAGTTGAAGAGAAATATTTTTAAATGGATCAAGAGTAGTCTTCCTGACAGCCAGCCTTTGGGGAGTCTTAACTAGAGCCTTATCCAACCTAGAAAAGCAATCATTCAAACTTAGCCTATTGGGATTCCTAGTCCTTCCAAAGCAAAGGACAAGAAACACAGTGGTAATCCCAGCTCAGGGACACTGCCTACAAAAGATGGAGATTTATTTTTAAAAAAAAATTAAAAAAAAAAACATTATAAAGCATATACTTAGCACCACCTCATCAGATATTATAGTGAATTATATCTGAGAGAGAAGACACAGCCATAACAAGGAAAACACAAGAAAAGTCAAGGAAAGGACTTAAACCATGGTATCACAGCTGTCACCAACACTAAATGCAGCCTTGCCCTGCATTAAAGAAAACACAAATTCTCTCACTACGAGTTATTTACAAAATGTATCCTTATCTAGTACAGAAAGTCCTCAAATTTAAATTTTAAAAATAGTTATGCTTAACATATCAAGGACCTTAATGGAAAAGTTAGGCAACATGTGAGAATAGAAGAATAATATAAACAGACAGATGAGATAACTCTGAAGAAGGAAGAGATGTTAGAGGTCAAAAGTACTGTAAAAGAAATAAAAGATATTGTTGATGGGTACTCAATACATAGACTATAGGACTGCAAAAAATAAGCTTGAATGCAAGGACAGATTATTCAAGAACTGTGAAACAAGATCAAAAGGTGTAAAAATATATGCAACTAGAATAAGAAAAGAAGAAAGTTCAGGAAAAATACACAAAATAATAAGGCTAATCAATTTTCTATAATTAATGCTATGTCCCCAAAGTTATTACCAAATATATCAAACAGATTCAAGAAGCTTAATAAACACTAAAACTTGGCATGACTTATTTTTAAAAAAGAAATCCATAAATCATGGTTTGCACTCAGAGAGATGAGCACCCAGGAACAATGTCCCTTCTGAGCACATGGGTGAGTCCCCACTTTCTCTGCACTGACTATCCAGAGAGGAATCACCAGGAACTCTCGGGCCACAGGTATTGTGGTGCTTCCTGGGAACAGAGCCTCCTAGACTCCATCTGCTCTGAGAGCTAGACCTGACCCAACATCATTGGGACTCAAGGCCTGCCTGCAGAGAGCTGAGCACCCAGAAGCATTCTCTTTCCTGAGCTCACAGGCCCACAGGAACACAGGAAAGACACGCTCTGGTCAGAGACAAAATCAATTAGCATCACAGATGACAAGATGACAAGAGGAAAGCACAAGAACCTAAGCACAAGTAAGCATGACAACCTGGAAACATGAAAACCCAGTTCTCCCACCACAGCAGGTAGTGGATATCTGAGCAAACCTGAAAAACAAGACTTGGACTTAAAATCATACCTCTTGTTAATGACAGAGGGCCTCGAGAAACACAGGAATAAACGGCTAAGAGAAATACAAGAGAACACAGGTAAACAAGTAAAAACCCTTAGAGGATTACAGGAAAACACAAGCAAACAGGTTAAGGAACTAAACAAAACTGTCCAGAATATAAAAACAGAAATAGAAACAATAAAGAAAAAACAAAGGGAGACAACTGTGAAGATAGAAAACCTAGAAAAGAAATTAGGAGTCATACATGCAAGCATCATCAACAGAGAAGAGATAGAAGAGAGAATCTCAGGGGCAGAAGATACCATAGAAAACATTTACACAATAGTCAGAGAAAATGGAACAACAAAAAGCTTCTAACCCAAAACATCCAGGAAATCCAGGACAAAAGGATAAGACCAAACCTAAGGATAATAGATGTAGAAGAGAGCAAAGACTCCCAACTACAAGGTCCAATACATAATCTTAAACAAAAATTATAGAAAAAACTTCCCTAATCTAAAGAAAGATATGACCAATAATATACAAGAAGCATACAGTACTCCAAATAGATTGGAACAGAAAAGAAATTCCTTCTGACATGTAATAGTTACAAAAATAATGTTCAAACCAAAAAAAATAATATTAAAAGCAGTAAGGGAAAAGGTCAAGTAACATGTAAAAACAGAAAGAGCAAAATTATACCAGACTTCTCAATAGAGACTATGAAAGCTAGAAGATCCTGGACAAATGTCATACAGACCCTAAGAGAACACAAGTGCCAGCCCAGGATACTATATCCAGCAAAACTCTTATTACCATATATATAGAAACAAAGACATTCTAAGACAAAGTTAAATTTACATAATATCTGTCCACAAACCCAGTTCTACAAAGGTTGATAGATGGAAAAATCCAATAAAACAAGGAGAAAAATCACACCCTAGGAAGAAAACCAAAAGAAGCAAAGTAGGTAAACATAATAATACCTCTAACAACAACAACAACAACAAAAATCAGGAAGCAACAATCACTATTCATTAATATTTCTTAATATAAATGGAGTCAGTTCCCCCAATAAAAGGCATAGACTATCAGACTGGATATGTAAACAGGATCCAAGGTTTTGCTGCATACAGGAAACTCATCTCGGTGAAAAAGATAGACACTACATCCGAGTAAAAGTCTGGGAAAAAGTTTTCCAAGCAAATGGTCCTAAGAAACAAGCTGGAGTAACCGTTCTAATATCAAATAAAATAGATTTTCAACCAAAAGTTATCAAAAAAAAAAGATAAGAAATGACACTTTTTACTCATCAAATGGAAATTCTGTCAAGATGAACTCTCAATGCTGAACATCTATGCTCCAAATGCAAGGGCCACCATGTTCATAAAAGAAATTTCGCTAAAGCTCAAAACACACATTGCACTCACACAATAATAGAGGGAGACTGTAACACCCCATTCTCATCAATAGACAGATCACCAACTGAAAAAACACAGAGTGAAACTAACAGAAATTATGAACCGAATGATTTTAACAGACATCTAATGAACATTTTATTCTAAAACAAAAGAATATACCTTCTTTGAGCACCTCACAGTACCTTCTCTACAACTGCCCATGTTTGATCATAAAACAGGCTGCAACAGATACAAGAAGAAGAAATAAATCTATGCATCCTATCAGATCACTATGGACTAAGGCTGGTCTTCAATAACAACTAAATAAAAAGTCCACATGCACATGAAAACTGAATTGTGCTCTACTCCATGATAATATGATCAAAGAAGAAATAAAGAAAAAAAATTAAAGACATTTTAGTATTTAATGAAAATGAGGGCAAAAAATAACCAGACTTATGAGATACAATGAAAGCAGCGCTAAAGGAAAACTCACAGCGCTGAGTGCCTCCAAAAGGAAACAAGAGCGCACACCTGAAGCACTGGATCAAAAAGAAGCAGATACACACGAGAGGAATAGACAGCTGGAAATAATCAAACTGAGAGGTGAAATCAACCAAGTAGAAACAAAAAAAAACTATACAAAGAATCAACCAAACCAGAAAATAAACAAAATTAATAAATCCTTATCTAGACTAAATAGAAGGCTCGGAAAGAAAGAGAAAGAGAGAGAGAGAGAAAGAGAAAAAGAAAGAGAGGGGGAGAAGAGATGGGGGGAGGGAGGGTATATCCAAATTAACAAAATCAGAAATTAAAGGGGAGACATAGCAACAGAAATGAGAAACTTTGAGAAATCATAAAATCAACAAAACTGGTAAATCTGGAGGAAATGGACAATTTTCTACAGAGACACCAGTACGAAAGTTAAATGAGGATCAGATAAACCATCTAAACAAATCCATAACACCTAAAAAAAAAAAAAATAGAAGCATTCATCAAAAGTCTCTCAACCAAGTAAAGCCAAGGACCAAATGGGTTTAGTACAAAATTCTATCAGACCATAATAGAAGACATTATACAAATATTCTCCAAACTATTCCAATAAATAAAAACAGAAAAAGTCACTGTTTATTTATTTTTATTTATTCTTAGAAGTCACAATTATGCTCATACCTAAACTACACAAAGATATTACAAAGAAAGAGAACTTTAGACCAATTTCCTTCATGAACATTGAAATAAAAATATTCAATAAAATTCTTTCAAAACAAATACAAGAACAAATCAAAACAATCATTCACCGTCATCAAGTAGGCTTTATCCCAGGGATGCAGGGATGGTTTAATATACAGAAATTCATCAATATAATCCACTATATAAACAAACTCAAAAGAAAAGCACATGACCATCTCACTAAATGCTGAGGAAGCATTTGACAAAATTCAATACCCATTCATGTTAAAAATCTTGAAAACATCAAGAATTTAAGCCCATCCCTAAATATAATAAAAACAATATACACAGCAAACCAGTAGCCAACATCAAACTAAATGGTGAGAAAATTTAAGCAATCCCGCTTAAATCGGGGACTAGACAAGGCTGCCTACTTTCCTCCCTCCTCATTCAATATAGCCATAAAAGTCCTAGCAAGAGCAATTAGACAACAAAAAGAAGTCAAAGGGAAACAAATGGGAAAGGAAGAAGACAAAATATCACTATTTACAAATGAAATGATTGTATACTTAGGTGATCCCAAAAATTCAACAAGAGAACTCCTACAACTGATAATCAACTTTGGCAAAGTGGCTGAATATGAAATTAATGCAAACAAATCAGTAGCCTTCCTCTACTAAAAGGATAAATAGCTGAGAAAGAAATTAGGGAAACAACACCCTAGTCACAATAGTCACAAATTCAGATGATAGTTAGTTAGGGTTTTATTGTTGTGAAAATACACCATGCCAATGCAACTAAGACAGAGAAGCTTTGAAATTTCATGAGGTCACATTAGTCTATTCTTGATATTAGAGCATAAGCCATTGGTATTCTGATCAGGAATTTTTCACCTGTGCCTGTTTTCTAAGCTCTTCCCCACTTTCTCTTCTAATAGTTTCAGTGTACCTGGTTTTATATGGAGATCTTTGATCCATATTAACTTGAGGTTTATACAAGGAGATAGGAAAGAATCATCCCTGCATTCCTGGAATAAAGCTTACTTGGTTATGGTGGGTGGTTGTTTTGATGTGTTCTTAGATTCGGTTTGCAAGAATTTTATTGAGTATCTTTGCATCAATGTTCATGAGAAAAATTGGTCCAAAGATCTCTTTCTTTGTTGTGTCTTTGTGTGGTTTAGGTATGAGAGTAATTGTTGTTTCGATGAACGAGTTGGGTAGTGTTCCTTCTGTTTCTATTTTGTGGAATAGTTTGGAGAGTATTGGTATTAGGTCTTCTATAAAAGTCTGATAGAATTCTCCACTAATCCCATCTGGTCCTGGGCTTTTTTTAGTTGGGAGGCTTTTGATGACTGCTTCTATTTCTTTAGGTGTTATGGGACTGTTTAGATGGTCTGTCTTATCCTCATTTAACTTTTGTATCTGGTATCTTTCTAGAAATTTATCTATTTCCTCCAGATTTTCCAGTTTTGTTGAGTACAGGCTTTTGTAGTAGAATCTGATGATTTCTTGAATTTCTTCAGTTTCTGTTGTTATGTTTCTGCTTTCATTTCTGATTTTGTTAATTTAGAAACTCTCTTTGCCCTCTAGATAGGCTAGCTGGGAACTTATTGATCTGGTTGATTTTCTCATAAAGACAGCTCTTTGTTTTGTTGATTCTTTGTATTGTTCCTTTTGTTTCTACTTGGTTGATTTCTGCTCTCAGTTTGATTATTTCCTGCCATCTACTCCACTTGGGTGTATCTGCTTCTTTTTGTTCTAGGGCTTTCAGTTGTGCTGTCAAGCTGCTAGTGTATGTTCTCTCCAGTTTCGTTTTGGAGGCATTCAGAGCTCTGAGTTTTCCTTTCAATATTCCTTCATTGCATCCCATAAGTTTGGGTATGTAGTAGCGTCATTTTCGTTAAATTCTAAAAAAAAAAAAAAAAAAAAAAAAAAAAAAAAAAAAAGCCTTGATTTCTTTCTTTATTTCTTCATTGAGCAGAGCATTGTTTCGCTTCCATGTGTATGTGGGCTTTCTATTGCTTTTGCTGTTATTAAAGACAAGCCTTAGTCCATGGTGATATGATAGGATGCATGAGAGTATTTCTTTTTGTATCTGTTGAGGCCTGTTTTTTGACTAACTATATGGTCTCTTTTGGAGACGGTACAGTGAGGTGCTGAGAAGAAAGTGTATGTCCTGTAGATGTCTGTTAATTCCATTTGGCAGATAGCCTTTGTTAGTTTGCTGTTCTCTGTTCAGTTTCTGTCTCCATGATCTGCCCATTGATGAGAGTGAGGTGCTGAAGTCTCCCACTATTATTGTGTGTGGTGTAATATATGCTTTGAAATTTAGTGGAATTTCTTTTATATAAGTGGGTGCCCTTGTATTTTGGAGCATAGATGTTCAAGATTGAAAGTTCATCTTGATAGACTTCTCTTGTGATGAGTAAAAAGTGTCCTTCCTTATCTTTTTTGATAACTTTTGGTTGAAAATCTATTTTATTTGATATTAGAATAGCTACTCCAGCTTGTTTCCTGGGCCCATTTGCTTGGAAGGTTTTTCCCAGTCTTTTATTCTGAGGTAGTGTCTGTATTTGTCTCTGAGATGAGTTTCCTGTACACAGCAAAATAGTGGATCCTGTTTACATATACAGTCTGATAGTCTGTCTTTTTTATTGGGAAATTGAGTTCACTGATGTTAAGAGAAATTATGGAATAGTGATTTTTGTTTCCTGTTATTTTTTTTTTTTTTGTTAGAGGTAGACTTATGTTTATGTGTGTTTCTTCTTTTGGTTTCCTTTCGTGATTTTCTTGGATGTAATTTCCTTCCTTGTGTTGGATTTTTCCATTTATCATCCTTTGTAGGACTGGATTTGTGGGCAGATATTGTGTAAATTTGGTTTTGTCCTGGAATATCTTGATTTCTCCATCTATGGTGATTGAGAATTTTGCTGGCTATAGTAACCTGAGCTGGCATTTGTGTTCTCTTATGGTCTGTATGACATCTGTCCAGGATCTTTTAGATTTCATAGTCTATGTTGAGAAGTCTGGTGTAATTTTTATTGGTCTACCTTTATATGTTACTTGTCCTTTTTCCTTTAAAGCTTTAAGATTCTCTCTCTCTCTCTCTCTCTCTCTCTCTCTCTCTCTCTCTCTCTCTCTCTCTCTCTCTCTCTTGTTTCAAATATTCAGTGTTTTGACTATTAAGTGTCAAGAGGAGTTTCTTTTCTGGTTCAATTTATTTAAAGTTCTGTAGGCTTCCTGTATGTTCATGGTCATCTAGTTCTTAAGGGCAGGAAAGTTTTCCTCTATGATTTTGTTGAAGATACTTACTGTGCCTTTTAGCTGATATTCTTTACCCTCTTCTACACCTATCATCCTTAGGTTTGGTCTTCTCATTGTGTCCTGGATCTCCTGGACATTTCAGGTTAGGAGCTTTTAGGGTTTTGCATCTTCTCTGACTGTTTTGTCTATGTTTTCTATGTTGTCTTAGGCCCCTGAGATTCTCTCTTCCATCTCTTGTAGTCTGTTGGTGATGCTTGCATCTGTGACTCCTGATTTCTTTTTTTTTTCTTTTCTTTCTTTCTTTCTTTCTTTCTTTCTTTTTTCTTTTTTTTTTTTCTTTCTTTTTTTTTTTTTTTTTTTTTTTTTTTTGATTTTTCCATCTTCTGGGTTGTCTCTTTTTGTGTTTTCTTTATTGTTTTTATTTTGTTTTCAATTCCTTTATCTGTTTGGTTGTGCTTTCCTGTAGTTCTTTGAGTGATTTTTTTTCTAGTTCTCCTATAATTGTTTAAGGGAGTTATTTATGTGCTTCTCCAAGATCTCCATCATAGTCATAAAGTACAATTTCAAGTCTAAATCTTGTTTTTCTGGTGTGTTTGGAAATCCACTACTTGCTGTGGTGGAAGAGCTGGGCTCTGATGTTGCCAGTTTGTCTTGGTTTCCATTGCTTAGGTTCTTTCACTTTCTTCTTGCCATCTTGTTGTCTGTGATTAAAGGTGCTCTTGTTGTCTCTGAGTTTAGCCTGTCTTTCCTGTGGATCTGGGGGCGTGTGGGCTCAGGAAAGAAATAGCTTCTTGGTGTCTGGCTCTTTGTAGGCAGGCAGTGAGTTCTGATTGCTAGTGACTCTGTTCTGTCCCCATGGACTCAGGAGGGAGAGCACTTGCAAGGCTGTTCCATGGTCTCACCCATGTGCCGGCAGTTTCCTAGTCTTGATGGCAGTCACCGGCTCTCTTGCTTGGCCCGAGAGGACCCAATTCCACAGTTTACCTCCCTATCTGCTCAGAAGAAAACCAGATGTTCCCTCCCTGGACAGCCCAGTCAGTGAAGGTATGTGGCAGGCTTAGGGCTTACTGTGGGATCAGGTGGGAGGGCACTGCTAGGCTTCTCTGCAGGCCAGTCCTGTGCAGGCCGGTACTGAGTCTTTTGTATCAGGTTTTAAAATATACAAAATCCTTCTGCTTAGGATGGAAAGGTTTTCTGCAGCTCCTTGGAGCTCCCAGGGACCTGAGGGCAGGCAGGCTGCCACACCAATGCAACTGGGCTGAGTCTGGCCTTGGGCCAGAAGGGTGCATCTTCAGGAAGTTCCACTGCTTTAACCACAAGAGTTCTGTACGGCCTCTCCCAGGGTAAAATGTGGGCAGAAGAAGTTGACTCCCCTTTGCACTGAGGATGGAAAGTGTTCCTGCTGCTCTTCCAAGCTCCCAGGTTCCTCGGCAGCCTTATTCTTAATAGTCAGATGCTGGAAAGAACCCAGATATCCTTCGACAGAGGAATGGATACAAAAATTGTGGTACCTTTACACAATGGAGTATTATTCATCTAATAAAAACAATGACTTAATAAAATTCTTAGGCAAATAGGTGGAACTAGAAGGTATCATCCTGAGTGAGGTAACCCAGTCACAAAAGAACACACATGGTATGCACTCACTGAGAAGCAGGTACTAGTCATAGAAAGCTCTGAATACCCAATACCCAAGAAACAATTCACAGACCTTATGAAGCTCAAAAAGGAGGGGCAGAATGTGGATGCCTCCGTCCTTATTAGAAGGTAGAACAAAACACTCACGTGAGAAAATACAGGGACAAATAGAGAAGCAGAGATTGAAGAGAAGATCATCCAGAGACTGCCTCACCTGGGGATTTATCCCATAAGCAGCCACCAAACCCATGCACTATTTCTGATGTCAAAACATGCTTACTGTCAGGATCCTGATATGAATGCCTCCTCAGAGCCTCTGCCAGAGCCATACTGATACAGATGAGGATACTTGCAGCTAACTATTGTAGTGACCTAGGGGATCCCAATAAAGGAGTTAGAGAAAGGACTAAATGAGCTGAAATGTCTTCAATCCCATGAGAAGAACAACTTTATCAAACAGCCAAACCCTCTAGAGCTCCCCCCTCCCCGGGACTAAAACATCAACCAGTGAGCACACATGGAGAGGCCCATGGCTCCAGTTGCATATGCAGCAAAGGATAACATACTCTGGAATTACTGGGAGTAGAGGCCTTTGGTACAGTGAAGGCTCTTTTCCCAATGTAGGGGAATGTCAAGGCTCTAAGGTGGGGAAGGGTGGTTGGGAGAGAGAGCACCTTCATGTTCCTATACTAAAACCATCCTGTCTGTATTAGTATTGCTTTATGATAAGGGGTTAATTCTTCTAGAGAACATACAAACTCTTAATGTGTATTTACCTAAGAAGGAACACAGCATGCTGAGATAGTAGCTGAAGAAAAACAAGGAGAAACAGCAATGTATGACCCCAGTTCCTCACTCTTTGTAATAATAAACCACAAGTGAGAAACTTTAAAAGAAAATTTGAATCATAATGCATAATCAGTCTACTTAACATGGTGGACATGCATAGAGAATTTCATGGCACAACAAAGAATTAATTTATTTCTCAAGTTTGTATTCCCTTAAAATACATGTGAATAATTTTTAAAAGTCATGCACAGCATGTTACCAGCTTTGAAAAAGGAATTAAACTGGAAATGCAACAAAATAATTACAGAAACCTTTATTATTTGACTATTAAACAATACCCTTCTATATGATGCATGACATGGTCCAGAAGAGACATCTCAAAAAAATTTTAAATGTTGACATAAAAATGTTATCAAAATTTCTTGAATATAGATAAAGTCATATTTAGAAATAGCTGTTATGTTTTCAAAGCACTTGCTAGTTAAAAGAAAAATCCACAACTAGTAATTTGTATAAATACTGACAATATTTTTACAAAGAAGTATTTGGTGGAAAAAAAACTTATCAGGCTATGACCAGACACATAAACACATAAAGACAAGTGAAAAAAGCCAGTCTATAAGTCTCCAGACTGCATGGTTCTAAGTGGGTGGTGTTCTGGAAAAGGTAAAGCCATTAGGCCACCTTAAAATGCAGTGTTTGCCTAGAGCTCAGAAGACATGGGAGATGAGAAATTGGTGAAACAGACAGCATTTGGGAGATGGTTAAACTCTTCTAGAGGATGCTTTGATGAGCTTTATAACATCATATGTTTAAAATCCATATAAAATACAGCACACAAAAGTTTCCAACTATGTAAATTTTTTGCGTTAGTTTGTCTAGTTTGCTTTAGATTTTTCTATTGCTTTAGTTTTATTTATATTGCTAAGACACACCATGACCAAGGCAATTTCTAAAATAAATATATTTATTTGGGCTCACAGTATCAGAGGGTTAGAGTCCATGATCATCATGGCAGGGAGCATGGCTGCAGGTAAAAAGGACACACCAGGTCCAGTGTAAACTTTTGAAACCCCAAAACCTTCCCTAAATAACACCCCTCCCCAGCAAGGTAATGAATACTAATTCATCTCAAAGAGTTTCATCAACTGGTTATCAAGTATTCAAATATGAGCTTATGAGGTCCATTTTTAATCAAACAATCATAATCTTTAATTTTAAATTTTAAAATAAATTATAAATGTCAGGACATCTAAGCAGGAATGTAGACTATCATTAGAGAATCTAAGTGTGCTCTACATATATGAGACAAATTCACTGAAGCAGACAAGGAAAAGTATTAGCCTAAGTGACTTTGACACTGAACAAAGACTGAGAGACTGAAGGCTAAAGAAAACCCATACAAGCATTGTTCTCTAAGTGACATGACTGTGTTCACAGGAAAACACATGAGTTTATTCTAACACAGCTATAGTCATGTAGTAAAGCTGAAAAGTTGAGCAAACAGATAGCAAATGGTAGGAGCTGTCCACCAAGACTGTCTCTGTTGCAATGAGACTTGGAAACAAAGTGAGACAAATAACTAAAAGAACTCATGGATGACTGCAACAAGAAATCTGCAAGATTTTTCTATTCTAAAGTGTCTACAAGGGGTGGAAAATAAGAAAATTCTTAGAAATAAAACCAAAACTTTAGGCAATAGGTTGATCTGAAAGTCCCAAAAGGACACAGGAAAAAAAGAAATAGCCCCTTTTGGTCCAAGTTAGGATAACTTAAATGACCAAGTAGTATTGGTCTAAACATGGAGTTAAACTCATGTGTTCATACAGATGAAAACTGATGTTGAATAACAAACCAGGGAGAGAAGAGGTATTCCAATAAGCACAACATAAAGAATGTGGACCAGAAGCAGTTTTGCATTGAAGAATTCTAGAAGGTAGAACTTGATGCGGTGACCCAAAGACTACTTTATCAATGACAAAGCATGTTCATAATGTCGACCTCTCATGTTGTAGGATGAAAATAAATCTCATTTCACCTGTTTTGTTTCTCTTTCCCCTGAAAACAAAAACAACAACAACAAAAAATCTCCTATGCAATATAGACACATCCCAGTCAATTCCAAACCAAGGAATAGTCTACAAAATGTCCAAGCTTCCATCTTCAAAACAACCATGGTCACCAAAAACAAGATGGAGGAAATGCCATGGGTGAAAGACACAAAACACAATTAACCTCATATGGAATCCTGAATGAGATTCTCAGACAGAAACGGCATGAAGTAAAAACTCAGGAAATAAAAATGATGTATAAGCTTTAATCAGCAATGCATTAATATTTCATCCTTCATTATGAGTAATGTTTAAAAAATGTTTTGAGATATGTAAAATTCTCTGTCCTGTTTTTTCAGTTTTGCTTCAGATATGAACCTAACTCTAAGCCTGAAATCTAGAAATAAGAACTATTAAAATAAATGCCAGGTTTAAATGCCAAGACGTTGTCTTGCTGTGGCTTGAATGTACCTCCCTTCAACCACCAAAAACATGTGTTAGAAGTTTAATTCTTACAAAAGTGATGGTTTCTTCTATTACTATGGCATTTCCTACTAGGTAGCACTGGATATGCAGTGGAAGCTAGAGAAAGCACAGTGTGGTGGCTCCTGCCTACAACCCTTGACCTCAAGGGGTTAAGGGAAGATGATCAGCCCTGGATTCACACTAGCCTTATGTGTGTAAGGAAACCCTGAGAGAAAGGAAGGAAGGAGAGAGGAAGCCAGATTGGAAAAACTAAGGAAGTTTCATTAAATATATATATATATTTTCAAAACCAGCAGGCTTATACAGGAAAAAGAAAAACAACTTGGGGAAAATGGCATAATTACTTCGGCTGGCTATTAAATTATTGTATTTATATTTTATATAATTATTGAGCTCTGTGTGGTGCAAAACAGAATGTTGTTTTAGAGTCAGATACATTTTCCCCTTTATGTTAAGAGCAAACCATGTTCCCAGTTAAAATCCTGAGTGGATGAAGTGGGAGTCTGGCATCCTAAATGGGAGTCAGTTAATGGACCGCACTTCGTCCCACTCAACTTGAGCACTGAACACAAACTCCATCACCATGTTTTAGAATGCTGCCCACACGTGAGATCTCTCCACATTAAAGAAAAGCAGTGATGACAGCCCACGTTTCTGTAGAATTTACAAGTTGCTTCCAAATACTGAGTCCTTTTACTTCGTGTTTCCTAGCTGGGATCTAATGTAATGTGAAGCCGGAAAAAGGAAATGGGGACTTGAAATACTAAAACGACCTGATTGACATCAGAGGGCTGAGGAAAGGCCTGGACTTTCTAGCTTCATCACAAAAGCCTAATTTCAAAGGATTAAAATTTTTATTTCAGAAATTTACCATTGGGTATTTTTAAATGCCTGTTAAATCATGTTGTCTCCAAGGTTTCCATTTTGTGTCATTTGATTTTAGCTTTTCAGCAAATATCCTTCCTGTGGGCAATTTGCCAGGAGGAAAAAAAAATGACTTTATGCTGCAGTGTCAAAAATTAAAAGAACAGCAGTTAAAATGGCTTCTGCTATGGCATCTACCTACTCTGCTGCCTGTGATTTAGAAGGAATTTTTCAAAATCATGTATGGTGGACAGTCATCCAAAGCAGCTAAGATGGGGTAAGGTCCAAGTCAGAAACGCCTAAGACTTAGTCATCAGCTTCATGATTTACAATCAGCTTGTGGTAATCATGCCGTGGGAGCTCTTCATTTTTTTCAGGTCTTGTTTGTTTGTTTGTTTGATTGTCTGCTTGTTTGTTTGATGGTGTGTGTGTGTGTGTGTGTGTGTGTGTGTGTGTGTGTGTGTGATGTCTTGCCTGTTTGGGAGTCAGAGGGCAACTACAGAAGTCAGTTCTCTCTTTCCACATTGTAGGATCCTAGAATGTCTCACAAGCTTTTTTTTTTTTTAATTTTATGTGTAATTCTTCCTTTTTCTAAATTTTGCCATGGAATGTGGAGACATCAGGCAGCTACTGACATAGGAGTCTCATTCCTGCTGGATAGCTTTCCTGGTTCTAGAAGGTGCTATGTGAGCTACAGGGCAAGAAAATTAATCATCCATCTCATTCAACTGTGAATCCTGTAAGCTGTAATAACAATTAGCCTGGCAGGATATGCCTACACCAGGTACAGCAGTGGCACAGATGTTATAGGGGTGACCAACCAGTATCTGGTTAAATTTAAGGTCCAGTCTATATGATGGGACTTATTCCCAGAACTGTAAATAGGCCATAGAACCTTAGGGAGGGCCTGCTGCTATTATCATGTTAGGTGGATAGAGCAGTATACCAACGTCTAAGCATTTCTAATTATAGCCATAAAATCATATCTCTCAACTCTCATCAAGTAATCTGCTTCTTATAGCAGATGATTCAATAAAGAGAGATTGACACACAACTGGTCAATCAACAGAATAAGACTTTAGTGTTCTAATTCCTAAATGACACATATATATCATCCTGCCTCCTCCTAAGACTCAGAGATCATCGGGGAAAATGGAATAGAAAAACTGTAAGAATCAGAGGTCACACATGAATCAGAGGAACAGTCATTTGTGGACTTAGCAGCACAATCAAACATATGAACTGACAACAGCTGTAACTACATGCACAAGGTCAGGCCAGACCAAATCCATCCATGAAGAGGGGAGGGAGGTCAGGACATTCCACTTCTAGTTATGAAGCTCCTGACTGCTGGGAGAAAGGTGGTTCTCTTTAAGGATGTAAACCTAAAAGGCTACACCTATTTTAGTAAATTCCCTGATACCCTGAACATACTAGCAGTACCAGGTGGATTCCACAGACTCTAAACAAACAACAACAACAAAGAAAGAGAACACATAAAATTGTGGGAAAAGACGGTGGTAAGATTATAGGAGGAGTTGGAAGTGGGAGGGAATAGGGGTAGAGTTTATCAAAACACGCTATATGTAAGTACAAAATGTTCAGTAATTGCTTCATTACCTACTAATTAGAAAATTTATCTCAAAATAGAAAAATAATAATACATGTGAATTTAGGGGACTCAAAGAGGAAAATAAAAATATATACAACACATACTTCTCAGTTAATTTCTCACTAAATATTAGTGCTAGGATGCTTACTGTAACTATTTGTTTGGCTAATTCATTAAGTATTTTGCCATAAATGTTTTCTCTGAACATTAATATTTTGTTGAAAATATTCTCAAGTGCTACATGATTCTCAATCCTAGGAATGCTTAATCACTGCCCTGCAATCTTTTCCTCTCAGCTTGTGGAAACTGCCTCAGGATATGGTCAGATGGGAACATCGCTTCTGAGATGAAAAATATCCTCATGAACTCGGAAAGTCTAACATGTCTGTTCACATGTGCTCTGAGATCTGTGCATGTATGCACTAACATGAGGATGGCATGTGGCCTGAGTTCTGTTGCAAAAGAAAAACTCTGTACTCTTAAACATGGCAACCCTTGTAAACAAGTGCAGAAAAGTCTGCCGTACATAAAAGGCTGCTGCAGAAAGAACACCAAACCAAATCCATAAAAGCTCTGAGTTCACTGACAACGGAAGTCTGTGACAGGATAGACAGTTACTGAGCTTCAGCCTGGAAAATGTGTTGACCCATGCAGCTCCATCTTCTCCCTGCCTCCATCCCCATCCCAAGACCACATAGATATCTGCAACCATTTCAAGATGCCCTGAGGTAAAGAGTGAATGGCGGTCTGCCCCAGACTCTGGTATTCATCAGTACCATCATGTTTATTTATTCATTCCCAAAGAGAGCTTGAAAAACAAGTCAGATGGTCTAAGTTCAATTGCTGGGGCCCACATAGTGAACAGTAATGACTGACTCTTGAAAGTTGTCCTCTGACCTCCACATACATGCACAAAAACGCACACACAATAAATAAACAATACATAAACAAATAACGAATAAATACATGTGAAATAAAACCCATCTGGGTTATTTTGTTTCCAGTAACTGTCCATCAGATATGGAATGTCCTCGCACACAAAAATTACCCTTAGCCACATGGAGTAATTAAGTAGTCACATACTGATCAAAAGCCCATGAGGCTCCAAATTGCTAGAAGACTGAGAATGTTTATAAATCTCTAGCATCTATCCCATTATGTGAAGCAAGATCCAACCACAGTAGAGGCCAGTAGATGCTAATCTACATCATATTACAAAGCAATGATCAAGACAACAGAACAAGTCATGGAAAAATTAAACCAATGGCAAACAGAGTTTAGACTCTGCCAGTAAGAAATTATTTCTGTGAAGATTTTCCTAAGATATCTCAAAGTCCCAGTCAAAGAATGATGGGTGGAGGGATTATGGGATACCCACTGTTGTAGTCACCTGTGCATATTGAACTATGGTTACAAAGATAAAGAGAAGAGAAAGGGCAGGAGAGAAGACAAAAAGATAAACACACTATATTTGCTATGGGGTTGATGCAAACGAAGTCAAAGTATAAAAATCAGTTGCATTTCTAAATGTCAACAATGAGGAACCATAAGAAGGTGTTAAGAATGCACTCAACACCATAAATGCATAAAAATAAATTCAATAAAGCAAAAGTGGTATATTTATAAAAAAAACTGTTAAAGTGTTATTCAAAATATTTAAAAAGTCAAACACATGGAAATGTTCTACAGGATGGTGAGTGGAGTGATTGAATACCTTATGCCAGTGAGTTCTACCCGATTTGGTTTGTCAAATCAGTAAAATTAAAGACAAGTAACAATGGGCTGCTTTTGTTGTGGAAATAACAGTTTACATCTATATATGTGTGCACTTATCTATGCATCTGCCTATCTTATGGTTTATATTGCTACAATACACATTGTGACCAAAAGCCACCTTGGGAGAAAACGGTTCCTCTTGGCTTACAAATATCATGTTACAATTTGACATTGAAGAAATAGAGAAGTCAGGGCAGAGGGAGAGGAAAAGGGGGATCCGGTATGGGAGAAGACGAGGGAGAAGTACAGGGGATCAGGAAATTGAACAGAGGTGTGTAGCAGTGGAGGATTGGGAATTGGGAACTGGGGGTAGCCACTAGAAAGTCCCGGATGCCAGGAAAGCAAGAGACTCCCAAGACTCAACAGGAATGACATCGGCTGAAATACCCAACAAAGGGGAGGGAGAACCTGCAGAGACCACATCCAGAGGTGAGGCACAGCCCCTGGTTGATGGATGGGGCCACCTACCCATCTCAAAAATATTAGCCCAGAATTGCTCCTGTCTAAAGGAAATACAGGGACACAGAGTAGAGTAGAAACTGAAGGAAAGGCCATCCAGAGACTGTACCACTTGGGGTTCTATCCCATATGCACACACCAAACCCGGACACTATTTCTGATGCCAAGAAGTGCTTACTGACAGTAGCCTGATACAGCTGCCTCCTGAGAGGCTCTGGCAGAGCCTAACAAATACAGATGCAGATGCTCACAGCCAATGACCCAACAATCAGACTGAGCACAGGGACCCCACTGGAGGAGTTAAGGGAAGAACTGAAGGAGCTGAAGGGACTTGCATCCCCATAGGAAGAACAATATCAACGAACCAGATCCTCCAGAGCTCCCAGGGACTAAACAGCCAACCAAAGAGTACACATGGAGAGACCCATGGCTCCAGTGCATATGTAGCAGCGTATTGCCTTATCTGGCACTAATGGGAGGGGACGCCTTGGTCTTGTGGAGGTTTGATGCCCCAATTTAGGGAAATGTAGGGTGGTGAGGCAGGAGTGGGTTTGTGGGTGGAGGAGTACCCTCATAGAAACAGGGGGTAGAGAGTTGGAATAGAGGGTTTCAGAGGGAAAACCAGGAAAGAGAATAACATTTGAAAATGTCAATACATAAAATAACCAATTTAAAAAATCTGGAGGCAGTAATAATGCAGAAGCTATAAAAGAATATGACTTACTGGCTCACTCCTTATGGCCTGTTTAGCCTGTGTTCTTATACAATATGGGACCACCTGCCCAGATGAGCTGGTCTTCTCAGATCAATAACTCGTCAAGAAAATGTGCTACAACTTTGCCTACAGTCCTATTTTATGAAGGTATTTTCTCATTTGTGGTTCTCTCTTCCCAGATGATTCTAGTATATGTCAAGTTGACAATTAATATAGGATATTGCCTATATACTTAACACAATCCAAATGTATCTATTAGAAAAACAAATGACCCAAATAGCTGTAACACCCTGAAATTGACCGAAGAATGGTGGAGACACAGCACAACTGAAGGGAAAAAAAAAAAAAAAAAAACTGTGATACGTTTTGGCAGATAGCATGAGTAAATTGAGTACATTTTTAAAGTTATAAAACCTAAGAATATCAAGTTCTGGCTAAGGATAGTGTTGACTGGGGATAAACAGGGAAATCAGAAACAATATATTGGACCAAGAATCAAATCACAAATTAAATCAAATCTACAAGAGTTTGGTTTGTAAAGACTTGAACTAAGTCACTAGGATAAGAAGAGACTCCTCAGCAAAAGGTATTGAAGCAAAATTGGGAGGAACATCAGAATAGATACCTACTTATCACACATACACACACACACACACACACACACACACACACACACACACACACTCCTATGTAAGTTAGATAACTAAGTCTAAAAGATAAAACCATAAAATTTAAAAATGCATACTAGAAAAACTAAACCCTAAGGAAGAGAATAAGTTCTTAAATAAAAAAAAAAAACAGATTATAAAGCAAAATGTCGGCATTCTTGATTATATTAAACTTGTGAACCCCTGTCAAAATATTATATAAAAAGTAAAAACTCAGATGACAAACTAGGAGATAGATAATTGCTCTGTCTTAAAAGATTGTCATAAAAATATGTAAAGCATACAGGCAAATTAATAAATGTATAGAAATTTTTCTCATAAGAAAAATAGTACCTTTTCACAGAGCAGGCAGTGAAAAGGGCTCAGGATTTTAGAGGCTGTAACTGGGGAAACAGTTGGCATTATGTAGCTGGGTGAAAGTATTTATGTTAGCTGGAAGCAAAGAGTTCAACTCATAGACATCAAAGAAACATTTACCAATGTCATTGGCCAGTCTTAGTAACAAAGAAAACTTATTCAAAAATAAGTTGATAAGCAAATTATGACAATTTTATTTTGTAGCATTAATGTCACAATGGGGATGAATGATCTACAACACAGATGAAACTCGGAATAAAACAATGAATGAAAACTAAGGTTACAGAAGCGTACAAGTGTAACGAATCCACTGCACGTCAAACAAACAAAAGAACTCAACTGGCTGAGGTTGGAAAAATACAGGTACAACTGTGAAGAAAGAACAAAACAAGTTTGACCACAAGATCCAAAGTGCCTTTCCATCTAAGGAAGCACAGAGATGCCAGGAGCTGGGCAGCTGGCAGCACCAAGCTCCAGCTTCTCAGTCTTCTCTACGTGCTAGCTGTGCAAGATGCTGTCACTGTTTAACCTGCATCCCGTACTGATTTACATGGGGTTTTGTCATTAATTTGCTTGCATTAAGTAAAGGAAGAAAGGGAAAGAAAGAAAGAAAGAAAGAGAGAGAGAGAGAGAGAGAGAGAGAGAGAGAGAGAGAGAGAGAGAAAGAAAGAAAGAAAGAAAGAAAGAAAGAAAGAAAGAAAGAAAGAAAGAAAGAAAGAAAGAAAGGAGGAAGGGAGGGAGAAAGGGAGGGAGGGAGAAAGAAAGAGAAAGAAAGAAAGAAAGAAAGAAAGAAAGAAAGAAAGAAAGAAAGAAAGAGAGATACAAAGAAAGAAAGAAAGAAAGAAAGAAAGAAAGAAAGAAAGAAAGAAAGAAAGAAAGAAAGGAAGGAAGGAAGGAAGGAAGGAAGGAAGAAAGAAAGAAAGAAAGAAAGAAAGAAAGGAGGAAGGGAGGGAGAAAGGGAGGGAGGGAGAAAGGAAGGAAGAAAGGGAAGGAGGGAGGGAGGGAGGAAGAAAAGAAGGTAGAAGGGAAGGAAGGAAGAAAGAAAATTGTCTACACTTACTACTCTTATCCTTGAGCTAATAACCTTTTAAATCTGTGTCTTCAATTTACAAAATAAATATTAACAATCTCTACAGGACTGGTTAAAAATATGGCAGTGCTAAGAACAGGATATTTGCATATCAGGTTCCTCATGACAGTTAACAATCCTTTCAACATCAATTTCATGTTTATTGTTGCAGTTATGACCATTAATGCAGTTGGAGAATCTGAGGAATCCCCCATCTCACAAACCATAAAATCTAAATCAATTTGATGAAATCTCACTTCACTTGGTTACTTCTTAACCTTACATACCTGATGTTCTTTCCCATCACAAGGTTTTCTGTCTAAATCATACTGAACACGGGGTCCTGAATAAAAGAGCTAGAAACAGGAGTGAAGAAGCTGAAAGGGTTTGCAACCCCATGGAAAGAACAACATTATCAACTGACCAAACCCTCCAGAGATCCTAGGGGCTAAAACACTAACCAATGATCACACATGGAGAGACCAGACCCACGGCTCCAGCTGCATATGTAGCAGAGGGTGGCATGGAATGGCATCAGTGGGAGGAGAGGCCTTCGGTCCAGTGAAGGTGGGTTTTCCCAGTGTAGGAGAATGCCAAGGTGCTGAGGTAGAGAGGGTGGTTGGAAGAGGGAGCACCTTCATGGAAACAAGTAGACGAGGAGGAAACAAGAGGGGAAGGGAAGGGAAGGGGAGTGGAGGAAAAGGGGATAACATTTGAAATGTAAATACAGAGATTATCCAATAAAGAAGTTTAGAAGAACTTCTGTAGTTTCTGACTCTATCTAGCGTGCTCTGATGGGTTGCCTGTCAGCACAAGAATCTTACCTGAGGTACTGCAGGATGCCTGTGCTAAGAGCACTTGCTGTTCTTGCAGATAACCAACTTCATTTCCCATCACCCACATGATAGCTCAGTCATTTTTAACTCCATTCCAAGGGACCTGGATGCTTTCTCTGACATTGCTGGCCATAGGCACACGTGTGGTGCACATGTACACACATCCAGGCAAAACATCCACATGGGGAGATGAAAAGAAATCATTCTTTTTTAAAGAAAAGCATAAGGGCTAACAAGTGACTAGGAGCAGCATTTGATGCTCTACCACAGAACTGGGATTTGGTTCACGGCACCCATACAGTGGATAACGAGTATCTATAACTCCAGTTCCAGGGGATCAGACACCTTCTTGTGGCTCCGCAGCACTGCGTGCATATGATGCTCAGACATTTCACCACCGAGCATGTTAATAATAAACAGTCGGGTTACTAGTGTGGTTTAGTGGCAGAGCATGTGGTACGTACATGCAAGGCTCTGGGGGACTAAGTCAATAACTTCTTCATAGCTTTGATCTACCATGACGACAGGATCAGAGAAGCAGGTCACCGCACAGTGCTCTCCTCCGCCATCTTACCCTAAGTGACAATGTCATCTGTACATGTTCAGAAGATTCTTGTAACCATGAAATAGATGACTTAGCCTGGAAACCTCGGAATCACAGTGTTCTTGTTTGAGTTAAGTAAAATCAGCACATTTAGCCTCTCCTTAGTTCAAAGAAGCAGAGGCGTGGAAATGACCAAACTCTGCAGAAAGGGATCTCGCTGCAAAGAGGAGTTGCAGGTTCTGCTGTCAGATTGTTGGAATCAGAGACGGGGAAGGTGTCTGGCAGGTGTGTTAGCTGTGCAAATCTAAGAGACTGCCGACCAGGAAGGAAAGCAGAGTAGAGTCGGTGAAACTGCTGATGACAAAGGAGGGATGCTGAAGAGGAAGGTCAAGTCATCTGCCTTCAGGAAAACCTGCCTCGAGGAGCCTCTCGCCCACTCAAAGACACACAGGCAGAGTCAGCAGCAGCTGTTTATATTCAGCCAGAAATGTGAGACCTCATTCTGAGAGTCTGAATTCTTACAGACACTAACGGTGAAGACGGTAGCACCTATCTGTTACAGCATTCTGAGTTCTCAATCTGCCTTTGACTTGTTTCCAAAATACTAATGGGAAATTCTGCAGTTTCCATATTCGAGGATCTTCTTCTGGTGCTCTGGTGTCTCTCTACATTACACAAAGCCAGTTGCTTTCTGGGTCTGCTATGAGACCAAGATTTCCTTTCCACCATTTATTTATTTGTCTCTGACAGTCCTCGTATTTCTTCCTTTCTTGATCTCTGTTCTCATTTGAATGAAGGTATCTCCCAAGTGACTTCCTTGAGAGTCCATTTGATATATCTTCAACCCTTCCACATATGAAAGTCGGTTCATTTGGGACTGAGGTGACGGCTCCATGGAGAAAGTGCTTGCTGTGCAAATATGGAACTTAGAGTTTGGATCCAGGAGTCTCCGTGAAGAGCCAGGTTGGCCCGACAGCATGCTAGCTCACATGTAGTCCTAGCACTCGGAAGTCAGAAAATGCAAAACAACAGAGAAGATAGCAATGCTTCCAAATTCTACAGTTCAAAGATATCAAGCTCTAATATGTGCCAAGCCTTATTTCTGTAGCTCCCATTTATGTGCACTGTGTTTTCAGTAACTGCACTATGGCACCTGCAAGTTTGATGACATTGCCACCAAAGTATTCCTCATCTCCTTATCAATATCCTCTGCATGTTTTGCTCTCAAGAATATAGCAGATTTCCAGTTTTTTTTTTATTCTAATGGTGAGTAACAATGCAATGAAAATATCTGTGCATAAATCTGAACCTCTTACTATTTTCAAAGCTCAGATTTTCTAAACTAAAATACTGAAACTTAGAGCTATCCAATAAATTCAAACTGTAACAAAGGCATCCCAAATGCGATTATTGGGAAGAGTTATTATTCAAGTCAAAGTATGGCAACTCTTTGGCTTATGGAAAGACTCGAGGAATCAGTTTTGTAAGGTTGGGGGAATGACCTCTCCTTTCTGCTGCCTTATAAATCAGTAAGAAGACATAACGCCTCTTAGGTTGAATGAACATGACCTTAGAAATAGTAGCTTCTGTTCTACCTAAAGTAAATCATAATGTGCACTAGATAAACACAGCCATAAGTTTTGTGGACAGTGTGTCTTTATAGAGGATAGAGTGCAGGCAGAGCATCTGTCCATTGGGATGATCCAGGGTGTGCTTTCAAAGCTCTTCAAAGGATAATCTTCTAAATTATGCTTTCTCTCACATCCTAATGACTCCAGTATGATATCAATGTAAGGCAGTGGGTAATATCTGCTCAAACAGAGACCAAATTAACAAAAATAAAACAAAATTAGATATTTTTAAGAATATTGGAGAATTAGAATTTTCTCATGATTTACTGTTTGTTTTTTGGGGTTTCTGGGAGAAGAAAAAAAAAAAAACAATGTAATGGTTTCTAAGTACTTAGTTCTGAAAGCAAAGCACCAAATGCCATATCTGTTACTTTCTAACCCCAGAAACACCAAAGGGCACTGGTAATGTAAGACTAACAAAAAGGAATCTCGGCTAAATGGTTGGCCATTAACTCTGGGTAGCAATGCAGCTCTACCTTTCTCACATGGAAAAAGGCCGCCCATGTCTTACTTTATGTTCGGTCATGAATCCTGTTTCTTAAAGCAAAAAATATTTCAATAGATTCCAGGATTCCATTCGAGGTGCTAGCCTGCCAAAATGGCACAGAAGTCAGATGTGTATGGGCCATGATGTGACAGAGCCTGCTGAGGCTGGCAGCCCCCAGTTTTTGGCCTCGAAGCACATTTGTCCTTTAGCAGTTACCATTAAGAAAAGACTGATAATTTAAAACCAGTTCTGACAGTCCTCCATATGCTCAGAATAAAACTGGATAAAGCAATGGACAGGATGTAAGATCAGAAGCAAAGAACCAAGTACTTCAATATATGTGATACCTAAACCCAGGAAGACAAAAGTCACACACTTTTATCACACAAGGACCATAGCTTGTGAATGGTTATCTGGTCCATCTTTCCCACCAAAGGCTGAGTGATGGAAATGTAGCTTATGTGGATAAAGCTTTAGAAACTAGACAAATGGCCGAGCAGGTAAAAAGAGATGCTGAGTGCAGAGAGACAGGTGATTGGCAGATGCCTAAAGTTAAAGCTTATTTGAGAGGAGCAGAGTAGGGACGATAGATGAAAAAAGGAGGAAAATTCACCAGAACAATTTTTGATTGAAAATGCTCTAAGGATCTCTACTATGTTGTATGCTAATTAAAATAAAGTCGCTTATAAAATCAAATCAGGTTCTGAGATGGCTATCAGGTAATTATCAATTCATTATAATTTCAAGAATATATTCATGCAAGAATCAAATGGCAGATGCCCAGTTAATAATTTTAACCAACTGGATTTCAGTAGAGATTGTCAGTAAAACCATTTTAGCTTTTTATTTTCCTATTGGGTAAGAATAGGATTTCCACAAAGGCCCTATTTGCATTTTTTCAGAAAAGATCCAAACACAACTTCTTTTTCAGGTCTACATAAATTTTACTACTCAGAATCCTACCCTGTGAGTTTCCTTCTGCAGCCTGATGCAGAAATAGAATCCTACCCTGTGAGTTTCCTTCTTCAGTCTGATGCAGAGATGCAGATAAGAAATGTGCCTGTGGTTTCTTAGTGGATTCCACCAAAACTTGGGAAAAATAAAAGTTCAGAAACAAAACCAAAAAAAAAAAAAAAAAAAAAAAAAAGGCAGATTAATGCCAATTCTTGTTAAATACTGTAAAACAAACAACCGGGAAACTCTCGGTTCTCCATGTGAACGAGCTAAACGATGCCATTAGCTCTCGGTGGGGACATCATAGTGAACATCTGGACTTCCCACACATCACTCACACTGACCTCCAGGGTCCATACAACCATGCAAGTGCTGCTGTCCTTCTTTCTTCCTCCTGCCTTGGGCTCTTTTCTCTCTCTACCCTTGGTCTGGGATATTACCCCACACAGCTACGGAGTTCAGCCCTTCACTTTCTCAAAGGCTTGGCTTAAATGCCATCTTCACAATAAGATGTGTGCTGACCATCCCACACAAAGTGGCAGCTCTCATGTCCTACCTGTAACCTCTGGTTGCCTTACTCTGCGCTGGGCTTTGCTTCTTTCTGAAGCAATTTGCCATTATCTTCTAAGATTTACTAAACTACATATCATGATTCTTCTCTCCCATACTATACTATAGACACTAGAATGTAGGACATTTTGTCTCATTCACTGTATTCTCCCACAAGCTGACAATACCATACCCAGCTGATTATTTTCCAAATAAATGACTGAAAGATGATACTTGTATATGTAAAAAGAAAGCACAAAATACTCTCTAAAGGCACTAAAAATTATTTCACAAATACACATTACTGCCACATATTTATCCAAATACATTCTGGTGGCTGTGTTAGTCGAGATTTCATTGATATAACCAAATACAAAATATCTCATGGAGGGAAAGATTTATTTTGCTCACAATTTCAGAAAGTTCAGGGCTGGGGAGGCAGGGCAGGGCAGCTCACAGTTGCTAGGATGCAGGAAGAAGAATGCCTGCTCTCCAGGCTCCTCGGGCTGCCCACTCTAACAAACTTTAGCATGTCCCTCTGCTTATGCCATCTAGATCCCCTGTGAGATGATGCCACCAACATTCATGAAGGGTCTTTCCTCCCTAGTCAGTTCTCGCACAGAAACATCAAGAGGTATATTATATATACACATATTCAGATCCACAATGGAGAGATGAGAGACAGGCAGGGACAGATGTAACGGAAGTAAGAGGAAGACTAGCTGAGTAAGCATTGCACCCTGTAACTCCAGTGTCTTGGACATGCACTGACACAGAAAGGTCTATAAAGGGATTACACAAACAGCCATAACCCCATATCTTTGCTTGGTACGGCCTGAGTGCTTTCATGCCTATGCTGGCTCTGATAACTGTTTGGCGCTTCCTCAGCACACTGTCTGCTCTTGACATCACTAACTTCATGGAGTCTCCACAGCATCTCCAGCTTCCCACTCACAGCTTTAAACATCACCCTTCCCAGAGCTGCCTGCAAGGATCCTGATTATACCATGTATAATCCACACCCACATACAGATTTTTCTTTGAAATCTGAGTGGAAACATTCATTGCTGCATAACTGTTACATCCCATATGCCTTAAAATGGAGCATCGTGTTTATGTCAAGGACTTCTGCTACTGGCAGTAGTAGCCAAGGTTCCATGAATCATGGCTATTGTGACTTCTAAATGCCTGGGTGGCTGAACATAGGAAAACATTCATAGTGACTCTGCTTTCAGTTTAAAACAATTTTAAGGCTTTGATATAAGTGTATAGATAGATAGAAAGATAGATAGATAGATAGATAGATAGATAGATAGATAGATAGATAGATAGATTTAATCTTGAGAATTTATTAATTTTTACAATGTGGCTATACCTATTATTACTGAACTACATAACAAAATACACATTATACATTTATTTGACCACAAAGAAGAAATAAATTCACCATCAAAACTTCTATCAGTGAGGCTTTCAATCCTCATTTCGTTACGGAATGAAATATTTCACATTAGTTTGCTGTGTGACAGGAACAGTTTAGAATGTGCCTTTGTTCCTGTGGTGCCTGATTTGATCGTGCATAAACCCAAGCTACACTTTGATCCATCCATACTTTTTATTCATAGATTCGGGATATAAATATTTCACTGTCATAAAGAAGAAAAGTCCACTGAGATTAGCACTTCAGTTTTGGAATCACCACTAATGCAGACAATAAACCCCATTCCATACATCTCAGCTTACTCTTGCTGATTCTGGGTGAGCACAAAGCACTCCCCGAGATGCAGTGCTTTTGTCTCACTAGCTAACTGACTAACCAACAGACTAGTCACATGTGGAACCACCAATCTCCACTGTAATTCCAAAGCCAGTAAAGACCATTTCCCAAACCCAACCCTGGTTAATATCATACATATTTTATATCTGACTTCCAACCCTCTTACTGTAAATAAAAATACCTTAAACATAAGTCACCATCAACAATGATACATTGGCTTGACAGTATTTTCTCTCCGTTTGACTAGTGCTGCCTGTCCAGAGAAGCTGGCTCTTTGCTGGAGTGTGCTTGTCAGTGTACTACCATCTTTGTACTAAAACTAATAACCTCATCATCTCTCCTCTAATGTTCCTCAACTTACCTCTTAGATGGCCTTTTTTTGTGGGCATAACTAGATTCTAAGGTGACTCTCCTTGGGTGTCCCAACCTCAAGCATTTAGTATCAGATTGATACTGTGCTCTCTGATTTGGGGGCTGGGTTGCAGATGTAGGTTAAGTCCTCTCAGGGTCTCAAGTCTCCTAGGATATTAAAACTGGGTTTGGTTTAAATAAGCTGTTTACTCCATCCAAAACAAGAGTCAGTTGCATAACCAGTGGTCAGACACCACTTTCTACCTTCTTCACAGATGATCTGCGTCTGGGATGAAGACAGATCTTCCCTGTCAGTCACAGGAACTGTGTTCTGCTTCCTTTGTAATTCAAGCCTCAGATGAAGGCAAGAGTATTGGACAGTGAGGTACTATAGTTTTGTTTCGTTTGCTTTACTGCATTTTATAGTGGAGCTGCTTCTCTCTTTGTTCTCTGTGATGTAAATCTGCCTTTGACTGGGACCAACACTTTCTAGTCTGACCTCAATAAAAACATATGAGAGCCAATTTTTCTTCAAAGAAAAGCAAAGAGCTGTTGATGCTCCTAGCCTGAAAGGATGCTGTAGACAAACACAGCCCTAAAGAGAAAATATCAGCACTATCTAGATTCACTATGGTCTCACAGGTGTTCAGAAAAACCCTCCCCTTTCAGAAACATGCATTCAGCCAGAAGGTGCACAAAAATGCTGGTTGCCTGGAACTTCAGCCACCCACTTGCTCTAAGATATTTGGATTTACAAACCAGAAAAGAAAGTAAAACTTACTCAAAGATGCTACTTTAATGGAAAAGCTTATGAACAACATACTTGACCAAGATGCAGCCCTGCCTCAGTCATATCAAAATTAAGGAAAATTGTGCATTCAAGGCCACACTAACCTTGAAAACCTTGACATTGTTTAATTTTAAGTTTCAAGTGGCCAAAACAAAGAATATTGAAATTCAATTTTTTTATTGATTTGGTTTTTTACTTGTATGTGTATGAATGTTTGTCTATGTGTATGTCTGTGTGTCACATGCATGCAGTGTCTGCAGGGGCCAGAAGAGAGCGATGGATCCCCTGGAATTGAAATTACCTATGCTTGAAATCCACTGAGTGAATACCAGAAACTTAACATGGTCCTCTGCAAAAGCAGCTAGTGCTTATAACCGCTGGTCCATTTCTCTAGCACCTGAAACTCTAAAATTGTAATAATTTGTAAGTTCAGTTGGAAAACCATTTTAAAACCAAAGACTGGAAGGTTGTTCTCATCAGTACTTCAAAGATCTGCTCCCTAAAACAGGCCAGTAAAACTTGATCAAGATGCTCTTTGTCCAATAAGTTTAATGCTGTCTTGTGACCCTCCCTTACATTTTGTCTGCAACCCCCACCCCACATTCATGATTCTTTTTTTACTGAAGAAAGGAAACATTCCTCAAGTTTTAGCCAAACACCTGTAGGAAAGCCAATTTTCTGTGACACTGATCTAGGAAAAAGAAAATATGATGAAGCCCCCACCCAGCACACAGACTTCCTGTCCACCTCCTCCCTGTTCCCACTTCCCCTCACACACAAAAGCACTTTGTATCCTAAAATTTACTAGATAGTGAGAAACATAGCCTACGTCTTCTTTAGGGTTGACTTTGAACAAACTTGTTTCAAAGACTTGTCTTCCAGTAACATCTAAACTAAATATCTTCCAGGGCTACTTCTCTAACCACTGTTCTGCAGCAGCTCCATGCTCTCTAAGGATTGGGAATCCACTCCATCCCCACTGTAGCCTGGCTTTGGCTGTTGGTCAGGAAAGCATGCTGTTTTCTGGGGACCTATATAACTGGGAAGCTGTGGCTTCCCTCCTAGACCCTTTATTATTTGTTTGTTTGTTTAGATTCTTCAGCCTTATCAGTACAATCCCTGCATCTCCCACAGAGTGCTCCTTAAATACCCAGGATGTCTCTTCTCTTAGCAACCCATTGGGAGAAACTGAACTATTAATGAGAACAAACCATGCCCTTTCCAATCTCAACTCTGTCATGTGTGTTTGTCCTCTCCCAAGTACTGAAACCACTCAGAGGACAAAATGGCCTTTGACAAGTCCCTACCATTTCTGTCACAAACTGAGTTACTTCTGGGCTCTCTTCAGTGTGTTCATCTACAGCATTACATCTGTTTTGATGGAAATTTCCATTCATAACACACTTTCACTTTTCAGTAGAGACAATGCTTTTAAACCAGGAGTAAAGACAGCATTTAGAACATTACAACAACCAGACACTCAGCTACTCAGCTTCCCTTTCATGTTGAGATAGAAAGACAGGGGTGCAAGAAAGAGAGGGGCTTGTTACTCTCCTTATAGTCTGACTGGTTACTAGTTAAGTCATAAGATTTTAACACGGCTGACCTATAAGTAGCCGTACTCTCTCTACTAAGAAAGTCTCACAAATGATATTATAAACTATGTTTGGTCAAAAGGCACTTCGTATCTTCATTTTGGTCAAAAGGAGGCACAATCAGTACAGCAAGAACAAGAGGAGCTCTCTGACCTTTTTGGCCTATGCTTTTATCACAATATCCCCTTCTTCTCTGTTAACTTGTACAATACAACTTACAATCTCATTGATAGAAGGAAATTTATTTAGATTAAAAAATACAAAACATTTGACTTTAATAACGATGTTCCCAAAAAAAGGCAGGGCACCACTAAACTGAAAATTCTACAGGAAAATTCTATTGGTTAGAACTTCCTGGTTGCAGAGAGTTAGAGTATTACAGATACATAAACAAATTTGCCTCAGGCTGCTCTAAGACCCTTCCTATTTATCCATTCCTCACTTCCTCCTATACTCACCTAACAACCACTTAACTGTGAGCTCAAACATTTGGAATGCATTCTTTGCAGAGTACTGGCTTCTACCAACCAAGAAAGTCAGGATGCCAAGAAGACAAGATGTAAGACCTATAACTGATTCCCTGCCTTGCTGGAACCCATCTACCTCTTCTCCACCCCAATGCATTTGACAAATCTTTCATTTATGATTTTCTTTCTTTCCTAAAACTATAAAATGTTGAATACCTGTGTTCTTGGTCCATGGTCATGTGCATTTGGCTAAGAATGAACTGCACTGTGACTTTGAAGGGAAAGCTGTGCTTTGTATGTACAACTTAATCTTTTTACCTTAGACACAAATTATACTCTTGGATGAACATGGTTTAAAACCAGGAATTCACATACATGCAGCTACTGTTAAGGCACATCTGTGTATATGTCGAAAATCTATCTCTTGGTGTGTACACTGCTGTACTCGACAAAACAGCTTGCTTCTCTCTCCTAAAATCCTTTTTGGATCTGTAAGGAAGCATCCAGACACACCTGAGCAGAGGTCCCCAAGAACGCCTCCAGCTGCTCAACTGACATGCATACTTCTATCAATCACTCCTTCGATTAATTTGATAGTCTGTGGACTTGAAAGATGTCTTTCTACAACATTTTCTGCTAATAAAACTAAAATGTGGTGTAAATTAAAACAAAAAGACTTCTAAATGTCCCCAAACTGTACAGTAAGACAGGCTCAGTTAATGCACTTTGCCCTGCTTGCCCTGAAGCCAGGGACTAATTAATAAACAAACTCCACCAGAATGCCTTAACTATGACCTTCTAATAGATTTTATGACTATTATGAATAAAATAAATTTGCATTTATAAATAATTGCCTCTCTGCGAGTTCTTATAGTAAGAGAAGACTGAGTTAAACATGATAACAAACCTCATGCTTGACAACTTTATCTCAGTCATGCCTTTAAAACTGCAAAATTAGAGTTTCTTAGGTCTCTATATTAATTAGTAAATTAACTAATAAAAATTCCAAGGCTTTAATGAAAAGAGAGCTTAGAAGCTAGCAAATAAAGACACTGAATGAAAAGTACCAGATGTGTGTGTGTGTGTGTGTGTGTGTGTGTGTGTGCACGTATGTGTGCATGTGCACATGCAGGAATGATTATGGCTACACATGTATTTGTATGTTGTTGTCCTAGGGGTTCACTGCTGTGAAAAGACACCATGACCAAGGCAGCTCATATATTTAAAAAAAATAATAATTCAGAGTTTCAGTCCATTGTCATCATGTCAGGAATCATGGCAGAATGCGGGAGGATATGGTGCTGGAGGAGCCAAGACTTCTTGATCAGAAGGTAGCAGAAAGGGACTGTCTTCCGAGGCATCCAGGAGCAGGTTCTCTTCCACACTGGAAAATGGCTGAGCATAGGAGGTCTTGAAGCCCATGGTCACTGTGACACACTTCCTCCAACAAGGCCACACCTCTTCCAATAAGGCCACACCTCTTACTAGTGCCACTTCCTGTGGCCAAGCACACAAATTCATAAATCTGTAGGGGCCAAACCTATTGGAAACACCACAGTTGTCTTCATGATATTAAACTGATGAGCAAATGAACACTCATAAATAAGTAAAATGAATCTAAAGGCATCTCAAAGTTCACTTGATTTGGGAAGATTTTAAGGTCCTGTAAACTAAATTAAGTGATGCTAATTAGATTTGATTATCATTTCTAAACAACTTAAACTTTTAAAATAACACTGTACATGTCTAAACTGTATACATGGGGCCAGGGGAGGTGGCTCAGTGGTTGGGAGCACTGGCTGCTCTTATAGAGGTCCTGGGTTCCGTTCTCACAACCTACACTGCAATTCTATGGCATCTGATGCCCTTCCCTGGCCTCTGCCAGCACCAGGCACGCACAGAGTACACATCCATACAAGTAGGAAGGGTATCCATATATACAAAAAATAAATTAATTTTAAATTTTATAAATACCTGAGTATATTATTTGATATTATTAAAAGGCAATGAACATTTGAATATATTTTTATATCTAAGAATTGTACTTTTTTACTTTAAAAATACCCTCTTTTATTAAGTAAAAATGAAATTTCCGACAGTTCAAGCATGCAAGTTCACAAGAATATTAAGTCACAAGTTATAGTAAACATTTTGCTATCCTTTTTATTCGAATCAAATGAGAATAGATTAGGCATATACAGTACTAGTATCTAATACTAATACAGTAAAGCAATTACTAACTTTACAGTTACTTAAAGTTTCATGTTTACATTCAGCAAGTTAGATGTATTAATTACTAAAAATATTGCTGGCTGATAAGAAAGAATGTAAACTGTCACTGTTATGGTAACGCAAGGACGTAACCACATATGTGAAGACTACAGCTATGCCAGACAGCTACCGTACTGAGCCAACCAAATAGATCATGCGAGCAATGTATTTTGAAAACACTCTGACAAAATGTTTAATTTTCATTAATATCTTAAATATATATTTTCATTATTCCAATTACCTTTCATTTTGTCAATAAACACACACAGACACATACACACACACACACACACACACACACACACACACACAATGTAGCTACATCACCAATACGGAGTTAGATTAATCTGACTCAAGTTTAATAGGACTTAACATTAAAACTCACACTACCTAAAATATACTATTTCACATACAGTGACAATCAACATTCAAATACCAGTGTTTTATACTGTCTTTCGGTCAAGTTTCTTTAAGCTTAGAAAGAACCATTTATTTGACAAATAAATATTTGTCAAAATGTTCAATAAAGAATACAGAAACTCGAAGCAAAAAGTCTGGTATGTGCAGATAATTTTTAACTATCATTCATTATCCAAGAAAAGTTTTCTGAACTAAGTTCTTCACACACTGTAATCAGCAGTCTCCAGTTGGAACTCCAAGGACTTGTACATAAATACACATATAAAATTCTCTTCATGTGCAATAAAGTAAGTATTTTGTAAAAAATTATGGGCAAAATGTAGAGTGTAAATTTCTATAATTGAATAGCACCATAACAAATGACCTTGGTAATGCTGTCAAGTGCACCTACTTTAATAAAGTTTTAATACAAGGCAAAGTACACTTGAAATATCTATTGCACTTTTAGAAAAATCTGTCAATTTATGACATTTTTAATGACTTAAGTTTTAAATTTTATTGCATTCTCTCCAGAAAATTCTCAAAGGAAAAGGCATTTTTAGTGATGGACAGTCATCTTTAGCCAATTAAAATATGACTATAATCAGTGGAAACCTATGTAACTAAAACATATGAAAACTGCATTGTATTGACCATCATGCATAATTAGTACATAAATCCAACCCATGAGATCTCAGCAATCCCAGGTTGCTATTCTTATATTTACGTTGTATGTATGTAAGCATTTTTTATCTTTCAACATAGTTGTAACAGAAAAATATGACTGGGTAAAAATAAAAGCCTGCTGCTGCATAATCCTTTATGTTCATACTCTCTTGACCAAAAAAAAAAAAAAAAAAAAAAAAAAAAAAAAAAAAACAGTAGCATAAATTAAAGATTAACAAGAATTAACAAGGCTCTGATAGGGTCTGGTCACTGCCATGATCAGACATTCATATGTCATTTTTATGCATGGCAGGCATTAAATAAATCTAAACTTTCCCAAATTCCTCACCGAAGTCGTAAACTTTCCTATAGGAGTATGCCAATGTAATTTACTTAAGACAGTAAATGAGGAATCGCTGTGTTAGTGCTTTCCAAAATAAAGGCCATAACCATATATGGTCATATTTGTAAAAGAGTTTAGGTTCTAAGTGCCAATCTAGGATAAAGTGAGCAATTCAGAGCTTTTTGTTTACTGCCACATTAAAGCTTTAAAAAAAGTTTTACCCCCAACTCCGCACATACTAAAATTGTCTTAGTCCGTGCCTAAGATCTTTCACCGCCATATTTAGCAATGAGTTGATTTCTGTTAAGGTGTCTCACACTTGTGTGCCAAGGTTTGTTTGTGGACAAAGTTCAATTAACTTATTAAAACAATTGGTATCTCGGGCATTATTGAGCCAGCAAGACATCAAGTAAGTTGTTTAAAGTCAAAAGTCACACATATTACATTAACAAATGATCCTCAGTCACAACTTATAAATGCAGTTTAGAGTGCAATCAAGCAGGAAGGGAGTTAATCCAACTAAAATAATTCTTCACATAGGCTTTTGAATTAGGGCTACAGGTTGTTGCTTAATTTCTTGTGACTTTGAGCTCTCATGAATTTTTAGAACCACAGCTGGTAAAGCAATGCAAGTTCTTGAAGCCACACAATACAGTCTGGCTAAGTTACGTGTGGTTTCATATTAGCTAAATGAAATGATGATTTAAGCACAAATTCAATTGTCCCACTGGTCAACTTCCTCCATATCCATCATTGTGGAAACTGCCATGGCCACCTGCACCCAACCCTCTGTTGTGGCTACTTCCACTACTTTGGCTGCAATTGGCACAATTACTATTAAACCCAGAATCTGCAGAACCACTGCTTTGACCATAGTCTCTGGCACCGAATCGTCCACTGAATCTTTTAGAACGTCCTGGCTGCTTCCCTTGTGGTGTTGCTCATAAGCCATACTTCCTAACCAAGATGGCACTTCTTGTTGAATCTCAACAAGGAGATCTAACAAATCTATCATAATGTTCAAATTCCTCTCATTGAAAAAAGAGGCGGCAAGACCAAGGTTTCCTACACATCCTATGTGGGCAAAACTATACACATGTTCTTCAATATCACTTGGCAATCAAAATTGATAGCAGGTTTCACATTTGAGATGTCTATACCTCTTGCCACAGCTGTAGCCACTAAAATCGGCTTTTTCCCTGAGCAGAGCTGGTGAAGGGCCTCCTCTCGATCTTCCTGTGATCGGTCTCCATGAATACTAGTGCATTCATATCTTTCTTGAAATAAGAGGTTCTCCAGTGAGTCTGAGCCCTTTTTAGTCTCCACAAATACTAAAGTCAATGAATTCTTCCCTGTTGCATTTAAGAGAACAAGTAAAAAAAAAAAATCACCATTTGCCTAGCTCTTCAACCCATACCAGTTTCTGTGTGATATTCTCAGAAGCAGACCCTATTCTGCCTACAGCCAGAAAGGTGTATTTATCTAAAAAGTCACAAGCAAGCATCTGCATCTCCTTAGGAAAAGGAGCAGTAAGCACCATGGTGTGGTGGGTGAAGCCCCTTTGGTGGCATAGCGTCCAGCTCAACTCTATGATGTATCTGAGGTCCAGATCCCATAGGCAGCATCTGATCAGCTCCATCCAACACTAAGTATCTGCAGAAATCTAATCCAATCTTTCCTTTTCCCATTACACCCACTAGATGATGGGGTGTGGCAACTAACAAGTCACATCCAAGTTCTAAGTCCTGACACTGCTGAAGAGTGTGGGCACCATCATTGAAACTGCTGAACAGTGCCGGCACCGTCATACACTACACAAGATGGACTCTGGGCCGGTATGAAAATTTTCTGGCTTCCTCATAGATCTCCGCAGGCAACTCTTCTGTTGGAGCTAACACCAAGGAGGTTGAGTGTTGTTTATGGTGACCATATCTTCCATTTTCCTTTATAGCCTTCAAAGCCTCTCCTGGACCATCTGTATAAGTCTGACTGAGAATGTGTAGAAGAAATGCAGCAGCTTTTCCAGGCCCTACTTTTTCTTTAATAACTGAAATAACATGTTTTTGCACTGGACTAGGATGAGTGTAATGAGTAAGTTCAATGTTCCCCGTGATAATCTCTCCCATATCAACATCACTGAAATTTTTAATGTGAGGAATACAATTATTTCTAGTTGCCTTTACTGGTATATCATCACATTTCTCAAAGCTAATCCCCATGTTTCTTCCAGAAAAAAAGAGTTCTTGCTCTACGTGTTCATTTGGAGGAAGTGGTTTTGAACGATTATCTTCACCTGGTCTGTCAACCGAGCCATGACCACTTCGCTCAAATTTGCCAAATCCAATTCGATCACAACCACCAATACCATCATAGTCACCACGATCATGATCATCAAACCTTCCCCTGGATCCACTTCCATGATTAATGAAACAACTGGGTTTTCCTCTGCAACCACGAGACCAAAACTGCTGGAGGCATCTTTATCTTTGCTCCACCCTGAACTGTCCTGTCACTGACCCCTTTAGAAGTTTCTCTGCCCTTAAGTGAGGAGGAATAGAGCACGCTTTGCTCTCTGTGCTTCCCCCTCCATTCTGATCACCTGAGGAGTTCAGGTCAGCAAAATGCTGGTTCGAGAAGAACATATTTCCCACTGCCGCTTGACTCACTGCTGAAAAACTCAAGAACTTCTCAATGGAGCAACCATAGTAAACCTCGAGAAGTAATTGTATTGTTAAAACTGTTCTGAGGCAGAAGTTACTTGGTGGGGCTCAGAAGTTTGCACTTGCATGTAGTTGCCTAGGGTTCAGTGAGGTGAGTAATAAGATGGGTACTTTGAGTCGTTGGAGAAGATACTTTATTTTGATGGTTTGGAGAGAGTCTAAGGCTTAGCGCAGATTGCCCTGAACCTCACCACGCCGTCCAGGTCAATCTCGAACCACTTTCAATCTTCTGTAGGTCACCAACATGCCCGTCTTTTCCCTTGTGAGAATACAGGCTCCCACTGGCATCTCCGGCTGGCTTAGAAATCCTTGAGCAGCCAGGCTGCTTAGGAGTTGGATGGCATTGCCATATTAATAGAGGAAGACAACTTTCCTCTTTGGGATGTTGTTTAAAACATTTTTAAATGTTTATTTTTGTAAATTATAAATGTATGCAGTTCTGTGGGGTGCTATTTCACAGCTGTTGTGCATTAATATACAATAACCAAAGTTAGGAGGGACACAAAAGAGGAAAGTGACAAAGTATGAATTCAGAAAGTCATAAAGAAACTTACAACTATGAATTCAGTTTGGGTTTTAGTAAATTAAAAGAAAAGGACTGGTTGAGCGAGAAATACCTATTGATGATATGTAAAACCCAACAAAATTACAGGCCCAAACTGAAGATTTTAACAAGGTACAAAATGTCTGAGCAGCCTGCAGTTACAAAAGGATTAGAAAATAAAATGCAAATTTTTGTTTAAAAGCAATTTTCTATGTGAGCACGTTGAGTATAATTAGAAGAGAATTGTCTGTAGATTAAGTTTTTATGTCAAAAACACATAGTCAAAGCTAAAATAGTGTTAAAATAATACTTTTCTTTGGAATGTTGATTTGTTCTTAATACAAGACAATGAAATGTATTACTTACTGTTCAGATTGCTGGTCTGCAAAACAAAGGTCCAAGGCCTAACACGGTAATTTCTAGCAGTTTGTACTGTCAGTTACTAGGCCCTTACTAAAGGAAGGTGAGCCTTTGGAACTTCAGAAGTGCTAAGTTTTATGAATACTGTTCACAGAATAAAATAAAACATTGCTTCATATACTACTGAGAGCCATTTGAAATGCATTTGGCTTAAATGTATTTAAATGCATTTGCAACATTTGACTTAAATAATTTATCTCATGCAGATGGAAGGTACAGGCTTTTAGTGGTTTCCACATAACAGGAAGTCTACTGGTGTCTGGCACCATTCTCCAAAATTTTTCAAGATTATAATTGGTCAAATTTACATTCCTTTTTTAATCATTATGTTCTACCTGGATTTGTCTTAATTTTTGTTGTGATATTCTGTTTTGTTTTTGAAATAGTTTCTCTGTGTAACAGTCCTGGCTGTTCTGTAACTCAGCAGGATGGCTTCAAACTCACTGATATCCTTCTGCCTCTGCCTCTGGGTGCTAGAATCAAAGGTATCCATGACCACACATCTTTTCTTAGCCTTGGCTGTTCTAGAACTCACTTTGTAGACCAGGCTGGTCTTGAACTCACAAAGATCCTCCTGCTTCTGCCTCCAAAATGCAAAGATTAGAGTCATGTGCCACTACCATAATTTGTCTTCATTTTAATTTTGAATGTAAAAAGTGGGATTTAAGAGGAGGCTGAGCTCCCAGATCAGCAGCACAGGTGCTTTTCCACCTGGACCAAGGGTGAGCCTGACACATAGGCCCAAAAAGTGTCCAGCAAGGGAACACAGGGAGTTCTCGGAGCTCAGACAGCACAGTGTTCTCTGGAAAAGGGTCCTTTCAGGTGCACAGAGAGGGCAGGATCTCTCACATCAGGACTCCAGATCTGCCCAGTGAACGCTGAGTTCCCAGATCAGCTCCATGGGCACTTTTCTACCTGGACAAAGGGTGAGCTTGACATATAGGCCCACCAAGTGTCCAGCGAGAGAGCACAGGGAGTTGTCAGAGTGCAGAGAACATGGTGCTCTCTGGAAAAGGTTGCTTTTTGGCCTAGAGAAAGAGCCGGGTCGCCACCATTAGGACTCAGGATCTGTGGGCAGAGGGTTGAGCTCCCAGAATAGCTTCTCAAGAGCTCTCCCACCTGAACCCACAGAGATAGAAGGGAGTCACTGCAATCAGAACTCACTGCCTGCCCACAAAGAGCCAAACACCCAGCAGCAATCTCCCTCCTAACCCCACGGGCCTTCAGACCCACAGGAGAGACAAGCACCAGTCAGAAACAAAAAGATCACCAAATATCACTGAAAACAAAATGGCAAAAAGAAAACAAAAGAACCAAAGCAATGGAAACCAAGACAACCTGGCAACATCAGAACCCAGTTCTCCTACCATAGAAAGTAGTAGATTTAATAACACTCCAGAAAAACAATATTTAGTCTTAAAATTATACTTCATGATGATGATGATGGAGATCTTCAAAAAGCACATGAATAAATCCCTTAAACAATTACAGGAAAACCACGTAAAATCAGTCAAAGAACTACAGGAAAACACAAACAAATGGGTGAAGGAATTGAAAATTGAAACAGGTACAATAAAGTAATCACAAAAAGAGACAACCCTGGAGATAGAAAACCTAAGAAAGAAATCAGGAATCACAGATACAAGCATCACCAACAGACTACAAGAGATGGAAGAGAGGATCTCAGGGGCCAAAGATAACATAGAAAACATAGACAAGACTGTCAGAGAAGATGCAAAAACCAAAAAGCTCCTAATCCCAAACATTTATGACACAATAAGACCAAACCTAAGAATAATATGTGTAGAAAAGGATAATGAATATCAACTAAAAGGCACAGTAAAAATCATCAACAAAATTATAGAAGAAAACGTCCCGTCCCTACCCTTAAGAATGAGAAGTCCATGAACATACAAGAAGCCTAAAAAATTCCAAATAGATTGGACGAGAAAAGAAATTCTTCCAGACATGTAATAGTCAAAATACCAAATTTTCAAAACAAAGAAAAAATACTAAAAGCAGTAAGGGGAAAAGGACAAGTAACATATAAAGGCAGACCAACCAGAATTACAACAGACTTCTCAACAGAGACAATGAAAGCTAGAAGATCTGTGACAGACATCATATAGAGACTAAGAAAACACAAATGCCAACACAGGTTAATATATTCAGCAAAACTCTCAATAACCATAGATGGAGAGATCAAGATATGCCATGACAAAACCAAATTTACACAATATCTGACCACAAACTCAGCCCTACAAAGAATAATAGATGGAAAACCCAACACAAGGGGAGAAACTATACCCTAAGAAAAGCAAGAAAATAACCATGCTAGGAAAACAAAAGAAGAAAGACACACAAACATAATTCTACCTTTAACAATAATCACTATTTCTTAATATCTGTTAACATCAATGGACAAAATTTAGTGATAAAGAGACATAGATGATCAGACTGGAAACATAAAAGGATCCAGAATTTTGCTGCATACAAGAAGCTCCTCTCAAAGATAAAGAGTACCTCAGAGTAAAAGGCTGAGAATAAAATGTCCAAGCTACCAACATACAATAAGGACACATGTTCCACCATGTTCATAGCAACCTTATTTATAATAGCCAGAAGCTGGAAAGAACCCAGATGATTGGATACAGAAATTGTGGTATATTTACATAATGGAGGACTATGCAGCTATTAGAAACAATGACTTTATGATGTTCATAGGAAAATGGATGCATCTAGAGAATATCATCCTGAGTGAGGTAACCCAGTCACAAAAGAACAGACATAATATGCAGTCACTGATAATTGGATACTAGCCCCAAAAGCTCTGAATACCCAAGAAACAACTCTCAGACCATATAGAGCTTAAAATGAAGGAAGGCCAAAATGTGGAAGCCTTAGTTCTTCTTAGAAAAAAAAAGAAAAAGAGAAAAATAGTGTATTTATCATGTATTATTATGTAACAAATTTTGTGAAGTATAATAATATTTTATAAAATAAATTAATAAAAGTGGGATTTACTATAAAAAGTAAATCACATAGCCTTATATATTTGACTTTATCATCAATTTTCATTTTTAGGTTGGTGACCAGGTTTAAGAGCATGTATTTCTAGCCTTTGGTATCTTTTAGAGGTTATAATTATATCTCTCCCTTACCTTTCTTCCCTCCAAACACTCCCACACTCCCATCCCACTCCCCTTCAAATTCATGGCCTTTTGAAATATTAATTGTTTTTACATTTAGTTAATCCTCAGTATTTTATTAAATGTTTCAAAATTAGATTCTAAAATTAAGGGTTTTTTGCAATCTATATTTAACTTTGATATTTTCACAGAACCGATGGATATTTAAGAGATACTTATTAGATATATATTTTATACACGTGCTATTTATGTTTCATGTTTATATAAAACTACTTATACTCTGTATATTAGTCCTCATTTGAATTACATGGTCATGATTTGATGAAATTATAATGTTCTGTAATAATAACCCAATTCTCTTTCATTAAGAGTAGTCTTCAGTAAGTTCTTAATCATGGCTGTTTAATGCCGTATTCACAGTTAGGCTGCCTTAGTCTTGAGACGATCTAGAAACTTTTGCAAACAGCAAAAACCCTAAAGCCTTATGTATTCAAGAAGGTCCCCGAAAGGATTAAGTCACTGTGACAAGTGCTAACTTCGGAGGACAGAAGGCCACACCTCTGAACTCTTTTAGGACTTAGAGAGCTAAGAAGAGGCTGGCCAATTTATGAAACCTCTAACAAACAGTGACAGAACATGCTCAAGTCACGTGAGGCTAAATCAATTGATGGGTTTGCTTGTTTGACTGATAATTTTGGAGGAGTTATGGGTTTTTATCAAGTTTTGTAGCAAACCAATCTTTGAAGAACAAAATCTGGTATGACTCTAACAATAAAGAGGCTTTCTTCCTTTGTGGGTTCCCTGAGAGAGACACTTAAGCAAAATAGACCCAACTTGTATCTGGTCCTACATTGCTAACTGTCTGCTCTGAACACTCTGTCAAACACTCTTGCAATAAATACACCGAGGGTTTCTCAACTCCATCGCAATATTTACTTCGCTATCTTCAAAAGGGGGAGGTTGGGGTTTTCAAATTGTTTTTTTTGGGGGGGTGCATCATTCCTTGTTCTATTTTTGCTTTGATTATGTAACTTTTAATCCTAATTTGTATACCCTAATACTTCAAAACTGTAAGAAAAATTTAAATTGTGGTAGTGTAATCATCAGACGTGCTCTGGGAATCTTCAATAGTCACATGATTGAGGGCCCCGGTGAGAACTTTTGTGGCTGCATGTGGTGGAACCTAGCTTCTCCCTTACTAAGTGGGACATGGCCAACTAGGAAAGAGCCTGCCTATCAATGTCACACTTTAGTTCTTTAGTTCTTAGCAGCCATTAGTCAAAAAACAATGCCTGTCATACAAAGGTTATTGTCAAAGCTGGAAAAAAAAATGACAGTATTTTAAATGTTATAAAAATGAGGTCACAAAATGAAGAACACTGAGGCGTGAGGCTGTAATCACCTGGGTTTTCTGACCTAACACAGATTTCTGAGGACTCACTGACATTATAAAGAATTATAACCCCACTAAATGGGAAATAGTTACAATACTCTCAAATTACAGAACAGATTCATTCTGCACTTGATTAGTTATCAATTTTCCTTTCATCCAGTCATGGCATTCCACACACATTGCCGTCCCAGAGTCACTAGTGCCAGCGCTGTGTCTGATGGATCTGAGAACACAGCTCAGTGCTGCTGAGGGTGTTTGCCGGCCTGCACTCAGATGCACTTCTAGGGGCCAAGGAGGAAGCGTAGTGTGGCAGCATGGCGGTCACATGGCACAGCAGGGAAGGATAGTGATGGCAAGCAGGCCTTACCACCGTACATGACAGCAGAGAGCTGATTCAGCATCTCCCTGGCGTCAGCCCGGAAGAAAAGCACTGATAGTCAGGAACTTGTCTGTCCCTGGAACAGCAGCACTACATCCACCTTCGAGCTACACAAACAAGCAAACTGGGGAGACTTGCCAGGAAAGCATCAAGATGGATGGGGTGAACTAACTACACTGCAATCCAGAGAAGGATGCCACAGTTCCTTTCATCCCCCTAAATTACCATAGTAGCCACTGAATTGGGGTTCACGGAAAGGATCTGACAAGTTATTTACATAACGTGGGGCACCAGTAGTCTATGTCATCAAGATAATAAAAACAATTGGATAGGTATTGACTTAAATCTTAATAATCTATATATGCATTCATCTGGCCATCTAATGCTAATATTTTGAATCTTATTTTTCCAGTTAACTTTAATCATCCTCAATTCTATTCAAATTATAGCCTGTACCTGTGCTTAGTCACCAAGCGACCTTAAAGAAAAATTCAGAATCAGCACATAGTAGTCCCAAAGTATTATCTACAAAGAAAGTTAAATGATTGGATAAATGTATACTCAGTTATAAGTCATTTGACAGTCCCAATTTCTAGGTCAATAACTCAACTACACATACATACAAAGGTTAGAAACAACCTACTAAGCACAAGGCACTCTAGGAAATCTATGCAGGTGGGACAAAAACATTCCTCCAATCCCTCTTCTCAAACAGAAGAAATCCTAATGAAAGATAAATGTTTGTCACACACTTCCACTCCGAACTCTATGTCCCGGCAACAGCAGAACCATTGGAAAGTGTGGCTCCTGTCACCATGCACAGGTCCCTCTGTCTGGTATACTAGGGACGGTGAACAGCCAGTTTGCAATGTCAGGCATGCAACACAGCCATGTTCCACTCAAGGTTGCTGCTCTCAAATGCAGACTACACTTGTCTCTGCCTCTGGACAGTACCACGGTGGTGCTGTGATTGAATTTCTTGGTTTTGTTTTCCCTCTTTGAAAGTTAGAAGCTGCTAGTATGCACTTATTATCAGCATGGGTGTTCCAATGGTTCTATTATGTTGTGTTCAGTTTCGTCTTTGCAATCACCATGGTCATGTTCCCCTAATGCATGACCATGGCGGGCTCAGTTTCAGAGGCAAATGGGCCTCATAGAGAGAAACCTAGAAACAACCCTCTTATTAGTGCCATTTCTATGATAATTTTTTAACAAAAGAGAATAAAAAGATACGGTTTGAAACAACTATTCTAGAATCCATGAAATCAAAACTAAAAATTTCTTCCTTGTTCTGATACATGGATTTAGCAAACTGTACCTATAAAAGCATGTAAATTCTATCTGAATTTAGAAGGACACTCCTCTGGAACATCATTTCAGACAGAAAGGGTGGTTCTCAACTCCTCCTCACATGCCAAACATAAAAACAGAAAGTTTCTTCTAGACTTAGTATCAAATGCACTTGTGTACCACGTGATGATCCGGGTGTTCATGGCGAATGTCCAGCCTCCCCTTCTCCTTCCTTGCTTGTGAGCTCAGTACTAAAAACGCTGAGAGTTAAGTTTAAAAGTAGTCTCAGTATAGGAAGTCACTCGTCTCTCACTCTATGCCAGCCCTCTATCACTTTTCCTGAATCCAAAAAAGAACTCAGAATAAGCTCTTCTTGTCCCAGCCAATGAGAAATAAAAACAACACCATATTAGAAGCATCTACCCTTTGGTGAACAGGAGTCATTTCAGGATAGAAAGTACAGTCTCATTCTGAGCATTCCCAACAGCAGCTCCTCTGTCTCCATTGGTTGGATAAAAAGCAAAAAGAAATGTCTATGGGTCTTTTGGAAAACCCTCCCCATATTACACAGAACTAAACCACCTCTGGGTGGGCTCAGAGCTCAGTTCAGCAGTAGAAGTTGTCTGGTTAATGCCCTAAGCCAGCACAGCAATGGGTCTCTAATATCAACCCCTCCTTTAGTCCCTGTTTTACTAAGCAACATGATGGTATCCTGTGTTACTTAGTTGAACTGTGCTTTATACCTTCCCACTGGCAATAAAAAGATAAAGAAATAAACAGTATCACATAAAAGAAATTGGCAAAGCTTTCTAGTTACACAGGTTATAGATCCAGGCTAATAAAAATTTTTCATGTCAAAAAATCATTGGGCCACCAATAACAATGATTGCAAAGTTTTTAATATATATATGCATATATATATGTGTGTGTGTGTGACCTGTAATATACCAGTGTCTACAAACTAACTAGAGAAACCCCACTTCTTATCTCTCACTTCCCTTTATTTTGCCACAGTTTTTGTCTTTGGGCGATAATTTATATTCGCAAGCAGATCACTAGGACGCAGTTAAACATAGCCATGTTAAAAACTGTAACACACACTTCCCTAGTTGAGCCTGTAGGAACATTCTGTTCTGCATTAGCACACTTGATTTACTCCACTGTTCCCTCTGAGAAATGGTAATAATCACGTGACCAGCTCTATGTTTCCCTAGTGTGGACAGGTGCAGCCTGCCCCGCCTTGCTTTCTGAGGAGGTAAAGGACGGCGAGTAGAGGATGCCACACAGTCTCTGCCTGACCTGGGCATCTTGCCACTGTGGGCGAAAGCCAGGGGATGCAAGTCTTTGTGCTTGCTTTCCATGATGACTCTACTGGGAGTTGGACCATACTTCAGTAGAAGGGGTTAGTAGGAAGACTTTAAGACATTGGAACAGGCCCTTGAGGGGACGTGGTAACACCCCCATCTCTCCCTTCAGTGTCTGGGCAGAGATGGATAGTTTGTTGAAGCACCTTCCCCTGCTGTGCTGCCTTGCCACAGGCCCAGAGGCAACAGCGAGGCCAACTAATCATGGACTAAGTTATCCAAAATTGTAAACCACAAAAGCTTCTTGTTTTTGTGAGTTTATAGCCCCAGTATTTGTTCCAGTGATAAAAACTTAATAACACAAAAGATAAATGTTCAAAAAAAAATAGAGTAAAAGGGTTGTATATCCATCCTCCTTGAAGAAGAAACTACAAAACTCTCATTCTACAAAAAGAAAAGAAAAATTTGTTGGTGGAGGGCTGGAGGGAACAGAGCCAGGGAGAGTGGCGTGGCACAATTAGTTATCTGAGAGGAGGGAGCCTCCACTGGGAAAATGCCTCCATGTGATCCAGCTTTAATGCATTTTCTTAATCAGAAATCAGCCCAGAAAGTTTCAGCTTATTGTGGGTGCCATCTTAGCTGGACTGCTGGGCCTGGGTTCTCTAAGAAAACAAGCTGAGCAAGCCATGATGAACAAGCCAGTAAGAAACACCCCTCCACGGCCTAGTTATCATCTCCTGTCTCCAGGATCATGCCTGTCTGAGTTCCTGTCCTGACTTCTTTGATGATGAACAGTGATATGGAAGTGTGAGCCAAATAAACTCTTTCCTCCCCCATTGCTTTTGGCCGTGGTGTTTCATCACAGCGATATTGACCCAAACTCAGACAGAGGGTTGTACCATCTAAATCCCCAGTTTATCTGTTTAATATCTTAGAAGTTATAAAAGCATGAAACATTTGTCAAATATATTAACATAAGTCACAAAATAAATATAATATAAAATATCATAAATCATAAAAACTAAATCCATTTTTCTCTGGACAGCAAAAATTAACTGAAAGCTAACATAGAGATAAAAACAAGAATATAAATGGAAACCCCTATCTAGCTGAGCTACCTCTCTCCTTAGACAAGTAATTCATTCTCTTGTATTAAAAAGGTATTTTATAGACTTATTCCATGAAGATTATAAAAGCTGATGATTTAAGTTTTCTCAGACTGACCTAAAAATAGGCACTCAGAGAACCTGAAATGGTTCCCAATGCCAAACCAAGAGACCAGTTGGATGAGAATAAAAAAGATTCATAAAGTAGCATTGTCTTATAATTCATAAGATGAGTACCTCAGAATCTACACTAATATAAACGAACGGTTGAGTAAATGTGAAAGAGTCACATCTGCTATGCATGGGATCTTAACAATCTCCAGAGATGGCTCACCTACAAAAGTGGAGTGTCATCTCCACACTCCATATCCTGAGCTGTGGGGGTGTGGGGATCTGGTGTGGAAGGGTCAGTGGTGACACAATTCTGTGGTGAGACACTGACCAATCGTTCCCACCAGGTGACTAAGGTTGAAGGGCAAAATCATGTCATCATATGGAATCTTAATAAATGATGAGAACAGCATTTTAATTTTGAGGTCTTCCTCCCCCAGAACGACATGGAAAACCTGCAGTGTCAGATGACAGCCTCACGCTCCAGCCAGGCATCCCACAGTACATCTCACCGGTGTTCCTCATGACTGCCAAGGTCAGCCAAAGCCACACAGGTCCATGAAACTGTCCCAGGCAAATGGGGACTCCAGAGAAAAGTAAAAATCAGTGGAATCTCAGGACGAGAAATGGAATTAGATAAAATGTAAAGACACCTCGGTCAGGTGAGAGCTGTAGCTAATGGTACAGTTAATGACGAGTGTTGGCTTGTTAATCATAACCAATGTACCATTGTCAGATTTTTTTATTATCAGGAGAAATTGGCTGTGGGCTGCATGAGAATTACATTGCCCCAGTTTGTCTATAAATCCCAAGTTGCTCTAGAATAAAAGCAGACTTTAACAAAAGTCATGCAAATATAACTAACTCCATGGCAGTACCACAGCCCAATTTACCCGCCTTCGAGGTACTCACTTGTTACATCTAAACTGTAGAGGGAACAGTCTGGCCTCGCTGTCAGTCACAGTCTTTGGACAGGGATCTCCTGTCCTTGACATTTATGCTACACACATGGGACAAATGCTGGAAGAGTCCCAAGCACACCGTTCTATGCATTGGCTCCCTTCGTCACTAATCTTGTATTCGGTACAAATTAGGAACATGGTTAGAACGTATATTTCAAAAATTATGATACCCTACTTTAAAAGTTCAGTTAAAAACTACCACAGAAGGAGACCGTTTTCTTCCCGAAATGATTATGAAGTTTATCTCTGCTTGTGTAAATCACTTGCTGTGCACTCAAACAAGATGGCTTTTCCTTCTATCAGGGATCCTGTCTCCCCATCAGGGTGAAGAAAAGAAAGGGCAGCTTTATTATGAAGTCACATCGCTACATTTGTGTTACCATCACTGTTTCTCTGGCAACAAACTGGTGTGGGGAAAGCAATAAGCTGACTGCAGGGTAGAGCCGACCGCCTCTCCTGGGCTACCAGCCCACACTCTCTGAAAATGCCCCAGCCTTTACCCACAGCATTCGGGGGCAGAGCACTCACTGGAGGGAGACGACATCACTATCTGCTCTTAGCTCTGCACCATCTGGATAGGGAAGAATTTCTCAGGATAAGTTAATTAGTCACAACTCCAAGTTGTTCTTTTGAATTTTTATAAGAAATTATTTCGTTAAGAGAAACCTGATGACGTTCTCTTTAAATAGGTTTTTATACTAGTCATGTTTACGGGTTAAGTTAGCTTCTTCCAGAAAAGTTACTCATGGGAGAAGGAACAAGGAACTACTTAGTCATTCATTTCAAACAAGAGCATTAACCACCCACCTTGAGAAATAGGAAGAATCTAAAGAAGTCCAACTTAATTTTACTTAGTTTCAGTTGTTTATAAAGTTACTGAATACCCTGCATTCATTCATTCACTTAACAAGTGTAGCTGGACATCATGGTGTATGTGTGTGTGTGTGTGTGTGTGTGTGTACACATGAAGCCTGTTCTTATCCACATGCATACATGTATGTATTCAGAATGAATGAAAGGCCATTATTCCCTCTCACAAATCTTGAATTCCTGACAGTTTGTTTTTCTTCACAGGATATTTGAATGCTCCGAGTAAACCACCATTCATCAATGGTGAGCAAGCCCCTGGTGCTGTTCTGAGCAGGAAGAACTCACTGTTCTTCAACTGAGTCCAGAACCTCAGCGGACAGCACAATGCATCAAATACTGTCCTCACAAAGTTCACATTCAGCCAGAGCCCAGAAGGAGACATTACTTGAAAAGAAAGAGTTTTCAGGCTGGTAAAGTTCAGAAGGGGGTACACTACATTAAGGTGGATCATAATCCCAAATCTGTCAATCTCAAACTGTTGTCATTATAATAAGGGGAAATAGACACAGGAAGAGAATAGCATGTGACAGCAAAGGCAGAAACATAGTGACGCAAAAACCCACGAGTCAAAGGATTATGAATGACCATAAAATCTAGAGATCAGGATAGAGGCAAAAACGCCCTGAGAGAGAACAAGACCCTGAAAATACCTTGATTTCTGCAAACGTGGGTTCAGTTTCCACCTGGAACTTACAAGACAGCTCACAGCTAGTCTAGCTACTAGTTACTAGTCTAGTTACTATAACTCAAGTTCCAGGGGATCTTACACCCTCCTCCGGCTTCTGCAGGCCTCAAGAATCAGGTGATATACATATACATGCTGGGAAATAAGATTAAAATAAGTTTAAAAACAGAATGGATTTAGGTGGAATAAACTTTTTAAAACACTGCATCCCTGCCCGTATATATCAATATAGATGCTACTGAGGAAAAGCTCTGAAGCACACACGATTAAGATGCCGTTTAGAAGCCCCAGTCCTACACTGAGCGTCACATTTATTCATTTAACAGGGTGGCTGACGATTCCTACTACAGGATAAAGGTTTTTCAGTGAGGTTTCCAGCCATGGCTAAAAAGCAATAAAACTAAAGATGTGTGAAATGAAATTATCAGTCACAGACCTGATGAGGTTCCAAAGCAGGAGGAAGCAGCATCCTTCAGCCCTATGTAATCTTCCAGCACGCCCCCTCCCCCGCCCCCACCCCTGCACAGTGACTCAGACTTATAAGGCTGAACAGTGATGGCTTTCTTATTCCTGAAGCTGCTGCTGCCCCAGACTCTGCCCAGCCCTTTCACCCTCCCCACTCATCTCATAGTCCCTTCTCCAAAGGGCACTTTGGTCAAACAGGCACCTGATAAAACTTGGCCGCCCAACCACACAGCCCAGGAGCTGCTTCCGGGCCTTTAATGTTTCTCAGCGCTCGCCCTTCATCCTGTCTAGTATTTGACACTCAAGACGCCTGGACTAAGAAAATAAGTGTCTCGCCCAACCTTATGACTAGTGCCACAGAAAAATTAACAAAACACACCAGGAAACTGGGACTTCTTCGATAAAGGGTTGGGTGGGTTTGGGGCTTCCTTTCCCTAGAATTAGAAAAACTATCAGCAAGCTTTCCAGAAGTGGAGAGGGGAAAGGGCAGGGGTGGGGCAGGGGGGAAAGAGGGAGGGAGAAGCTTAAACCACAAGAAAACTGAGAAAGTAAACTGTCAGTGAAATGCAAGCCTAACAGGTTAAAACACTAGAAGACTCGGGAAGGTGCATCTGCAAACCAAGTAAGTAGAGTACAGCTGAGGCTGGCGCTTCCCACTGAGCTACCCTGTCCACTCAGCCCCACCCCCGCCCATTGTCATGCTCTGCTCAGACCCAGACTTCATAGAGCACCATGGGGCCTTCACTGAGAAGCGCCTGCCCTCCTAGAAAAGCACAAATGCAACGTTTTATAGGATCTTTACAGCTTTCCAGGGGACATTTTCCATTACTTGTTTTTTCAGAAACTTTGGTTTTTTTGTGTTTATTTTTTTTTAATAAAAAGAAAAAAAGGGATGCAGTGTAAATATACATGCGTGGATGTGGGTGGGTCTATTTCCAAACACACCAAAGTTTAAATAGAATTACAAGTTCCGTAACAATTGAAATTTAAATAAAGATAATTATTTCACATTCTTCATGATAAAGCTTCCATTGACAAAATGGAAAACTAAATCATAGGCTTCGATGGCGGAGCACAGGCTTAACATACTCAAGGCCCTGAGTTCGGGTCCCAGCAACAAAAACATTAATTAGTTCAACTTTAACAGTCAAAAGTAATTTTGGTTGTGGAGTAACTGTAGCCATGTTTCCATGAACAACGACTTCTTTATACTCTTTCTTTTTTTATTAATTTACATCAATGGTACAAAATAGATTTTCATTTTGCCATTCTCATACATGCCTAAATTTGAACTTATATAACCCCCACGTCCCTCTGGTCCCCCTCTCTTCTCCATCAGCCACTGGTCTCTTGGCTCCCCGGATACTCTTGCTTCTGCATCCATGTTATGTTTTAAAATCTGGATACCATGTGTGCCAGAAGACACGTGCACTTTCTCTTCCTAAATGTGGTTCATTTTGCTTAATACGGTGATCTCTGGTCCCACCCATTTCCTTGCAAGTGATGTCATTTCCTTCTTTACGCTTGAATAGAACTCTGCACCACATGATGTTGTATGTACCATGCAGTACATGTTCTGTCTCCCCTCATCTGATCATGAACACCACGGCTGACTCCACAGCATGGCTATATGGATGGTATCTCAATAAACACGAATGTGCAGGTATCTCTGTTCTGTGCTGACCTACAGTCCTTTGTCTATATTTCTCAGGACTGGCACAGAAGATTACAGAACCATACAGAACCTCTATTTTAGTTTTTGAGGCACTTCTATATTGATTTCTCTGGCTGCCTACCTTACAGATCCATCAATCTGTAAGGGTTCCTATGCATATGTGAGTGCTGTGCAGGGCGCTTGAACCTCTGCCCTGTCCTATGAGGCCATGGCTCTGTAATTCATTGCTTTGTTACTCCTGGATTAGAATACCCTCTCCCTCACTGTCTACATAAACCAGCCACCTCAGCATCCCTTAGCGCATTCAATGTGTTGCTCTTACCTATAGTGAGCCCTCCTTCTGTGTGAGCTATTAGCAATGAAAGACCCTCAAAATGAGAACCCCCATGCTCCATCCCGGGAGAGGCAACACCCCAAATCACTCACAAGAAGCAATCTTGAGGCAAACTGCAAGAGGATTTTTATTCCAAGCGCGCTGGGGCCCACAGTTGTACACCACACAGAGGTAGAGGACTGAGGACCCCGAGTGCAGGATCAGGACAGCTTTTATAGGGTTTACAACAAAGCCTGTGATTCCCAAACCAATCATGGCAAAGTCTGTGAATCCTAAACCAATCATTTTAAATTATCTAAGCCTGTGCTTTCTAGGCCAATCATTGTAAACTATCTAAGCCTGCACTCTAGGGTCCAATCGTATTAAACTATCTAAGCCCATGCTCCATGGGCAAATCAGTTCCCTATAGTTTCCGAGGTCTGTATTTGCGTGGTCTCCTGGGTGGGGGTGACAGTGGCACTCAGGATAAGTCACTAGGGCAGGGGGTTTCTATGGTGCAAGCAGTTTGCAGAAGCCAGATAAGTGGTTAAGCTTATCTCCTGTTAACTTACTAGGCCTGGCTTGCGTATCCAAGGGCCTGTCCTACACAGCCTTTCACCCAGTTTCATACAGAAAGCGGCTCCGGAACAGCGAGGAGTATGACCTTATATCTACTTACTGGCAGAGAGTAAGGTCTGGAATTTGAGGTATTTAGGGCTCCTTAGGTGTGGGGGTTAAGGCTCATTTAGAGTGAGTTAGCTTGGGGTCCTTGGGGGATTAGGCTATATTTTTTATCCTTTCAGCACAATCATATGCAAAAGCTCAGAAGACAGGAGCTTAACCAGTTTAGTTTATTTCTAAATGCCCAGTATTTAAAACAACACAGACTTCCTTAGGCTTGGGATTCTTTTGCTGGATAATGACGTTCCGTTCAGCATTGTACTCTAGGGTTTATCTGCCATGTTTCCCATCCCTGGAAAGGCAATTGAGATATTTAGACAGTTCTGTTCCCAGTCTCCCTAGCAATGCTTTGGCGTGGATGAAACAATCAAGGACTGAGAGGACAAGTGTTCTGAGAAAGCAGCAGGCACCCTCAGCAGATTGAATAAAGGAGGCCACTTCCAAGGAGCAAGAGCTGAGCTCTTTCCGTCCTGCCTCTGGTGAATGACTTTCAGGAACTGCTGACTTGTCTGAGCCATTTCCGTCCAACCCACCTTAGAGTCAGCCCCCCAACCCATCCCCCACTGAACACACAGCCCAGAGTCTGACGCCCACTTGAGCCACCGAGCAACAGGCAAGAATCTGCACACACAGTAGAACAGCTCATAGTGGCAACTAGAAGATGCAAAGGAAGACTTAGAGGACATCAATAACAGAGTATAAATCAAGCTTAGTACCTGCACCCATGTCTACAGAGGCCATCACTAAGAGGAACTGAAATTCTACAAACATTCCTCACTCTCTGGCAAGGACCGCGGTAAGCTGGCAAAAGTAAAACTCATGTATTTGGTGGAAGCTATTTTGAAGTTCCTTTTACATTTCAGGGGCAACAAAGCTCTGTCACTGGGAAGGTTAGCATGCACATGTATGTACATGCACACAGGCTACATAGAGGGAAAGTTAGCACACAGACAAGCTCGCACATGTACGTACATACACACAGGCCAATGTCTAACTGCGTCCCTTGTCTGACAACTCAAGATGTGTTATGGTCGAGGCACCCATAGTCTTTTCTCTTATTTCAAAGTGAATCCAAATCTTAGAAAGCCGCAATTAGACTTCACATCTTGCAAAAAAAAAGTTCACATGAACCTCATTTCTGCTAATCCTCCTCCAGCCTGTATCATCTCTCCCATTCCTGTACCACCAACCCTGTGCCCACACCACCTCCCCCTGTGCCCAGCCACACCACCTCCCCCTGTGACCAGTTCACACCACCTCCCCCTGTGCCCAGCCCACACCACTTCCCCCTGTGCCCAGCCCACACCACCTCTTCCCAAACAGCCTTTACCTGAAAGGAGTAAATTATGACACACTCTTCAGGTTGTGTCCCTACAAATTTGTCGTCAGAGTTCATTTCCAGGTGAGGCTTTTGACTTCAAATAAAAATAATATAGACCTCAATTAGATTACATTGGAATAAGCCTCGCCTGGTATAAAGGTCATGTGAATTTAATTGATTTTGAGCAAGTTGGCAGAAGTGGATTAGGTTGGCTGTGAGGACAGAACTGTTTCTGTTTCAGTTGTCAACTTCATTACCTGTCCCTGCTGTGACAGCACCCACACGAAAACATGTGTGCAGTATTCAAACGAGGACGCTGAGCTTCCAGAACACTCTCTCCTTTGGCAACTTGATGCATGTGCAGTTGGTTTCCTTTTGTATAATCATACAATACATAAATACATTCTTGTATTATTTATTCATTTACTTGGGTTTTGATTTCCTAAAGTAAAATTCTTGGCTCTGGAAATTGAAGGAATAAACATGTTCACCAGAGACAGCAACCTTTTGTTCTGGTGTTGAGGTTTTTGTATCTTTTGAAACTAGTCTTGGAGATTTGATTGATTTTAATAGGACTCTGTCTCAAACTTTTTGTTACAACTTTGTATAGTTATAGTTGGTTGAGAACTTGATTTGTGCCCTGCCTTTGATCAGAAAACTGTATAGATTACTTTCCCAATATTGAAGGTTTTCTCTGACTGTAGTCTGTTTTCTCTGACTACTTGTTATTTTGGGTTTTATTGTTTGCTTTTGTGGTGGTTTGAATGTGCTAGGCCCAAGGAAAGGCATTATTAGGAGGTGTGGCCTTGTTGGAGAAAGTCTGTCATGGTGGGAGAGGGCAATGAGATCCTCCTCATAGCCATGGGATGTGGGGAGGGGGTCAGTCAGTCTTCTCCTGTTTGCCTTCCGAACAAGATGTAAAACTCTCAACTACTCCTGCACCATGCCTGCCTGGATGCTGCCATGCTCCTGCCTTTATGATAATGGACTGAACCTCTGAACCTGTAAGCCAACCCCAATTAAATGTTGTCCTTTAAAAGAGTTGCTTTGGTCATGGTGTCTCTTCAAAGCAACAGAAACCCTAAGGATACAGTTTTTGTTGTTGGTTTTAGTTCACATTATAAAAGTCTCCAATGAAGATGTAGTATTTATTGCATTCTCTTGACCCTATATTCTCCTGAGTGGAACACTTTCCTTGCCTTATATGCTACTTTCTCCTAAAGCAGTTAGATTCATATTTTAGTCAGTTTTCTATTTTCACATATTATGTCAGAAATGTGCTCTGTCTTAATTAAAATGGCACCACAAGGTAGCTATACTTTTCTGGAGGAAAATATTTGTTTCTTTGATGTTAAGGAACCTAATAAGCATGATAAAATAAAAACACACATTTTTGCATTATAATATTCATTATTTGATCTTCATAAATATACTGTTAGTATACTTTCTTTTTCAGATGTTTTACCAACTATATCGTTTTTGCCTATCTTTTTAATATTTATTCTGTGACTTTCCAATTATAACTGCATATGAATTATTTTTGTATGTTTTGAACAATCTTACTAATAAGCAGAATGCCACATTTTCAATGTATCTCTTAAGCATAAATTAGAAACAGCAACTTCACTGATGGACATGCAGAGAAACTCAGCCTGGCAGGTTATGGCTCCTCGGTAGCCTGTGATTTTCCATTACTGAGCATTAATGTTACATCAGGACATGTTAGGTCTGGATATACTTCCTAAGTCACATTATACCAAAGAGAAACAAAGATGTGAAAGAGGAAACCTTAGCTTCCAACTTTCAGCTAGAAGGAATACACATTTTCTATGGGAGAAAATTAGATTCTGCTCTAGGACCAGGATTAGGAATCAACAGGAAGAAGCTTTATGGAGAACAAGGTTTTCTGCATATAGAAGATTTCAAGAACCCCAGCAGTAAGTGAATGTCCTACCACTGGAGAGCCAACAAATGTTGGCCCTAATGATTTTAACAGTGAGCCCTCAACAGGCTGGGAAGTTTGACTAGGAGAATTAAAGATTCCTTACAAACAGAACAATATACAACATTTTTTAAAAGCAAAAGCCCTCTGCACAGTTATTCTGTGGACATTTTGTGTGCATTGTTGCATTTAATCATGATCTTAACAATGGATAAGTACACCACAAGCACTCTATTTTAAGTATGTGTCAAATCTCACATGCAGATGGAGATACAGGCAGTTGTGAGCAGCCACATGTGGGTGCTAGGAACCAAACTTCAATCCTTATATAAATTACTTAAAAACAAACAAACAAAAAACTTTTTTTTTCTCACAATATACCATCATATGGTTTACATCCACCAAATTCTCCTGGCTCCTCCTTATGTCTCCACCCATCCAAATTCATAAACTTTCTTTTTCTCTTTTATTATAAACACAATTATTATCTAAAGAAAATAAATAGTAAAATACAGTAAAAACAAACAAATAAAAAAGAAACTGGAGGACAGAAGAAGGAGGAGGAGAAAAAGAGTTTAAAAAGAAATGAAAGCACCAGAAACACAGACACACACACACACATCTTCACACAGAGAGAAATTCCATAAAAACACAAAACTGGAAAGTATAATATACATGCAAAGGACTGGTATGCTTAAAATCAAAAACAGAAAAACAAAACAAGCAAACAAAACCCTGACAATGCATTAAGAGAAACTTCTCCAAAAAACACCATTGAGTTCATTTTGTGTTGGCCATCTGCTGCTGGGCACAAGGCTCTCCCTTAATGAATGGTTTGATAGCTAAAAGAGACATGTTAGAAAAAAATAATTCTTAACTACTTTAGAAATCTTTTCTTTAAAATAAAAAAGTCCAGAACTAGAGGAGAAAAACAACCATTTTTATTACATAAATTGGAAATTATCCAAAATAAAAATCTTTGGATTTGGGGTTGTTGTTTTTGAAAAAGTATAAAGGACACCCTTTAAAACTACTCTTACCTTTATTCTATAGAGTTCAAGCTAAAAAACACACCAAAGGGAAGAGATCTGCTCTGCAGCTTGGGGTTACTTGTTCTTACATATCAGACTTTTCTAGAACCTTGACATATTTTAAAGGGCAGGCTATTTGCATTTCATGAATGCAATAAGTTAGTTTCTTTCTTTTGACTTACGGAAGGTCTCTTGATTTTAAAATGGAAATGGTTACTCGTCATCTCTGTGAAATAAAGATTCCCAGAGAAGAGCATGCTCACTTGACTTAGACTCATCAGAAGTTCTGAATGTTTTACTTATGTAAGACTTTCTGTAACTTTATGTGGTTGCCTCTAATCTGCCAGCATAGTCTTCTTTGTTCAACTTTCAGGTAGAGGTATAAATAGAATGTAACTAGAGTGCCAGGTTTTGTGCAGTGTGCCACTGACTGTCTCCCAGTGCAATTGCTGAAGATAGCAAATTTATCACTGAGAAGAATTCTAGAAAACTCACCTGCAGGTCAGTTTCCATTCCATAAGGAAGCAGGTAGCGAATGGAAACGGACAACAGTGATGAGTGGTTTGGTGCTGCACACTAAAGTCACATCCATGCAGCATATTTTGGTGTCTTAATCTAGAGGTCGTATCCACTCAGCATGTTTTTGGATGCCTCACCTGGGCAGGACCTTAAAGTATGGGTAGAACATTAGAGACATAGATATGGTGGATGGAAAGGGGTACTAAAGATAGAAAATGGTGTGAACACACGGAGTATTTGAGAAGATTAGCTAGTCTCAGTAGAAACAAAAATTTCAAGGTCAAGTATCAGAATGGTACATGAAACAAACAGGGGTTTCACAGCCTTTCTCTCTGTTTCAGATCCTTTTGTACATTTCCTTGTGTACTTTCTTTTAAGTCTTATCTTTATTTTGGGTATGATGACCCTCTATTTAAAAGATACCAACTATTGTTCAACGTAGACAAAACTTCCCTGAAAGTTGATTTTTCAGATTCTACTTTGAGCAAAGACACAAGAACACATCTCATTTTTCCTATTCTGAGAGCCAAAATTTGGAGAACATAAATCTCCCTAGGCTTTAGTTGGTTTAGTTATGCTTATAAATTATTTGAACTCACATGTGAGTAAGGCTCGTATATCATGGGCCACAGACCAAGTCCTTCTTTTTAAATAGCCTTATATTTCAGGACAATGCCACACAAGAATTAATGGTTGACTACTGTCATATGTCCCTTTAGGTTTGCCCCTGGAGATGGTACTTGGTTTGTTCAAATTTCTGAGTCCTAATAATTAATGAGCTCTTTCCCTTTCTCCATTGCCCTAATACTAAATAGCTTGCTAAATATTAAAATAATGGGGAAAACATTCTGTGTCTATAGGTTAAAAGAAGCCACATTGCTAAAAGATGTCTTTACTATTCATAATGATCTCTAATTGAATGCAGCTTATCCTAATAACAAGGACTATTTTTATAGAATTGAGAGAACAATAAACATTAAAGAAAACCATAGAACATATACTGCATGGAGCAATATTAAATGGACTCATTGTGTGTGCGTGTGTGCATGTATTTTGTAAAACAAAATAAAAAGGTCATGAATTGAGATAGAGTGAGGAAGTATGGAGCAGTAAGAGTAGAAAGTGAGGGATGAAATTTATATAAATATAGTATTGATGCAGGAAATCTTCAAAACATTAATATATGTGAAATCAGAGGGGAAAATACCCCAAACTATCTTAAACCGTAGCAAAAGAACAACAAAGAAAGCATTAGGCCATTTACTTAAAACTATGTTGCAAGACTATAGTGACCAAGACAGCAAGGGTTGACCTAAAAACAGCCTCACAAACAATGAAAGGGAACAGAGAGCCTAAAAGTTACCTGTATTTATCATCCACTCACACAAGTGGATGCTGCAAAGAACATGAGCTTTTTCATTTTTTAATAGATGGTTCCATAAAAATTGGGTATCTCCACAAAGAAAAATGAAACTAGATTAAGAAAGCATAAAGAATATTCTTCAGTACACTGGCAGAGGTAACAAGATCCCAACCACAGAGAAAACAATAGAAAAATAGAGAAATGAATTACACTCAACCAACAAGCCTCTAAACTACAGGGGAAACAGGTCTCAGAGCTAAGAGCCATCTGGAACATGGAAGGAAACTCCAAGAACACTACATCTTCACAAAGGGTATCTAGATTAGTAAATGAAACACCTTGATAATCTAAATAAACATTTCTCTATGAAAGACATACAAATGACTAACAGGTATATAAAAAGATTTAAATGCTTGATATCAACTATGCCATCTGTGAACCCTGAAAGTTACAACAACAAATAACATGGCAAGACAAGCCCATGCCCATCGGTGCCACAGAGGCACAAATGTCACATGGGAGTGACTGACCAGTTTCTGATTGAATTCTAGTTTCACTTCATAACTTAACGTTCATGCCTGACTCCATTGTCAGGCTAAGAACCTAGGACTGACTGGTCCTAGACCCTAGGGAATCTACTACCATTCCTCTGCTAAGTACACATAGCACTAAACCCATTCCTAGTGACTTCTCCCTACACCGGAGGATGAGGGAATCTTTCAGCCATGGTCTTAGGAGCTTCTCTTTGCAGCAAATAGCTACAGCACAGTCTTCAGCCATAAAAAGTCGATGAAATGTTGTCATTTGCAGCAGTGTGGCTAGAATTGAGCATCATCATAGTGAGTGAAATAAACCAAGCTCAGAAGAGCATCTACTACACAATGTCACTCCTATCTGGAGTCCTAAGAGTTTGAGTCACACAAGTTGAGAGTAGAATGGTGGTTGCCAGGAACCAGGGACAGCAGAGAGGAGGGAGGGAGTGCAGAAAGTTGGCAGAGTAGACTATCTCATAATCAAATACAAGAAGTAATGTTGGTGCTCATGATTATTGTGTATAAATTTTAAATCACATGCACAAGGAAAAAATCCAGATAAGTAAAAACAAAATAAAATCTGTTCCACTCCAGTTATTTGAAAATGCTTGCTGACTAAAGATTTGTGATACCCTGATCCTTATTTGTAGAATTTTCCCCAGGGAACCGTTCTTTACAATGGTTACTTTTCAGAAGAAACTCATGCCACCTAAGCCTGTCTCTTATTCATTCTGTCCCGAGATCTCCACCTTCAAGCACACAGGGAGAATGAATAACACAGCACGTTCTAGAAAATAGCCAATATTAGGTACAATAGCCATTTCGGTTCGGAAAGCCCTGGAAGTTTGCAACCTTGTTGAGCTAGCGTTCAGTTCCAGAGCCTGAGACTGGAGCAGCTGTCTTATGCTATAGGCCCCCTGATGCCTTCTGATGCTCCATCAACTCCCAGCATCTTCCTCCCTCTGCTGGATCAAAGGCCTTCATAGGGAGCACAAATCGGGCCCTGGCATTATGCCCTCCAGGCCTGTCGCCTCTTGTTTGGCAAAGCCGGGGCTTCTTGGCAGCATTGTTTGTCTCTCCTCAGCAATGACTTGTTCTCTAAAACTGTTCTTTGTAGGAAGAGTGGCCCAGCCAGCCCTGTGCTGCTAGATTCTGAGTCATGCTGTACTGGCTCAAGCTGCTCTTCCCTGTATTCAAGGTGCTGCATGCTCTGAATATTAGCAGAAGCTAATTCTATTTTATCTGTTCCACTTGAACCAGAGTCTTCAAAACCAACCATTCACTTTAACAAAGTCACTCATAAACTAGAAGGTCTTAATATTAGTTGAGGAAAAAAGCCAACAACAATTCACCAAAATCTACTAACAGATTTAATAATATCCCCACTCACAGAAGAAAATACCCCATTACTTCTGGAGCTGCTGAGAGCTCCCAAACCACACTCATCACAAACAAATAGAGATAAAGGAAACAGCAAAAACATTTAAGCATTTCTACAGCATGGAGGTATAGACTAGTAAAAAGTCAAAAATACAGCTCCCAACTCCTTCAGGAAGCTGACACAAAGTGAGATCATTCTGACGCTGTATGTTTTCCAACCCCTCCCATTCATAGTTCAACAGACTCTGTACAGATACATTATGATCATACATTCATTCAATTATTACAAACTGGCCTCTCCCTACAGAGTAGATTCCATACTAAGCACTGAGCAGATATCAGATATCAGTGAAAAGTTTCTAACAGGAGGCTGTGAATTAGTCACAACTCATAAGGTTAAATAGGAGGAGGGGACTGAATAGAACCCGGAAGTGTTGGAAAGAACCCGGAAGTGCTCCAAACACGAAGGACAATTAAGAGAGTGACACCAAGCAGAACACAAAGCACAGAGAAAGTAAGAGAGAAAACCAGCTTTCACTTCAGAGTTTCACTCTTCGGAAAGCTTAAAGGGTGTTTAGTCCACAAGAAATTTAAATGAGCAACAAATCAATATGATAACACAAAAGATAAAACAGGAAATCACATCTTGAGTTATTCAGGTCTGAGCATAGGAGAACAGATGTTAAGGCCTTGGACCTGTGTGCTGTGTAGCAGGAAACTTGAAGTCTGCTCCTAACTGTAGCATTCTCAGGGAAGTGCCCTGTATATATCTTGGGAAAGATAGGAAAAGCTCTGGTTGGAACAGTATTGGTAGACTCTGAAAAAAAGCTGTTTATATAATCATTCTTTTGCATGAGCCTGGGGTTCAAGTGCAGCTGTTCACCTAAACAGGGCTTTGGTGGGGGTTTGGGAGTCAGTGATGTCTTGTGAAAACAAATAAATCCTATCTGCAAGAAAGAATTCTTGGGTCCCTTAAGAACTACTTTTAAGATTAACCAAAACTGTACTCATATTTTATTTAAAAAAATTGAAACTTGATATAAAAGTCCAGTGTGTGAATCAACAAAAATCTATAAGAAACTTAAGCTTCAGATACCAAATCTAAAATGCAAGAAATAAATATTCATGGGGTGCCTACAGAAATGAAAGCTAGAAGTAGATTTTGAGAAAAACAAGACGTGTTAAAAATTACTTGACAGATCTGAAGAGGAAAGAAAATTGTGTTGACTCTCTAGGATGTTCCACATTCACCCTTCCCACCATACAGAGGCTGAATATCTGTGGACAGTCCGACCAGCCATGCTATTGGTGTGACAAAGCACTGAGAACAAAGAGCTGCTTACATTTCCAGATCAGAAGGCAGGAGCTGGTGCAGAGGCCTTGGAGGGATGCTGCTTACTGGCTTGCTCCCCATGCCTTGCTCAGCCTGCTTTGTTATAGAACCCAGGACCACCAGCCCAGGGATGACACCACTCACAATGGGTTGGACCCTCTTTTCTTGATAAGTAATTGAGAAAATGCCCAATAGCCGGTTCTCATGAAGGTATTTTCTCGACTGAGGCTCCTTTCTCTCTGGTGATTCTAGCTTGTGTCAAGTTGCCATATAAATCCAGCCAGTACACATGCTATGGACCCTCTGATCAGGTTTGGCCAAAGTGGAGAACAGACAGGAGACTGGTGAGAAGCGAGTGAGTCTGGGTGTTTACACTCAGGTCTACCTTCCAGAATTACCTGTACCTGTGGCAGAAGTTCATGGCTCCAACCTGTTCTCTGTACCCAATCCATCAGTGCTGCTCCCCAGTCAACGATTCTTATGAATGACCTTCAGCATAGCCAGAGGGGACAGACTACTACAGAGAAATGGTGGTCCTACTGATAGCACAAATTTCAACAGTAGCATTAGACAGAGAATAATGCAGTGAGGTCTTGCAAATGCTGCTGAGTGGAGCAATTGTGTCACAGTGCTATTCAATGGCAAACAGCATAAGCAGCAGTTTAAGGAAAAGAGAAGAGGGGAAGGCACAGAAGATGAAGAGAGTCCCCACCAGATGTCCTTCAGGCTGCAGGCAGGAATGCAGCTGAGAGCAAAAGTGCAGATGTCGTTCGGCCTGGACCAAATAACGCTGACAAGAAGCTTGTGCGACATAGAACAGGTGAGAACTTATTAAAGGAACCATTTCGAGATTTATTTCAGAGGTGAACAAACGAGAGACTCCAAAGATGCACTCCTCCCTGCACTCCTCCCTCACAGCCTTCCCTTTTCCCAGCGTCAATGCTGGTGAGTCAAATAGCAAGTCCAGGAAGACACTCAGATAGGCAGAAGCTGTCAATACTCCTGGTAGGTAGGTATGCACCAGCAGCCGGAGGTCCCACTGTCTGAGAGTTTCATGCAGCAGACTGAATCCTGGCCTAGGCCAGAGATTCCGATAACTCTAGAAGTTGTCTGGAGCTACACAAGTTATCTGGTGGGGGCAAGGCTGAAAGATTGCACAGCTCTGAGTGCCACAGAGCAAAGGCACTGTGCCTTGCCTGCTTTTGCACATTAAAACATTAATCTCCCCACAGGGGGCAACTTCAGTCATTTCTTTGCAAATGTCTTCTTCTTCAAGGATTCATGGGGGTGAAGGGAGAGTCTTCCTATCCATTAATTCAAAGGACGTGTAAAACACATTCCCCTGTGTTTTCAGTGAATGATGATGGGGCGGAACATCCAAATCTTCTTGTGTTTCCAGAAAGCTTTTTATTTTCTTCCCAAGATTAAGCATCTGTGTTGAAGGATTTGCAAATGAACCTCACCAGTGAGCGAGGCAAAGGTCTTGCAATGGGAGTTCACAGCAGCCTTCCATTAGAAGAAGGAGGATCCTTTGTAGGGTGGAATTGGCCCATGCTTATCCTAATGACGACTTGCCACCTGAAGTGCGCTCATTTTTTCCCAAATAGATTGTTCGCACAGTGTAGCTGAATTCCCACGGTATCTGCACTATAAGTAACCACGGCACAAATAAACCCTTAGCAGCATTGGTACCATCTGGGGTAAACAAAGCCTTCTTAAAAATAAAACATATTTTGTGCTCAACACCTATCTTCTAAGACAGCAGGAGGGGAAGAAAACCCAGCACATACAGTAGCTGTTCTGCATTTAGCCACCAACATCTTATAGAGAGCTTTAGCCAGTGCATTTTATGGAAGTTAACATTTATTTCTACTTATGTGAAATGTTTGGAGTCGAAAATTCCAGAGCACGTCAAGTTTTTAAGCGTGCCCAATACTCATAAAATGACCATGTAAATAAAGCAGTTTGGATTTCAAATCTCAGGTGGACAGCATAGCAGATGGCTTTTTAGGCCATGAAACAAAATTTGGCCTAGAATGATCAAAGTGAATGATTAAAGGCTTCCAGCGGCTGGACAATTTTATGCTCATAATCACCACAGAATCCTCAGACATCAGGTGTGTCCTCAACAGAGTGATTGCAGTCAAACTTCAGCAAACATTTTCACAGCCTGAAGTAGAGAAATAATCCTGCAGATGGGTGTTGTTGGAGCCAGACTCCCTCAGGGATGGGACAGATCCTGCTGTCAGATCAAAAACAACAGGCAAAGCCTTCCCTGCTTCTGCCACCCTGGCTGCAAACCCTGGGGTGAGTTGGGTCACAAGTGAGGTACTTTTTTCCCCCTATGAGGGAAGTTGGCTGAAGAAGGCTGAACTCTGAACTCTGAACTCTGAACTTTGTGCTCACTTCTGCTGCTGAGTCATTGCAAGGACAAGAGCTCGAGTGTTCTAAGGCATTTGCCCAGAAACCTCCATCGGTTCCTTAGCGTGCACCCGGAACACGCCAGAGGCTTCTCTGTGTGTCAAGTCTCTCCCCTGAAAGGCAAGGGCAACACGACTTGGATCACACAGCTGTGGGGAGAAAATGTGTGTGACTCGGGATGTCAAACAGCCTGAGCTGATATTATCTTCATCAAAACGGACTGTTCTGCTCTGCGTCCTCGTGAATATGCATCCCTTGCCTTCTGTGCATCTCAGCTTTCTATTGCTTTTTCTCAGGACTGTAGACTGCAACGGAAGAGAAGAAACTGATCGTCCTCACCAGGACAAGGCTTGGGCCCACCACACTATATAAATGCCTTGTAAGTCTTTGTCAAAGTTCACTGCCAAGTGTGATGAGAATTTTACCACCTCGCACAGGCTCTGACGCTTAGGCGATGAAAGTCCTATAGGAAAGCAGAGCATGCTCAGAGCGATGTGCTTAGCAAATGCCTGATCAAATAAGATAGGCCCTGAACAGAGTTATTGCCCTCTTCCCATGCCTCTCCAGCTCCACTAAACCCATACACATGACAGGGTGTATGCACTCACATGTAGTGTGACTCTGCCAGTACTATCATCTCCCTGACATAGGGAGAATTTACTAAGTCAGGTCTCTCTAGATCTTCATCTGCATAATTATACCAGCCTTGTGATTTTCCCTGAGTAAATTATGGTAATATTGATCATTCATGTATCAAAACAATATTGAGACTAATATACAATGAGTCCTGCTGGGCATTAGACCCAATGATTACCAAAAATTCAAAGATGGCCAAAGCAAATAGAGACTCTCAATAAAGGAATCAAGAAACATGATATTTAATTGCAAACTTGACTTTGATTGGATAAAGATTTACACAGAGAATTACCCTTTGGGTGCATCTGTGAGGATTTTCTCAGAGATGAGTTGGATATGGGTGTCATCATCCCACAAACAAAGGTCATGGACTGAATCAAAGCTGTCCTGTGTGTGGCACTAGGATTAAAGGCAAGCATGTCAGAGAAAGCTGTTGTTCGTAATAGGATTTGCCCAGGAAGCTCCTCTGCTTCAGGCTTCACCTCAACAGCCCATACAGCCTGCCTGAGGAAACTTTATGACTTCAAATAATAACTGAAAAAATACCTCCTTCTTATCCAAAATCATGGGACTCTAGGGAATGTTTCCGAATGTCCCATCATATTTTTCTGCCTGGAGTGGCAGGGGGATCACCTACTACACTATTACTCATATTATAAATATAATTTGATTGCCATCTAGTTGTAGCTAAGATCTAAAATATGTGTTTGATGTTATTATTAAACTGCTGTTAAAAAAATAAATAAACTGGTGTCTTTATTTGTGGTTTTACTACAAGCCATCTCAGGTCATTTTTTAAGTATACAGGGAACAAATAATGAATAAATCGGTGTAAGTACATGAATGAAAATATCTAGTTCCTGACAGCAAAGGACAAGAAGTCCGTCATGACTTCTCAGGAGTGATTAGTCATAGGATGCTTCAGTAATACTACCTGCCTCCATAAAGCTCTCTTCTCCCGACCACGAGAGAGTGTCGAAAGACGCAGCCTACCATGCGCCCTTCGCTTTCCAAATGTGTTTGTGGAGTTGTTACCCAACAATACCATTTGTCTGGGTCCCTCCTGCCCTTAGCACCTCAGAGCTGGGGGAATCAAGATGCTGTTCATCAGAAAACAGAGTGTGGAAGTAGAAATTCATAGAGAACTGGGGCTGAATTTTCAGTAAGTGTTTATCAGTCTTATCATAAAAAATGTTTACATAGATCAGTATGCTAGAAGACAGAAAAACACTTACCAATATGAGTTTGTCTTTTTCTCTTTTCTACATACACACATGTGTAGAATGCACACACATGTAGACGCATGTGTGGGTGCCGAGGCACGTGCAGGTGTTTGTGGAGGCTCTAGGTTGACATTGGGTGCCTTCCTTGTTTCTCTCCACTGTATTTAATGAGGTAAAGTCAGTCTCTCACTTGAAGCCCAAACTCACTGATTCAGCTAGTTTAGCTCGTTAGCTTGCTTTCTGTACACGAGAACCCAAGTAAGTGTGTGATTTACAGCACCCGTGTGCTGTCTTTGGTCCACAGCATCCTTGGTCTCTCTTGCACACTCTCTTCAGTATCACATCACCAAGACCTTCTACCAGAGAACGTTAGACGAGTGGGAGAGAAACTCCCCCGAGGCTTTGGGAGGATTTTCATCTCTGCTTTAAACATGCAAGCAAGTGTAAGCACTCAAAACAGAACGTAGGAAACCGCAAATGATCAGAAGTCAGTTAGAAACTTGCACTTGGCTTCACCTGTTACCGGGCTCAGTTACCTAGCCCATGGATGTTGGTAGATTCTGACCTGGCAACCTACCTGTGCAGAAGCTGTTGCAGTTTAAAACAAGCAGATAAACCTGATTCTTGCACAATGCCATAGTTCATAGTTCAGAATAGCAGTTCCATAAGCAAACAGAGCAGCTGTCCTTGAAATAAGATGACTACAGCTGTAGACATGGCACAGACCTGAAGGTCCCTTGGAAAAACTACTTGCCTGAGACGAGCCCAGGCAGATGGAGTCCTCTAGTCAGAGAGAAAGAAACTGGGGGATGATGCCTGGTGAGAAAACTGGGGCTTTCCTTCTTGAGTGATTTGAATATGCAATTAGATTTCTACTCCAAGGTCAAAGATCTGTGTCAGAATAGATGGTGAGGTAGCACTTGAGAAACACATAAACAAATTGTGTGTATGGAAATATTTCTGTGTAATTTTTGTTTTTTAGGAACAGTTTAGTTAATATCCACGAACTAAACAATAGCCTCATGCAAGATAACCAACTCCACCACACATTTGCAACAAGCCAGAGTTGAATATCTCACAGGTAATTTTGTCAGATTTAATACAAGAAATAAAATCTCCCCCCTGAGCAACCCCCTGTTGCAATTTATGTTGTTGTTATACAAAATTCTATATACTTTTGGACTGTATTGTAACACCTCATTGGTTATCAGATTAAGAAACTGACCTGTGGCTGGTATTATTGTGTAAATATTTGTACTGAATGTGTAGTAGGTTAAAGTAAAACAGCTTAAGGCAAATATATGTTGAACTCAAGGTTGTAGCCGTCAGGCTTCCTGTGCCTCTGTCCAGAGACCTCTGCAATACTGTGAGCCAGAGACGATCAATAGCAAAGAAAATAAAAACAAACAGCTCAAATGGTCAAATCTCATTTGACTGGACACCAAGGGCGTGGGGTCAGGGTGCCCAATGTCATGGTCATTCTGAGAGCAGAGGACAAAAGAAAAAACACTCAGGCGGATGGTTGCTGTCTGCCCTGTGTCCTCAGAAGAGTTGCCACAATCAAGCGTCAGTGAGATTCAGATAGGACTGTATCCTTAAAAGACGCCAGTTCTCCTCAAACCCATTTATTCACTCAATAAGACTCAATTCAAACCTTAACGTGCATTAGATTAGAAAATTATTCTAAAGTTAATCTGGAAGAAAGATCAATGAGTGTCTTACAAACATTGAAGGGGATGGAGAAAAAAAACAAGGTCTCAGATGTACAGGACATAGAGGTATAAAAATATCATTCAGTGCTAGGTTGTGTTCAGAAAGGAACAGAAAAAGCCACTAGAGAAAAATAAGTATGGGGAACTGAAAGCCCAGGAAAGGCAAATGTGGGAGCATTTGCATGTGCGCATCTGCAGGCTAAGGGAGCATCTGAATGTGTGCACCTGCAGATTAAGGGAGAATCTGCATGTATACATCTGCAGATTAAGGGAGCATCTGCATGTGTGCACTTGCAGACTAAGGGAGCATCTGCATGTGTGCACTTGCAGACTAAGGGAGCATCTGAATGTGGGCGCCTGCAGATAAGGGAGCATCTGAATGTGTGCACCTTCAGACTAGGGAAATGTTTGGTACCATCAATAAAAGCAAGACCAAGTAGTGGATACGTGTCATATTTAAAGATTGCTGTGGTAAGGAAATGCCCATTTTAAGAGGATTTCGATGGGTTGCTTATTTCGTAATGTCCACTGGAAAATGTTGACTATGAGAGAGACACAGAGAATTTACTAATTAGATATTAATAATTTTAAATCAACTTAGACAAATCAGAAACTTCTTTGTCTATTGAAAAAAATACAGCTTTGGTTCACAAAAACACCATGGGAAAATCAAAATGTTCAGCTTAGCCACAACCATATTTTCAACTGATATACACAGAGAAGATGCAAGTACTTAACTTAATTGGCCAAAGTCCAACATCACCTCTACACAAAAAGACAGTTTGTTGAAAGCAATTCATGGTCTCAATGTACAGCCAAGATAAACACACAAATTAACACATAATTATACCATGTGAATGAAAATAAGAGATACACAACACTCAATCTCACTGAACAGAGCCATGGAAAAGACATATGTCATGTAAAAGCCTAGATTATATTTTATTTTGTGTGTACACGTGCATGTTATGTACATGTTATGCACCAGAGGCCTCCACATTAGTTTTGGAAATGAGATCTCTCAGGGATTCAGTCTCTGCCTCTCATCTCCCTGTTAGTGTTGGGATTGTAGACAATTGATCTGCCTGTCCAGCTTCTACATGGGCTCTGAGCAAACAATGCAGTCGGTCCTTCAAATGATACATGAAGCATCTTGACCTAATAAGTCACTCCTCAGCTTCTACATTAACGCTTTTTTCAGCTTGATGTGTTTGACAGCCTGGGAAAAGTGGCCATCTTTGTTATTCACTATGAACAGAACGGAGCCAAGCAGGATGCCTTGCAGATAACAAGTGTCAATCAGTATCTAAGCTAGCTTGAAAGGAAGAATTTTCCATGAAAAACAAAATAAAACAAACATCCACAAACACACTATAATCATATAAGAGAATCATAGGACATTCTAGAAATATAAAATGACAACCATGTTGACTTGGGTGACATTTTCCTTTCTCTTTAGATTTTGCCTGTCCATTCTTTGTATTAATGAAGGCTTGCAACACTTTTAATTAGGAAAGCAATGAGTGGGGGAAAAGTAAAGAGGTCAAATAGGAAAGAATGGCTCCATTACTTCCTGATTCATTATCCCAAGCTTCAGTGTCCCTCGCTCTCACCACTGCACAAAATAAGAAGAAGACATGAATAACACAAATAAATGTTGAAGAATTGTGAACATACCCCAGGGAAGAAATAATTTCTAAGGAATTATTTTATAGCTATGCTTTCTTGGATATAACTTCCAAAATTTGTTCCCACAATCAAAAAAGATTAGAAAGTGCAGGGGACTACAGGTGAAATTAAAATAGCCTTGACTGGACCATAGCATCTGGCTGTGGGATGGACAAGAACCTGTTGGTCCTGACTGGATAATCACAGCATCTGGCTATAGGTCAGGCAAGAATCCACTGGTCATGAGTGAGCACCAGCCCATGAGGTAGACTAGAGTCCACTGAACTAGGCTTATGAGTTTCAAAATGTTGCATAACAAAATATTTTTATCAATGTATGTCATAGTTAACAGCTTTGGTTGAAGACTTTTTCCCCTTAATCTCCATTCCTACAATAGCCACGACCATGACTGAAAGGCCAGATCATCCAGAAGGGGAGACACAGTTGCTCCATCCTGCTGCTCTTAAGAATGAACTGATTAAATCTGTTATGACTCATAATTTAATCATTCACCTAAGGAGAGGCAAGTCTACAACCAGGTTAACAAAAAAGAAATATTTTCAGAAACTCTCACCTGCATAATCACCACTATACCATAAGTAGAACAGCGCTGGTCCAGTCTGCTCTCTTCCTGTCAAATCACAGTGTGTTCAGAGATAATGGAAGCATTAACATCGTAATTTGTCCTTTCTTCCTATTGTTTGTATTGCAGTGTTGCTTTTCACTTGTTCGTTTTGTTATTTTAAGGAAGGGCCTTGCTGTGTATCCCCAGATGAACATTAACTTAGCATTGTCTCATGTCTGTCTCCTTCGTGATAGAATTAGAGACATGTACCACTATGCGCAACTCACTTGTAAGGTTTGTTTGTGGCACTGATGAAGTACACAGGGAGGAGGCTCAGGGGAAGCATGGTAGTCTGTGATTCCTGGGGAAAAGTCAGAATGTGTTGTGAAAGGGTTAAGATTCAAATGTGCATGTTTAATGGGCACCACGATGTCTGATTTTGGATTGGCTATATGCCTTTACTTTTTTCATGTTCATTTAATTTTCCCTTTCCTTCTCACTCACCCAGCCACAGCAACATTTCGGCACGTTTAATTCAATTAATTCCAAAGAACTCTTCAGGTATGCAGACTCCACATAAAAGCAGTGTATGCTAAATAGTACAATCAAATCACAGATTTCAAACAACAGATCTCCAAAATATAATTCCAAGGGTTTTATTCTTGTGGAGTTTAACCTAGTTAACTCCCACAATATAAATAAACAGCTTAAAAGAAACGCTTTAGAAATCACTGCAGAGAAGACGACCCAAAGCAACTAAGAGCTGCATACTGCCACCTGGTGCTGAGTGTCTGTAATGTCAGCCTCCCGTGGAGAGCTACCGGAGGAGGAGGGAATGCTGTATTTTAAAACAACTTTACCAGAGGACGGTGTGGAAACATTCTTAACCTTAAGGTTAAATCGGAAAAAAAGAAAAGAGTCTATTGAAACGAATGAAATCACACATGACATTAAAAATAACCCATCTCATTAAGACACATCCAAGTAGATGAATAAATATAAAAGTCTTTAGGCTTTGTTAATGGAGAGAGGAAAAAGTTGGTTTCAAGGTGGTATCTCTGTGTGTAGAAACTGGAATTGAATCCAGAGCTTTTCCCATGCTAGACAAGTTGCTCTATCACCAAGCTACATCACCAGCTAAGGTGGGCGTTTGTTTGTTTGTTTTGAGACATAGTTTCCTGTTACCCACAGGGTCCTTTGACCCACTGTGTAGCCAAGGATGACTTTGAACGCCTCCAAATCTTTCTTCCTCCGCATCCTGAGTCTGGAATTACAGGTATACAATACCACATAAAACTGGCATCTGTACTTCCCCTAGCAACGTGTTTTATTGTGGATGCTAGAGTCATGGATGTGTGAGTTCTTAGGAGCAATTCCAAGGACCAGAATTCAGGTCTCAGCACACACAGTCTGATGCATTCCTGAAACCTCATCTCCAACTGAGGAAGAGGCAGTGGGAGTGTGATGGCTTCAGCATAGCCTAGAAACGGGCAGTGTTAGGCTCAAGAGACGCTCTCCCTCAAATGCACGATCAGAGAAGGGCAGAGGATAACAGACACCTGCTTCTGACATTCATGTTCAGGACTGAGTGTATCTATAGACACACAGACACACACACACAGGCATGCACGCATACACACACATACAATACACACACATGCCTAATGTTCACAAAAATATTTTAATAGAAATGTATAAACTCTTACAACGTGTTTAAAACTATTTATCTGTCAGCAGGACACATCTAGTGAGTCTGTGGTATAAAAGTGTTTGGAACAGCGTTGGATGATATTAAATAATTATAGAGGGTAATTTAACGCTGCCTTGCAAACTGCCGAAGTCTCTGCTGAAGCTCACAGGTTATAACCTTGTGTCAACATGCCTCTGACTCTCAGAATTACTTTGCTTCCCTCGGGTTGAGTGACATTTTGTGTACTGGAAAGCTAGTCAATGGGCTGCCCATTTGGCTTTTGTCTGGTAGAGCAACCAACAACTTTTAAACAAGAACTACATTGAAAGTGCTAAGAGCAAGTTCACTGTGGAGGACTTAGACAGCCAGGGACGACATGTGTTTAGTTATAGTCTAGAATGGTAATCTTCCTGCCTCAGCCTTTCAAACTCTAGAACTGTATCATGCCTACTCCAGACCACCAACTGTAATTGTAACAACTGTAGATAGTTAGTTCAGTTTGTGGTCCTGGCTACTTCCCAAGGCCTTCCTCAATCTAAGCAAGTACTTTACTATGGACCTACATTTTCATCTCAAAAAGCTCTCAGGTAGTTGGATGGGTCTTAGATTTTGATCGTTGCTGTTGTTTGGGGTTCGGTGGTGGTGGTGTTGCTGCTGCTTCGGTTGTTGCTGTTGCTGTTGTTTACGCTTTGCTATTGTTTCCATTTCTGTTTTTCATGTGCTGAATTAGAGTTCTCTGAATTGAATTAATTCTCAACCCTAATTGAGAAAAAAATGCCTCCATAAGATCTGACTATACATAAATCTGTAAAGCATTTTTTAAATTAGTGATTGGTGGGGGAGGGCCCAGCCCACTGAGGGTTGTGCCACCCCCTGGGTGAATAGTTCTGGGTTCTTCGGGAAAGCAGGTTAAGCAAGCTATGGGGAGCAGGCCAGGAAGCAGCACCCCTCCGTGGCCTCTGCATCAGCTCCTGCCTTCAGGTTCCTGTCCTGACTTCCTTTTATGATGAACAGAAGTGTGGGCCAAATAAAACCTTTTCTCCCTTACTTGCTTTTTTGGTCATGGTATTTCACTGAAACAATAGAAACCCAAACTAAAGCAATTCCTTTGTCGCAGTGGTGGGATTGAACCCAGAGAGTTTCAGATTCAAAGCTACTCTAGTCTCACACTGCTCACCCTGCAAGGCATTTCTAGCTCTCATTCAAATAGAATTCCCACAGTGAACAATTCTGAGAGTACTCTTTAAACTACAACCACTTAACCTTTAAAAACTCACTCGTTTGAGAAATTAAAAAAAAATGTCATTTTCTTTCTGTGATATTTTAAATTAACACATAATATATAAATATGTAAGTAGTGTATAGAAGTTTTTCATACTGTTTCATTTTTTACCTTGGAAGAAGTTTTCTATTGTTACTGTCACTTCAGCGATGCAATATCAACATGACTTTAACACAGCCTGCACATCCAACACAATGTCCCTAACACTGGAAAACATCAGAGAAAACCACAGGATAATTTCATTCCTGAGCCTGATGAGCAACTTTGCTGAAAATAGAAAGACAGGTGAGTGGATGGATGGATTGATGGATACATACATATATACATACATACATACATACATACATACATACATACATACATACTTACATACACATACATACATATATAAACATACAATACACAGATGACTGATTAGTCAGATAGATAAATAGATAGGTAGATAGATAGATAGATAGATAGATAGATAGATAGATAGGTATTGATAGGTAAGTAGACTTATGACTGTTTAGATACTTGGATGCTAGATAGATAATAGATGATAGATTAAACTCTTTAAAGTGTTTTCTCTATTTCCATAAAAATTATTAATTTAAATGAGTCCTAACGGAAAGTCCATCAAAGCTCTATGATTTATTCACAGTATCCTGTGTCACTCACTGACCTCTCTGCGTGGTCCCCAACAAACCATCGTGGCCTGGAGCAACAATAGCTGCACAAAGCAGGGCAGACTTACTGCAAGTATGTCTCAGCAAACAAGTTTGGAAAATATTACTCAAGTGTGCTGCACTGTGCTGTGATGATACCCACAAGTCAGCAAAAGTACATTCAACTGGAAAGACGTAACTTCAAGACTCCACAACCATCGTCCACAGGCCTTGTGTAGATGGACTATAATGAGGTGCAGGGTAGAAGATACGGCCACCAGAGTGCCTTGGATGAAGGGTAAGTCCTTCAATAATCAGACTGATTAGTCTGTGATTTCGTCAGAATCCATAAAACTCATAGCATTTCTTTATTGTGTGTATATCTATGTGTACCGTGTATATCTAGGAATCTGAGGAAGATCATAAGAGGGTGTCAAATCCCCTGGAACAGGAATTGAAAGCCCCTGTGAGCTGACCAATGTAGATGGGGAGTCAAGCCCAGGCCCTCTGCAAAGTGCTGAGCCTTCTCTCCAGCCTTTCCCTGAGCATTTTAAAATCTTTTTGTTGGCTGATGAAGCAATGTATAGAGGACGAACTGAGATATCTTGACTCCAAGGATGGCTATGTCTGAGACTCTGGGAGCTAATTCCTAAGTTTTCCACTCCTGGGTATATACTACAACGAAAATTTTGAAACACAGTGACTGCCTGAATCATACATGCAAACATTCAATTATAGTATTATCATTTAGATTTATCTATAGATAAATGTTTATGCTAAAATTATGCATTGAACAGCTTAAATATTAAAGTACATATGGAATGGGTGTCTGCTAAGGGATTTCTAATGCTACATAACAAAAGAGAAAAAAAATAATGTGGCTTTTGGAGTATGTTCCTTAAGCCTTCAGAGAGAGCAATCAGTCACTTTAAAAGAATAAGATACAGAATACAGAAAGTACATGCTTTGAACATGTGATAACACATTTAAATTGAAAATGCTGTATGAATGACAGGTGAACTCCACGCAGATTATAAAACACATGAGACTTGTTTCTCTTAACTATTAGCACCACTGAGTGGAAAAAGCAAACATGTCAGATACTCAGTAAACATCTTCCTTACTAATTACAATCTTCTCCTGTTGGACTTTGTTTTCAGATGCTGGATGCTTACCTGGAAACTGGTATCTACTTGGTTGCTAAGAGATAAGATGGGTTGGCAGCTGTTCCTGTTTTTCATGGACTTGCCTTCTAGGATTTTGCCTGAAGGCCATGGAAGTTAGCCACTGTCTATGTGGGGACTGGCCTGGCTGGCACTAGAAGCCACTGCTAGGTTTCAGATGAGAAATCAGGAACTTTACGTTTGCATAATGTAGGACAAATAGCTTCTCCAGAGCTTAGTCTCCTTCTCCAAAACTAAAATGTAATTGCAGAGCTTGACTTGCCTACCGTTCTAGAGCCAGGTAGTGTTCTGACAAGAGAATCTTGTAAGATTTAAAGTCATTCAACTGGCCTGCATCCCCAGAGTGAGGCTGAGGCCAATATTCTAAGAGTACTGTCTGCCCGAAACTCTGATGATACATGTTTTGAGGGTCAAGATTCAGCTTATCAAGCTGTTCCCACTTTGTCAAAACAGAGCCTGTAACAAATACCCTGCTGGCCATGAGTTTATCACAAGTAGAGGCTGGTTTAGCTCATTGGTGAGAATATGATATAGAATGTTTAAAATCAATCAGAAAATGTTTCCCGATGACACAGAAGCCCTAGCCTCTCATCACAATCACATTTCCTGACCTTTCAAGGACAATCTCTTAAGTCACAGTTGAGAGAAACTCACAGAAAACACTCTCTTTTTTTTCTATTTCTTTTATTTTAATGAAAATAGCGTTTTCATACATAATATTCTGATTGCAGTTTCCACTCCTAGAAGACTGCCCACCCCCTCCCACCTGAATCCACACCCGTTTTGTCTCTCATTAGAAAACAGGCATCCAAAGAATAGTAATAAAAAAATATAGGACAAAACAAAAACTTGAAAAATAGAAGAAGAAGAAAAAAAAAAGCCAGAGAAAAACCACAAGATATACACAAGGCTCAGAAACACACATTCTCTCTCACACACAGGACCCTCATAAAATGCCCCCTTTCTTTCTTTTCTTTTTTTCTGCAAGAAGCATTTTAACTTACTGCAACTCCTACAGGTTTGAGTTTAATGGCCAAGTGCTGAGCCCAAAGGCACTGATCAATTACTGTGATTTCATATCAGTGCTTCCCTGGAGTATATCCCAAAGAACAGGAGCGAATGTATTTCCTCCCACACTGAGTGAGCTGACAGTGCCCGCTTCTCCACACCTCTCCTTCGTCTACCTCTTACACAGCTTCGGGCAGCCACTCTGTTGCTGAGTCTCTGAACCAAGTCAGATTGATATCATTCTGATTCCAGAACTCATTAAGAAAACTCCTCTGCAAACGGGGTGCGCTAAATGTAGAACACCTATAAAAGGGGCCACCTAGTGCCCATCATACAAGAGAATTCATCCCTGCAGTCTGCTTTTATGTACTTTATAGAGCTACACCTTTATAAATAACTTCTTTCATACTGAGGAGATATGTAAGCAAAATGCAATACCCACATAATGACCTCAAATGTCATTTTAGAAAGATCTAGGAAGCCGGAATCAGGAGAAAGAACGGCATAAAGTAAGATAAACAAAGAAGATATTCTACATCATAAAAACCAGTGTAATAGAATGTCCCGCAGGGTTTCCCTGGTAAGTAGGTGCTGCCGCACCCACATAATCAACTGAGCATCCTTGCCCTCAAGAAACCTCCGTCCCCTTAACAGCACCGGCCGCCTCTCTCTCCTCTGGGATTTTCCAGTGAGTTTTGTGTGGCTGCAACTCTCATCAACGTGCACATCCTCGCCTATAAGCTTCTGTCTCCAAACAGAAATCACTATGTGTCCTCTGGGGCAGAAACCACCTTCCCAGAGGGAAACAAAATCAGAGGTGGAGAGGGGCGAACATGGGGGGGCTTCCGGTTCTCTATCGCCTAGAACTAGCTGGTTGCAATGCTGAAAGTCCATACTAGAAGCAGGTTCCCGGATTTATTGCCAGAGGGGCCAGATAAGCTCAAAGAGGCTGTGGTGCACATTTGAGAGTTCAGATGATCATCTCACACCTACTCTTACTTTGAGGCTCGATTTTCTAACTCCTTCTTGACTCCTCTTTGGGGCAAGTAGAAGAAGAAGGTAGCCTAGTGAAAACAGGCCTGGCTTGGGGGTAGGGGGGGTTGCTGAAGGTGGAGCAGGAGATGGCCATGAGGAGAGAGAGAGAGAGAGAGAGAGAGAGAGAGAGAGAGAGAGAGAGAGAGAGAGAGAGAGAGAGAGAGAGAGAGAGAGAGAGCTCTTTAGTCAACTGCAACCCCAGCAACCCTTCCATGTCCTAAGCACCCTGACCACTTCCTCTGAAGCAGGCAGCAGCCAGTGACTGGGACTAAGCACTCCCAGTCGCTGCAGCATCTTTTAAGGACCGCCCAAGGGTCATAACCTGGGTAGGTCAGCTGGGCCAGAGCTCAGTGTCACCTGGGAGTTTGGACTCTGGTGTGTGTGTGTGTGTGTGTGTGTGTGTGTGTGTGTGTGTGTGTGTGTGTGTTCACGACTGCGTGCCAGACCGAGTGAGCTCCACTAGACAGCAATCAGGGTCACAGGGGTAACCCCAGAAGCCGCCCCCTGGGACACAAGGCTGAAGGGGCTATCTCGGCCCCGCAAGCTTGGAAACTTGATAAGAAACACTCCAGCTGCTTCTCAGGCAGGACGTACTCCCCACCACCACCACCCTGAGCTCTCTGATGCGCGCGACCACAGCCACCGGATTCACCCATCATCATCCGCCGCACCCTGCAAAATTCCCTCCCCGAAGCCCCGGGATCCCAGGCAGGATGTTACCTCTTGCAGAGGCTGAGTAGGGGGCGACAGCAGCAGCAGACACTTTTCAGGATGACTTTCCAGCGTTCTCCAGAGAGAGCGTGTGCGCCCAAGCAGAAGCTGTAACCTGCTATTTATAGCGGCGAGCTCAGCACCCCGGGCTGGGAACCCGGAGGATGGTAGCGTGCAGGGCGCGGGTCGAGCCTCCCGGCCCCCGGCCCCCGGCTCCCCGCTCCCGGCTCCGGGCTGGCAGCTCACGCTCCGCCCGCCGCCCCGCAGCGCGCGCCCGGGAGAAGTTGCTCCTCGCCCGCAGCTCACACGCCCCCTGGCACTGTCGCCACGTCCCCACCCCCAACGCCCTGCCTCTCTTCCTCGTCGTCGTTGGCTCACTCCCTCGGAGCGGTCTCCTCCCCGTGTCACCAACCAGCCACCAAAGGGGAGCAGCGGCAGTCTCGCAACTGGTGCAGCTCGCCTCTCTGCCACAGATGGAGTTGGTAGCCCGACCTCACAGCTCGAAATGACCACAACACGCTGCTTCTGTTTACTGACACCCGCCACTCAGTCTCTGGTGGGGGGCAACTGCCCACCCTGGGGTGCGGGATCACAGGGCCCAAGCAGGGGTGTGCGACTCGGACAGGAGAAGCGACTGCAGAAGGGGGAAATGTAAAGGACAAGAGAAGGTGGCTCAGACTGGTCCCCACTGACTGTCCCCCGGAGGAGGATTAGGCGTTAGAGGAGTCTGAAGAGCTGTCCCACATTCTGGTGACTTCTGCGTGTCACGGTCCTGAGAACTGCTTCTCCCTTGCCCGCGTTTCTCCCTAGACCCAGGCTGAGCAGACCCAGGCACAGGGGCAGCCCACAGCCACTCCCCACCTTGCAGAGTGGCGGGTGATCCCAACCGCCAGGCAGGAGCCTTTGACAGCCTGGTTGTGTGGAGACAATCCGCCCTCGGTGTGTTTGAGGTGTCAGAAAATTTGGGTGTGTAATCACGCTGTCTGGAAAGAGACTGAAACTCCCCCACTTCCTCGCGAACAAGCCCGCGGGGTGAGGGGTAGCCGGCGTAGTCCGGGCAGTGGGGGTGGGGCAAATGGCTCTCCCCATCTGCGCCTTACAGGTGCCACCTGGCGGCTTTCCGGAGAGGCTTTGACCACTCTGCTCAGAGGCAATCCTTCCCAGAGCTTACCCACAAAGACACACTCGTCCTTTTCCTTCCTTGCAACCCTTTAAACTGGCATTCTAAATAAAGTACAAACGCTTGTACACAAGTGTGACATTTGTCAGACAAAAAGCCTGGAATCTTAAAGTCAGTGAAATCAATTTGGGTTAAGGCAGTGCTTAACGGTATTACAGTATTACAAAATGGGAAGCTGTATCTGCCCCCAGCTGTCACCCCTGCTGTCACTGCCTGAATCTAGACATCCATTTACTTCCCAAGTATTTGCTATTAGATATTATCTTTGTTGATGAAGGCAGAGACTTTATGGTTTCAATTTTTATGTGTGTGCGGTGACAGTGGGGAGTGCGGGAGAGGGGGCATTAATTAGTGGGAGAGTGTCTTTGGTTGATTGTGTTGGTTGATTGGATTGGTTGGCTGGTTTGAGTTGGTTGGTTGGTTGTTGGGCTCATTGGTTAGGTTGCTTGTTTGATGGGTTGGTTGAGTTGGTTAGTTGGTTAGCTGGTTTGGATAGTTAATTTGGTTAGTTGGTTTCAATGGTTTGTTGGGTTGGTTTGACTGGTTGGTAAGTTGGTTGGGTTGATTCCTTTGGTTGGTTGGCTTGTTTGGTTGGTTGGTTAGTTTGTTTGGTTAGTGGGTTGGTTTAGTTGGTGGGTTGGGTTGGCTAGTTGGTTGGTAGCTTGGTTGGTTAGGTTGGTTGCTTGGATGGTTTGGTTGGTTAGTTCATTTGATTAGTTTGTTGGTTGGTTAGTTTGTTGGTTGATTGGTTTGGTTGGTTGGCTGGTTTGGTTGATTGATTGGTTGATTGAATTGGGTTGGCCAGTTGCTTGGTTGAATATGGTTAGTTTTGTTTGGTTTGGTTGGATGTTTGGTTGGTTGAGTTTGGTTTTCAGATATTTTGTTTAGCCTCTATACTCCCAGAGCTAAGGGTAGTATTGAACACACTATAGTTCCAACAAATGTCTAAAGAATGACTCAAAAAACATGTGGCTCAGAAGCTGTGTTAACTTCCTTTCACTCTAGTGCCCAATGCCTTTCCTTGATTTCTCTCCAATTCCTTTCTGTTCTGCTCAGCCATCAGGCCAGCACAGGTGAACTGAAGGGAGGAAAAGTGGGATTCTGAAGACCAACTTGTCCATCAGACCCTGTCAGGTTGGGTGCCACTCTTGAGGTGTTGGCTGTGCATCTGTAACACATTTAGTTGCCAGCCATGTGTATGCCGTCTACTGGAAAGATGGTGTAGATCATCCACTGGTGGCAGTTCAGCCACAAAAATACACAGGATGGAAGACAATGAATCTGGGCTCCAGAGCTTCATCTCACTAGAGCTGCCACCAATGGATCCGTTCTCTGGCTATAGAGAAAAAAAATCTTAAGTGCAAAAAGATGATGGAGCTCTTAGACAACACAGACACTGCCATAGCAAGTGTCAGGACCAGCAAACTGTTCCTTCTAAAACAGAGTTGCCAAGCAGACTTATTGACTGGACAGGAACACTCAAAGTGAGATGCCCCTCACAAGCCCCAGTGTGATTAAAATTTAGACACAGGTCGTTCTGACCAATCTCATTCACAGAAAGATGTAGCATATCTATATATATCAACTAGAATGTTTAAAACAAAAAGAAGGGAGCATTCTACCAGATCTGTGTACCACACAGCATTTTAAAGGTGTCCATCAACCTGCTGTGTACCTGCTTGGGTTATTTGGTGGCACTTTCCCTGTTTAGGTCTGGAAGATTCCAGTGCTTCTGTGATTTAAAATCATTCAGCCTCTGCTTTCACAAGCCTTGGAGGTTTGGGCATGAGTGCTCCTGAAATACAACTCTGTTTGTCCGGAGAAGGACAGAATATTTTCTCATTTCCTTTTGAAACATCTTTGTCAAGCCAAAGGTTAAAGGTGATTCCCAGGAGTGAGCATGCTCTCCAAAGCAATAACATCAAGCCAGGGGCCATGAGACTGGTGTCACACCTCCTGTGCAATAAGATAGTTTGCTCACTCTCTATACATATATTCATTATCTTTAGAGAAGCCATTGTGAGCATCTATAGTCTAACCATTCTTCACTATTCAAAATGTCTTCTGAAATACGGCACCACGGATCAGACTTTGCCCTTAACTGTAATTGTCCATCCATGTTTATGATACTCAGCAAAGCAAGTCTTTGGTTTTGTCCAGTTTTTCCTTGTATTGAAAACAGATTCTTTTCTCATACTATGTATCTAGGTTACAGTTTACCCTCTCTCTACTCTTCTCAGCTCCTCCCCACAACCCCTCCCCAGTGTATCCATTTCTTTTCTATCTCTCATTAGGAAAGAATAGGCTTCTAAGCAACAACCACCAAACATGACAAAGTAAAATAATAAGATAAAGCAAAAGGTACTCTATCAAAAGAGTCCCAATAGCATGCACAAGAGTCAAAGACCCATTCCTTCTTACACTCAGTAGTCCCTTAAAAATACTAAGCTAAGAGCTATAATATATATGCAGAAGACCTACTGCAGGCCTGTGTAGACCTTGTACTCGCTGCTTCAGTCTCTGTGAGCTCATATGTGCCTTACTTAGTTTACTCTAAGAACCTTTTCCCAGGGTGTCTTCTATGTTCTCTGCCTCTTATAATCTTTCTGTCTCAAAAGAGAGGGAGTCGATAGAGAACTCCAATTTAGACACTTTCTCTGCATAATGTCTGGCTGTGGGTCTTGGCATCTGTTCCCTTATGCTGCCAGAAGAAACCTCTCTGATGATGACCGGGTGAGGCATTTATCTACAAGTATAGCAGAACAGCATTAGAAATTATTTTATTAATTTTTTCCCACTAATGTTTGAGTTTTCCCCCAGATCTCTTCACTATCTAGATTTTGCTTCTCAGTCTCTTGAGCTGTGTTGGGTATGGGTTCCTTCTCATGAAGTGAGTCATAGACCTCAAATCAGACACTGGCTACTCCCACAAGATATATGTATATATGTATATATATATATATGTATATGTATATAGATACATATACAGGACAGATTATTATAGGTCAAAGGTTCTATGGCTGGATTAGTGTTCATATTTCTCCTTCAGTAGCCTGCAAAGTACTTTCTTATACCAAAGAGACTAGAACATAGGAGTGAGGGTTCCGTATACACACCAGCTTGACTTCTCCATGTTCAATGAGTTGTGTGGGTGTTATCTTCAGCAATGGGGCCCTACTGTCAATTTGTGGAGAACAGCCTCTTATCTTAGCAACAGCCTGGGTTGTTTGGAGATTTCCATGGGACCCCCTTAGCCAACAACTCAATTGAATGTACTCTAATCCCACCCATGGAAGCCTTGCCTGTCTGCAAAAGATGACCATTTGAGATTCCATACTACCCACTGCTAGGATTCCTCATCAGGACCATCTTCACAGACTAGGAAGTTTCCACTGCACTCATTTTCACACACACACACCCCAAATCTCCTTCCCAATCCCAGCCATCTCTCTCTGAAATCTCTCCCTCTACCCCATCTCCAGCCAACTGCACCCAACCCCAACTGTCCCCAGTCTGCCCTTAAAATCTAGTTTATTTCTCTGGGAGATCTCTGTGTAGAGAGAATCTCTTATAAGCACCATCTGTCAATAAAAAAGCTGTTGGTCAATTAGCTGAGGCAGGAAACAGGATTCTGGGAGACATCAAGAGAATAAAAGGAAAATCAGGGAAAGCTTTGAGAGAGCCAAGAAGAGAAGGACTGGACAGAGAGACAGATGTAAACTAACAGGAAACAGCAGCAAACTCAGGATGATGCTAAGAAAGACTATGAGACAGATGTGAAGAAAGAAACAGGCTGGTACTGAAGTAGAGGTAATTAACCACATGGTAGACATAAAACAGATTAAAAGGGTTAAATAAGTTAGGAACTAAACAGGGAATGAGCCAAAACCTTGAAGCCTGGACATTTGATAATTAGTTTCAAAGTTGTTATTCCTGGAGCCAGGGCTAGAAATAAAAAATGTATTTAAAAATTATTTTAGCATTCATGCATGTTCTTAATATTCATGTAGTGTTGTTCTCTTTATATGACTTCTCTGGGTCTATAAATTATAGTTTGGTTAGCATCTTCTTAATGGCTAATATCCCCTTATGAGTAAATAATACTGTACGTATCTTCCTCCCTTAGGTTATCTTTTTTCTTACTTCTGTCCACTCACTTGCAAATTTCATGATGCCATTGTTTTTAACAGTTAAGTAATAACTCCACTGTGTAAGTGTACACAATTTTCTTATTCATTTTTCTCTTGGGGGACACCTAGGTTGTTTCCAGTTTTTGATTGTTATGAATAAAGCTAGCTGTAATAAATATGGTTGAGCAAATGTCCTTTATATATAATTTTTAATTTTATTAGATATTCTCTGTATTTACATTTCAAAAGTTATCCCATTTCCCCCCACTCCTCTTTCTCCTCCCCCTCAACTTGCTTCCATGAAGGTGCTCCCTCTCCCATTCACCCTCTCCACCTCAGTGCCTTGGCTGGTTGATGATGTTGTTCTTCCCATGAGGTTGCAAACTCTTTCAGCTCCTTTAGTCCTTTCTCTAGCTCTTTCTTTGGGGTCCCTGTTGAACAAGTATTCTTATGTGTGGTAGGATGAGATGTCCTTTGGGTATATGCCAAAAACTGGTACAGCAGGGTTTTGTAGATCACTTCCCAACTTCTTCAGAAAGTGCCACACATATTTCCTTCATGGTTATAGGAGAGAGTTTGCACTCCCAGGAGCTGGAGGGATGGCTCAGTGCTTAAGGGCACTGACTGCTCTTCTAGAGGTCCTGAGTTCAATCCCCAGCAACCACATGCTGCCTCATAACCATCTGTAATGGGATCCTATGTTCTCTTCTGGTGTGTCTGAAGACAGCAACAGTGTACTCACATACATGAAATAAATAAATCATTTTTTTAAAGGGAGAGTTTGTACTCCCATCAGAAACGGGGAGTTATTCCCTTGCTCTACACCCTCACCAGCATGACCTATCAGTGATGTACATTATTGATCTTAACCATTCTGACGGGTGTAAGATGGAATTTCAAAGTACTTTTGATTTGTATTTTCCCAATATCTAAGAACATTTCTTTAAGTGTTGGCCATTTGAGATTCCTCTACTGAGAATTCTGTTTAGATCTATACCCTAATTTTAATTGCATTATTTGGTTTTCAAGGTTTAAAGGTTTTTTTTTAGTACTTTGTATATTTTAAATAATAAAGCTTTATATGTGGGAAATCTGCTTCTATTATGTGGGCTGCTGCTTTGTCCAATTTGACAGTATCTTTTGCCTTACAGAAGCCTTTCAGTGTCAGAAAGCCCCATTTATTAACTACTTATCTTAGTGCTTTCTGTGTTCTGTTGAGAAAGTCTTGTCCTGAACCAATGCATTCAAGGATGTTTACCACTTAATCCTCTATCAGGTTCAGTGTATATGGTTTTGTGTTGAAGTCTTTAGTAAACTTAGACTTCAGTTTGATTCAGGGTGATAAATGTAGATCTATTTGCATTCTTCTACATGCAGACTGCCAGTTTGACCAGCACCATTTGATGAAGATGCTGTCTTTTTCTAGTGTTTGTTTCTGGATTTGTTATCAAAAATCAAAGTTCATATGTGAGTGGATTTATATCTGGGTCTTCAATTCAATTCCACTGATCAACATGTCAGTTTTTATGCCAATACCATGTGACCTTTAATACTATAGCTTTGCAATCCAACTTAAAATCAACTACCTACAGCAATTTATTTTGTTGTTAAAGATTGTTTTAGCCTTCCTGGGTTTTTGTTTTGTTTTTTTTTTTCTTTATGAAATTGGGATTTTTTTTAAAAATTTCTTTTAGAGTCTATAAAGACTGTGATGAAATTTTGATGAGAATTGTACCGAATCTATAGATTGCTTTTGGTAGAATGCCCATTTCTATAATGTTATTTCTACAAATCCATGAGTATGGGAACTCTTTTCATCTTGTGATACCTTCAGTCTCTTGCTTCAAAGACTTGATGTTTTTAATCATACAAATCTTTCACTTGTTTGGTTAGAATTACTCCAAGATATTTTATATTATTTGAGATTGTTGTGAAAAGTTGTGTTTTCCTGATATCTTTCTTGGTCCATTTGTCATTTCTATATATGAGTGGTTTTGCCCAGTTTTTTTTCTGCCCAGTTTTTTTGAACATTGTAAATTAAATTTTGTAACTTGTATACTTAGATAATTTCATGCATGTGTATTTAAGTTAAAAAGCAATATTATTAGCAATAAAAAGTTGGCCTAACTTAGGCAAAGAGGATGAATTATTCTAAAATAAATTGACTGCCTTGTGGAAGCCAAGAACAGAATAAAGCTAGGCTTTGGGAAATTGAAAACAAGTATTTCATAGGGACTTCCTTAGCACTGCATTCTCTGCTTCAACACCACCCGCCTTCTACTTTTCTAGAGTTTCTCTGCTTTTCAATATGCAGTGCTACATGGTTACTAATGTCCCTTGAATGACTTATGGGCCATTTGCTGAGTCACACTGAAACACTATGATTGCCACCGTCCCCAAACCCTAATCCAGTCAGCCAAGGACAGTAGCCATGTTACCAGGTCAAGCAATGACAATAGTAACAAGATGAATGGTAGTGGTGGACTGGATTAGGGGGAAAGGGATTGCCCAATGAGAGAAGGGCAGCACTTGTCCCTCTGCTATAGCTTCTCTTCCTTCTGCTTTCTTGAACACTGTCACAACAGGAAGTAGAACACGGAGAAGAGCAGCCCAAGAAGTGCCAGGGTCCCTGTGTGCAAGTGCATCTGCCTGTCTGAGCAAGGACTGAGATAGGATGCTTCTCACTGTTGTTGGTGGTCCTAGGGTGACTTGTCTCAGGAGAAATCCAATTTTGAAATCTCCTGATGTGGGACCTCCTCCTGGGTAAGTTTGGAGAAGAAATTAGAATTTTTACAGGCAGTTTATTTTTTCTTTTCCGTGGCAAATTAGATAAGAGATGTTTTTAAAATGAAGCGAGTGTAATATAATTTTACATTTATTGAAGATAAATATTCAGCTCTCACTTTGCATAATATTTTCTAGAATCACATGTAAATTACATATTTCAAATTCCATCATATTTCAAATATAATTGGATGGTAGATACTAATATTCTTATGGTCATAACACATTTGAGAGTTTGAAGAGATGTGAAGATTTATTCTCCAGAGGGTAAAAATTAGCTGACCCTGAGCATGTATACACATTGACAGTGGGGTGATAGTTGGCATATTTATTTGAGCTGTAAAATTGTGGGCTCTATGTTGATTTTTATCTTCTCTCAAATATCCCCACTCAAAAAGGAAAGAAACAAAAGACAACTTGAACAAAGCACTCAAAATGCCAGCAAGTGTATGTGTGACTGCATGAGAACCAATCCCAGCATGCTCTGCTTCAGCAGAGGTGTCATTACTATGTGAGAACCAGTTCCTGCTCTGAGCTGTATGTAAGGACAGGACACTGTGCTCACAGAAAGATGGAAGCTGTATGCAAGATGGCTATCTTTGTTTTCTAGGGCTGCTGCTGACAACACAAAACTGGATAGATTAAACAAGGGGACGTTTCTTTCAGCATTCTAGACAATGAAACTCCAAGATCAAAGAATCTGAAGCTTTGATTTCTTTGGTACCTCTCCTTGACTTGAGGTTGCCACTTCTCTTGGGAATCTTTCATGGTGCTCTAGTTTCTCCTTAAACAACACCAAGCATATGAAGTAAAAGACTACTTGAATGGTCTGCTTTTAACCCAGTAACCCCAATGAAGGTTCTTTTGTCAAATAGTCGTAGCTACTGGGAATTACAGAAAGGAGCACAATTCAGCCATAATCTGTAAACACACAGCATCTTACTTCAGAGTCAAATGAATATAATATGAATCCTGCTTTATGTGATGAAAACCCAGGAATAAAACCTCAGTTTTCTCCTTTTTTTGAAAATTTTAGCCTTCAAGAAGATCCTAAACATATAATTGTGTGCAAAATGAAAACCTGTATGCTGGTGTACTTGAATCCTACTGAGCCTAGATCCCTGATGGCTGAGTGTTGCCAAGGTGATGAAGTGAACTAGAAGCTGAGGAGGCACTAGCAGGCTTGAGCATCAGTCAGAAAAATCCAGTGTGGTAGGAAAGCTCCAATAGTACCCTTAAGAGAAACCATTATGTAACATATAAATTAAAAATGTGTCTCAGCCAGGCATGAGAGTGCACACCTTGAATGTCAGCACTTGGGAGGCAGAGGCAGGTGGATCTGAGTTTGAGGATGCCCTGGAATACAGAGAGTTCTGGGACAACTAATACTACACAGAGAAATCCTGCCTCAAGAAAAATCACTTTTAAAAAACTGTGGCCCATCTGCTGGTGCCAGTAGTGGTGACCTCAGTGGCCTGTGGCTGCATAAGAGCCATGACCCACTTTATTCAAACATATGTGAGGTCATCTCTTCAAAGAAAATCACAGGAGATACCATGACCAGCCAAGGATATCCCCAATGGTGCAAAGCTTCAGAAATCTCCCCTGGCACACTCCTTAGTCTGTTCTAGAGTTGAGGAAGCAGAAGCAAAACTTGAAGTGGATAAATTGAAAACTGGTATAGATTTGACTTATATTCTTCAGTAGGACCAAAAAAAAAGGGGGGGGGGACAAATTAAGTTTTCTGAGTACCAGTAGTGTCTTATGACATGTTGATTTTATGGATAAAGAGTGTCTTTTGCACTTGGAACCTGTGGTTAAAGGACTTTGTTGACATATTCTATATACCCATACCTTGCAGCCCATAACTTCTCAAGGAGTGCCCAATCTCTATGGGTTTCCATGAGTCCAAATTAAGAACATTTGTCCAAGGGGATCTGTTTTGTTTAATCCTGTTATATGAAGATTTTTAATTTGAATTACACACAAATATGTATATATATATATATATATATATATATATATATATATATATATATATATATATAACTTCTATTAATGAATTATTTGAAACTATTTGTTTAATTTTATTTATTTATTCTTTAAAATTTCATGTATTTATACAATGTGTCTTGGTCATATCTTTTGCCTATCCCAGATCCTCCCAACACATCTTGCTCCCATCCTCATGTCTTCTTTTTTCTGTAATTCACTGAGTTCAACTGGTCAGCCACAGGAGCATGGGCAAGCTACCAGTGACAACTCTAGTTCCCAAAGAAATGTGACTCTCCCTCTATTAGAAGTGATCACCTCCAGTCATTCCTCCATCTCTGCTTAAACTTTCAACTTGCTCAATCTTGTGCAAGTTATCACAGTTAATGTGAGTTCACATGTGTAGTAGCCATATCATGCCCAAAGAACAACATGGAATTTTATTTTTGTAAAGAAAACCATGTCTGTGAATTGTAATACAGTAATGTACATGATTATATTTAGTAGATTCCAGAAAAAGTGCCCACAAATGAGAGGATTATAGGCAATCACTGAGCAGAGATAACTCTACTAGAAGACTGGGGTCTTCAGAAGGAACGGTATTTTACTACTTTGCTTCAACAGGTATAGAGCTATTATTATCTCACAGAAGTCATGAAATGGGAAAACACCTAAATTAAATGTTATTCTTCATGTTCCCATTTCAAATGCTTTTTTATTATATAATTATATCACTGGTGGCATAAAATTGAGGAGAAACTTATATATCAGACATATTTCAAGAAATGTTTATAACATCAGGGAGATTGACGGGGCAGGTGAGTTCTTTACAGAAATATATTACTTTTTAATTCTTTATTGCATTCCACATGTAAATATATCGTTTTTCAAGGAACCCTTATTTTCAGAAATTTCTATGTATCAAATAATCTTGTCAAATTACCATCCCTGATCTCTTTTTCTGGAATTTTCTATCTCTACCTGGAGGATCGTGGTTCTCCTGGTGGCCTAGCTGATCTGTGGCACAGACACTATGGAAACACGAGCGTGAGTCAGCACAACCGAGGCTGCTACTCACGTGAGACAGCGCCCCGTGAGAAGTTGTTGATTCATCAAGACAAAAACTTGTACTCCCATATCAGACACATAGAGCTTCACTCACGATGCTCTCACCCATGGTCTGCCTGAGCTTTGACACTGACCTCCAGTGCGGTCTCTGACTCCTTTGTGAGACAGGGATGGTGCTTCCCACCTCAGAGTCTGGCTTTGCAAGTCCCAACTCTGAGACACTTTTTCTGGGCTGGTTTTCTGTTCAACAATGCCTTTGCTGAGACCGAAATCATGAACACAGAAAGAAGGAGGTCATTTCCTCAAGAACCTTCTAATTGATTTGTCCTAGGTTATTTATGTCACCATCACCTAAAACCTGGTATTTGTCATAGAAGCACTGACCAGAACCTGGGAAAGGTGACATGGTTTCACAGACACCAACTGAAGCAGGTACCACATGAAACAATGTTTTACCAGAGCCTGTAGTGAAATTTATGTGCAAAACATCTTCTAGTGCCTACTTTTCCTTTCTAGCTCTCTCTCCAATGTCTTCTGATCTTTCCTATAAAGCACTCAGACAACCTCTAGCAAAAGTTGATTGAACTCACTGGTGGGAGGAGAGAGAGAGAGAGAAGGCAAAGCTTGACTTTCATCATGTAGTATGTTTGAAGTCGATGTCCCTGAATGTTCTAGTATCTATTCTCTTACGTTGTTTTTTTTTCTAACGTAAGTATTTACTGAATATCTTGGACACACAAGGTGCAGTGATGTGGGAGCATGTGGATAACCACAACATAATCTAACTGAAAGATCAGGAAACCTATACAAGTACACAAATAGGTTCAAAGCCAAGTGATACACTACGTATCAATAAAACAATCTTTGTTTTATTGTACCTAGAATTAAGAACTGTGTTAAAACCTGAAAAACTTAGGCAGGGGAAACAAAGTCTAATTGGAAGCATAATAGATAATAGATAATCTTCATGAAGTGAGTAGTATTTGACACAGAAAGGATGTCAAGGAACACAATTGTCAAGTCTGTCTGAGCAAAGGCTACCTAGTAACAGCCTCTAATTTCCAGTGTCATTTATACATTTCCTTCTCTAAGACCATTGGTCCCCATCTGTGCTGACCTTAGTTTACCAATGTGTCTATATCACTGGAACACAGGTTTTCTCTTGAAACAGAAAACCTATTTTATTTTATGAAAAGATACAAAGGGGCTAGCAAACCCTCGTTTTCTATGGTAATTTATTTTTGTAATTAATTTTGACCTAATTATATCTAGTTTGAACCTTTTACCAATACTACTTTAGATTTCCTGCCCGGGTGAGACTTGCTCAACCATAGCATACCATCTAAGACATATTTTCCTGAGAACTTGTGCATTTTCCACAAGATGGGTAGTATCTTTGGTCGCCCTCATAACACATCCACCTTTGTACACTGGTAAACATGTACAGTGATACCACACTATTATGAATGTAGGATGTGAGAAGTTCCACCATTAGAGTTTTTAAAAATGGGTCTCAAGGTTCCTATAATTACCTGCTGTCAATCACTTCTGAGGGCAAACAAAGATGATCACATTCATTCTCTGGACTTTTTTTCTTATCCTCATTTTTTGACCCTTCTCATCTCACTGGTTTTCACTTTGTTGTTCTATTCCCTGAGCCTTTCCTACACCATAACACACCTCTCCCTCCCCCTCCCCCCTCTCTCTTAACCATTATGCACCATTATGTTTCTTTATCTCACAGATGTGAAATCAAAGAAAACACAGAGAATTAGAGTTGCCACAGGGACAAAAATATATCTTAGTTATTAAAAAAACATTATCCTGTCTTATATAATAGGGAAATAAGAGCATGCAGAGTGTAACCACTAACTCAGTGAAGACTTGAAATTTCAAAATAACTTTGTATATACACTGGTGTGTTCATTTCTGCCTTGTATTCCACAAAGTAGAAAGGAACACTTTGCAAATAGAATGTAAGCTTATTAGAAAATTGCCACAATATTCTCTACAGTAAAAGCCGAGAAATCATTGCAGATGGTTCAGAAATGTTCTTTTGAAACACAGCACTTATGAGCAAATAGAACCATTTGAAACTTAAGAAAAGCTTAGAAGAAATTCACCAATAGGAAAAGACAACCATTTCATTTAGTCTAAGATGAAGCAACAGTCTTTAGGATAGACTTCCAGCTTCATGAATGTTCTAATGTTAGCAAATGACTGACTGCCTTTATGCTTTCCACAAAGCAGAAGGCACTTGAGATCATCAGTGTAATCTTGTCCCACCCCACCAAAATCCTAGATGCCTGTAGCCTTAACTATTTTTCTCAAACTTGATAGATGAGATATACCACAAACAGCTGAGGAACACTAGCTATGTCCAAACTTTGAGCATTTCTCAAGTTTTCCTAACAGGGGTTTGACTTGAATCATATGTCAATTTTTAACAAAGTATTTTGGAGTGTTTTGTAATGGCAAGGTAAAAATGATCCTACAGGGAGTCATGGGAGAACAGAAGAAGAAAAGGAGTTCTCTGTGGCAAATGAAAAGTGCTGGCTTTATTCTGGGTGTTACTCTCTCTCTATAGATGACTGTATCTCCCCCAGGCAGGCATTGAACCATATCTAAGTGTAGTGGATGAGGAAGAAACTGGATTTGTCTATTTAGCTAGACACTGAAAGCTTTGGAGAGAATTTGAATCCAAGCAAGAATGTCAGGATACACCTGAGTTCTGTTGTCAGACCAAGCAGCACCCCTCACACATCATTCTGTGGTATTGCCATGTCATGAGCAGTTCAGAACAATCCGATAGAATGGAGCAGATGGTGTAAACAACAAACAACTATTGCTCCCGACTGTGAAACTTTGACAACCCAAGACTGAAGCACCGTTTGATAGCACGCCTAGAAAGGGCCCATTCCTAGTTTAGAAAAAATCACTTTCTAGCTACATCCTTATGTGGCCACAACAGACTAGTTATTTCTTGAGCCATCTTCATGTAAGAACAGAAATCCTATGCATGCATAAAGGATCCACTCTTGGGACCTAATTGCTAGCAAAAGGCCCTGTAAAAGTTTTGCCATATGAGTTTTAGACAGAATCAAATGTTCAATATGTGACACTCTCTGTGTCGGTTACCGTTGCATAGCTATGACCACAATACCTAAGAGAACAAGTTAAATGGGGGGAGACTGATTTTTCTCACCATTTTAGAGGGTTCAGTCCATGGTTGGTTGTCTCAGGCACTGAGGCATAACATCATATTGATAATCACATGTTGGGAAGGAACTTCTTTATCTCCTGATGAGTAGGAATTATAGACAAGACATTGCCAAAGACCTGCTCCCCACCTCCTACTTTCTCCATACCTCCTAAAGTTTCCAGAACCGCTCAAAATGGTGCCACCACCTGAAGACCTAAGCTGTAACACATGAGCCTATAGGAAATGGTCTATACGTAATCCATAACACTGCCATCTTGGTTATTCCTTACAAAAGTACCTTATATCAAGGAAAGGTCTTAGAAGTGGCTTGTTCTCTGTATGCTTGCTTCTCCTCCTTGTCTTCCCTTCCCAAACTCACTTTATGTCACAGTAGCATCCAGTACAGACACAGGAGCTTAGTCAGCCACAGCTCATGCTATTTAATAAGATGGCAACAGCAGTCTGGAGAAGACATGTTGGAACAAAAGAAGCTTGGCCATGAAGACTGTCCAAATGGAAGGAAGCGAACAGAATATAAACTTGGTAGTCACTAAAATAGAATGAGGTGTAATCTTCTATTATTTGCACATTTAAAAGAAGGGTGGCAGCTATAATTAACAGTGATATAGTAAGTGAACAATCCAATACTGAAACATCATGGCATCTGGTCTACCTCTTATGTCCCTACTCTGTAGAATAGCTGTTCTCACTGCTATTACTAGAGTAGTAATCACCTTTTAGAGGACAACTATGAGTGGAGAGATAAAAGAAAGTTTCAGCTTTGACAGCTGTGAAACTGAAATTTTTCTGAATCTTTGGTCATCAAGACTTCTCAGTGGATTTCATCATTTCTGCTCCTATTTATACATTCCCCCATTCCTCCCACCATTAACAGAGTAAGATCTATTCCTCTTAGTCTAGGTTACAATTCAAGCCATCACGCTAAGATCATTAAACCTCTTCTGTAGAGAAGATACCCTTTTACAGCAACTTAATTCATTGGTGGCTGCCCCACACTTACATAGGCTAGCTTTAGATCAGGTGTCTACACTTGTCCAGGGGCTGTAGAGGGCAGACTGGCATGGTTTCAGAGAATGGGATGCTGTGAGCTGGAGTTTCAACTTAAGAGGAATGCTGGGAACTTGGCTAGTAGGGATCCTTGCTACAAACAAGCAAACCTTCAAATACCCAAGATAAAAGTGATTGGTGAATGCACTCAACCACGTAGCAAAATGTTTCTGCTAAAGAATCCAAGAGAGAGATTCAAGTACTTAGAACTGCAACAGCACTTAGAGATGGGGTTAAGTCAACACAGCATGGGAAAGTTGAATCTCTCACTGTTTAGGTCAAACTCCTAATATGTTGTTTGTTGTTGAGCTTTGCCCATCTAAAGTAAGAAAAATGCTGCCTACTCTTTGCTGTGCTCTTTATAATAAAACACAGGGTTGTGGATCTTACTATTGCCAAGAGAGAAAACATGCTGCATGAAATAGTGAATCACAGCTTGACTGTTTCCTGACAATCTATATTCCAGAGAGGCTGAAGTTTATTTATGTAAGTATTGATAACAGGCTAAAATTTTATTATACACAAACCAATTTAAAATGTTCTTAACGTGAACAGAAAAGGATAAGTCACCTCTTCTTGCTCAATTACATAGTTTCCATCAATTTCAGAATGCTTTGTTTACATTACCATGGTAAATAATTGTTTATATTATCTATAGGCAGAATTTTGCTTAGGAATCTGGAGTACACAATTAATGGTAAAATTTGACTGGCTTTTATCTGTCAGACAAAATGATTTACTGGTGAATAGACTCAAAATCAATACTTCAAGGACCTAATTTTGCAAAGCCCTAGTTTCTGGACACTGCAGTCCTTCCTCCCTTGCAGCTGAGTTATTTGATGTGTCTGTCGTCTCAACCCTGCTCAGTTCCCAGGGTCCTGAATGAGAAGGACGTCAGGACAGAACAGGAGATGCTAGAGTCTTCGAATATACTCACTGTTCAGTTGCCCTAAAGCCTGTGGCTATTCTCTTGGTGTCTCAATTTCTGAAATTCAGGTTCCTGAAAATCAGCTGTGTGTCATGGGCAAACCACTCAACTTAGCTGGAATTAATTTTATTGATAGTGAAGAGTGTGTCAAGATATTCATGAAACACCTCACATTTTTCTTAGGCCTCATAATGCTAGAATTGGAAGAACGGGGCAGGATAGTGTTTCAAGGGGCACTAAAGTTCCGATGAGTGAATCTGGGGTTAGAAAACAACAACCTGGAGACCAAATCTAGCTGGCATTCTATTTTAAATGAGTCTTGCAAGCAAAGATCAGTTTTTACTTTGAAAATTTGTTTAAACAGGAAAGAAAATGATATGTAACAGAGACCATACGCAGCTTGCAAACCCTAATGCCTCTTTGGAGGACGTGCCAATCCCTGTACTAATTTGTTACCCAGAGTCAGAAAAATGGTACAGCCTTTGGCTCACTGTTGCCTGTGCTAACTGAAAGAAAACAGATTCTGTAGCCTCTTTTTGGGGTATTAGAAAAAGAGCATTTACCAACTCAATAACTGGATATTGGGCAACAGAATCTTGGCTCACATGCTTCAGAACACAAGCTACATATGGAGCCTACAGCAGCAGAGTGAGTCACATCCTGGTTGTCTCTGGTAAACCACTGATACTGTAACCATGGCCCATCTATTTTCTCAGTGCTCAAAAAGACAAGCTAAATGAGGATCTAAGAACTGAGTTAGGTAGGAAAAGATTAGGAGGTGCAAGAGCAATTGGTTGCTATAACACTGAGTTCACTGCCCCAGCAAGTGTGTGGCACTGATCTGGGAAACACTTTGAATGCAGAGGCTTCCATACACCTTACTATAGCTTTCTCTTATGGACACAGAAACAATATAGAAAAGCTGAAGAATGTCTCTATCCCAACTACAAGTATGAACATTGGGGAAGTAACTCGGTGCATTTTGGTCCACTACAAGGCAGTCCAGACCATTCCCCATTTATACTTTCTGAACCAAGTAAATAGTGGACCAAAGCTCATGCTGATATCCTGGAATTAAGCTAGAGCTTATGCTATGATGTCCTAAGATTTCAGTGGCTCATTGGCTGTTAGCTTTTTTATGAAGAAGAATGGGAAGAAGTCTTGCAGTATGTAATTGCAGCGTGGCATAGGGTATTTTCTCCAGTTCCTAACCTTCTTTGTTATAAACTGCAAGTCTATGGGGCAGTACATGGGTTATAACTCATAATTCCAATTCCTTGGATTATCTCAAGCTTTCTTATTATTTTGATTTCACTTTATACAGATCAATGGGAGAACAGGCTGCAGAGCGTCTCTTTCAGTCCTGGGAACATTTAAATCAGCTGACCCTGCTGATGATCCCTGTCAATGAAACCCTGTGGCCATTGCTCAAGTCCTACTGCCTATGATAATAATGTCTGCCTTCCCTCTGTCACTAAGCCCAGTCCCCTGGGACTCTGTCACCAAAGAGAAATCAGTGTCCCTGGACAGCCACTCTAGATCTCTGCAACTTATTTCTTAGCTAAAGTGGAAGCTTACTGAAGAAGCTGCCTCGGGCTCCTGCATTGGTTATAATCAGACATAGATAACTAATTCATACAGTATCAATATGCCCCAGTATTTCTTTATCTTTATATTCATTTCTCTGCATGATCCCAAGTAGTGATTGGCAGCATAGCTCTAACACCGCACCCACATTTCTATCAAATGATTTGAGCTGTTCAAGTGAACATATTGAACTCAGAATCTCTGGCAAGTACATTCAACACAAAATATTCAACTCAATCTAAAATTCCATCTCTCCCTTCGTTGGTTAGAGTTGTTGGAATCTGTTCTCACACATACTCCAGGTTTCTGACATTGCAAGTGAGCAAAGTCTTGTGGCTGCTTTTGTTGGGTAAACCGTTTCCCTCCAGCTCATAATTTCTGTTTACAGCAATGCCAGTATGCTGGAAATAGATTTGGATCACTAGATAGGAGACACATGACCTGGCAGGTGGAAGATTGACTTCCTGGTGTTATGGTGTTGTGGGTCAACTTGGCAAGATTAAGAGAACCTAAAGAATGACTTATACCTCGGACCGGAAGCTACACGCTGAGCTCTTGCACTGAGCCATTGTATAGGTATCTACTGTCTTTTTCTGTCTTGCAGTCAACCTGTCATGGAACTTAATGGCTTCCATAATTGTAAGGTAATTCCTCTATTAAGGCTAGTTTCTAGTCTGTCTGTCTGTCTGTCTGTGTGTCTTCACCACAATCTATCAATTGCATGACTCTAAATGATGCTAAGCAGCACTTCATTTTGAACTTAACTGAGAATCACCTTGACTCATACCTTCTGTAACTTCTTGGGTCTTAAAAGTATTTTCTAAATTTCTAGTTTAACTAGGGAGAGAATATCTACCCTGCATGTGATAGGTACAATCTCAAGGGCTGGGTTGATTACAACTTCTCCCAATGGAGAAAATGATTTGACTACCAGATTTTTCTTTCTGTTTCATGACTACGGAAAGTTACCTCACACTCCACATCACCATGATAAACTGTATCCTCTTCTAAACTGTGACCTTAAGTTTCTCCTTGTCAAATATTTGACATTTGGTCATATTACAAAGATAAGTGACCAGTATACCAGGTGAGTAAATCCCTGAAGTTAGGGTCATCACAGACCTGTCAAGATAAAAAAGGATCAGTCTCACGAAATGGATGCTTTTGCTTCTTTCAAAGAATCCTGACTGATATTTGAGCATTTAAGAGTCTTAGAAGTTGGGAGATCTGTCCCATGCGACTGTTATTTTTCGTCGTCCCATTCTATCTTGAAAGTGGCCCAGTGCTTGAGTTAGATCCACCCTGTCTTACAGATCAGTTCAGCAACAGGAAGCATCACATTATAATTGTATTTCTGCACCCCAGGTCGGTACACATGAGAAAGAAGAGACCCCAAGGAAACACAGAGGTTAAACGTGGCTATCTGACCAGGCCCTATGAAAATTCACATTGTGGTTTATCATTTTTCCTTCTTTAATTTCTTTGAGCAGATTGGGGAAAAAGAATCCGTCTCCAAATACTCATGTGTGTGTGTATGTGTGTGTGTGTGTGTGTGTGTGTGTGTGTGTGTGTGTGTGTGCGTGAACATACACACACACACACACACACATACACACATACACATACACTTCTAATTTTTTCAAATGAACTAATTGGGAAGTCTTGTTTTTGATAGGTTTCCTATTCTAAATAACCTCAGGTAGGGATTTGTCTTAATACGGAATCACAGGTACCATAGTTCATACTATGATAATAATAGGCTCTTATTTGCCTTCAGTTCAAGCACTTGGACCAATCTCTGTCAGAATCTCATTTCTCTGAGAGCCCATGGCTTGTCATTTCCAGAGCCAGCAACCACTCCATTAGGATTTAATGAAGAATAAAACAGATCCTTACTTGTATCAACAGAAAGTAATTAGTTTTGTAGAATATTCAATGGCTTCTAAAACTGTTTCCAAACTAAAGACTAAGCTTCCAGGAATAAAAGAATATCCCAAATCATGATGCAGCAATAAACCACACGTTGTGCTTTTTCCCTGTGATATGCTTGTTGTGATAAACTATAGCCGGGAACTGTGAGCCAGAATAAACCCCTATTCCTCTAAGCTGGTATTTGCTTTTTGTTGTTGTTGTTGTTGTTAGTTTTTGCTTTTTTAAAAATGACATCAACAGGGAGTTTATAGGAAAAAATAATTAGGGAAATTTAAATCAAAATGACAAATACCACCATATCCTTATTAATATGGTAACTACCACAAAAGTAGAAATAATTATAATTATGAAACTGCCTAGTGAATCCAAAAAAACAAAAAAAAAAAAAAAAGTCTCAGTTTTATGGAAAGGGAGAAAGGAGATGACTGGAGGGATGAATATAGTCAAGTACATGGCTTACTTGAATAAAGTGTCTTTATAAAACCTGTAAATATGTAATGTGTCCCAATGAAAACCTGAAAAGAGAAAGGAAAAGGAAGACATAGCGAGGATGAAGCTCACAGCACTGACCCTTTGGTCCGTCTGCAGAAACGTGTGCACCATACTCCATTAACTGCCATTCGTCTTAACTTCTCTGTTAACTTCCACTAATTTCCTAATTGGGTTATAACATGACTAGCACAAACTTTGCCATCTTTAACCATGTTAAGGATGCAATTCATGGTACTGAGAAGTATTTACGATGCCATCTTAACTATTGTCACTCTCTGTCATCACAGCTTCCTCATCTTATACATTGATACTCTACACCCATTAAACAATATTTCCCAGTACCTTCTACCCCATTTTATTTTTGTAGTTTATGATATTGACTCTCCTAAGTTTCTCAGATGCTATGTGTAATGCAACATCCAGGTATGCTCCACCCCAGTTACCTGACACTATGAAGGAGGCATCCCCCTTACCCCCATGCCTCACCGCACCTCCATGGAGCATATCCCCCGATTCTCTTTATCTTTTTCCTAATAGATACAGTAACCAGTTCAGGTTTTTTCAGAAAGTTTCATGGTGTCTTCTACGGTATTGTGTCATTGTACATTCTGACCAAAAGTGTGACTTCTCCACACTGTCGTCCTCACTAATTTCTACTTGTTTTGGTAGTTACCATAGTAGCGAGAATAGGATGGTATCACATCACCATTTTGCTCTGCATTTCCCTAGTAATTTAGGTCTTTATTTCCTGTTGCTGTGATAAAAATACCCTGACAAGAGCATCTTGAGGGAGAGGCCTTATTTTGGGTCATAGTTCCAGATCACTAGTCAAAGAAAATAAATCACAGTGACAGAAATTGGTCACATTGCATCAATAATAAAAAACAGAGAACAAAGAGTGTATACATGTGAAGTCTCAACTTGCTTCCTTTACTTTCATCCAATTAGAGTCTCTTTCCTAGGGAATGACGCCACCTAGAGTGGGTCAGTCTTTCCCCTCAAATAATGCAGTCAAGATAATTTCCAAGAGACATGCCGGCTGGCCAACCTAGTTTAGATAATCCTTCATTGAGATGCTCTTCCAAGGTGATTCTAGGTGCATCACATTAACAATTGAAACTAATTATCATAATTCTTGGTGCCAAGCTTCTTTCTTATTCACCGTTTGTGTAATGACTATCTATACATCTCCAGTTTTTATTTGTAGCATTTGTTTTATGTTTGATAAATTTTCCACCATTCATTTTGGGTGAAATCTCTGAGGGCACAAGATACATCATAGCAGAAATGGACGTCGAGCAACTTTTACCTCACTAGCCTGTGAGAAGTAGAACATAAGAAGACACACTAGAAGGTGCCTGGGCTCAGTTCTGAGTGAGACAGTTTGCAATATTCACGATAGCCAGCTTCTCAGGGCGTAGGTTCCTGTGGTTGGAACTGTGCTTCATACCAGTTCCTCAGGCCAGCTTTCCAGATGTGCCATGTGTACAGTTCCACCCATTAGACATCACCCAATGCACGATTTGGTATCAAAAGTTCCATGATCTTTGACCATGTGTTTATTATGCTTTCATGGCTGAACTTTTTCTCACCTTAGGGCTGTCTCCCCATAGCACTTACTGTATAAAAAGATTTAGAACTCTGAATAACTATCCCCAATGCAATTTACCTGAGTATATTATTATTATTATTTATTATCGTTATTATTATTATTATTAAATCCAGTAACATTTTCAAAGTGATTTTTAAAGACACCAATCTAAATATAATCACTATCTCATTTTTTTAAAAAAATTTTTGTTTGTAACAATTTAATAAGTGATTGTTGCAGTTTTCTTCTTACCCCAGCTAGCTCCCAAATAATTGAGACTGTAATATTATATTTAGTTAACAAGCTTTAAGGGCACAATAACTGAAAAAAATGTTACTCTATTTTAATCCTCTGAGCTAATCTGACTGCCTACCAGTCAAAATCCCATTAATACCTGCATTTTAGTACTGATCTGGCTCTCTGGACTCTAGGTGTTTTCTCATGGTGTCTCCTGGATTCTCTCACTGAGATGATTGCCCCTTCCTCTCTTTCATTCCTCCTTTGGTGGGAGGAAGTCTAGCCCTATTCTGCCCTTTGCTCAGTCATTGGCTAATCAGTTTCTTTATTGACTGATCAGAGAATAATTGGGAAGCAAGGTTTTTACAACCCAATATGGGGGTACAGAAACCAGCATCTGACTAATAGTAAGATGATCTTAGCACAAAGCTCAACAACATTATGCCTACAATTTTTCATACTTTGATTGTTTTCTTTTCATCTTCTGATACATCCCAGAACCTTCCCACCTTTTTAGCTCTCCAACTTTATGTCTTTTAATCTCTCTTTTTTAAAGCCCTCCCTCCCCACCACCTCTTTCTCTCTCTGAGATCTGTTTTGTGTTGGCCAATGATTCCTAAGCAGTGGTTGATAGGCCCACTGAAGGGTGCCATTTCATCTTCTATGAGCTAGCTAACAGCAATTAATACTTAGCAACTCAAGTAAGAGAGGAACTTAAAGATTATAACAGAATTGCTAAACAGTGTTAAATCTCCTTCCTGGTACATCACAGAATTTTAGTCTTGATCTATGCACAATTTAGATTGAGTTAGTAGCTGCATTGGTCCAAATCTCTGTTTTACATCCATGAAGAGTTTGGTTGATTGACTTGTTAATTTTGCCATCAATAAAACATGCATTTTATTCTAAAACAACTTTTACTTCTTTTGTTTTGTTTTTTAAAATTAGGTTGGGCTCCAACCTGTAGTTCCAATCTTTGATAGGCTGGAAAATTGATTTTGTGTAAATGTCTGACTCATTTGTATCTAAAAATGAATTTTGGATTTCTCCCAGGTTAGCCTCCTGAAATTGCATAACTCTTGCCAGTTATTAATATCACTCAGAATTTATCTTCCCATGTTGTTTTTAAAAAATCAACATATTGTCTTTCCCACTAACACCATCATCCCTAAGTCACCCTTTCTTGGTTCTTTGAAGGGATCCTGACTAGGAAAAGTATTAATTGACTGACTAATTTCCAGATAGCCATAATTGGAAGCCTAGGCACCTTGAATAGTTCCCAACACCGTACTCTGACCTTTAAGAGTAATCATTTCTATTTATTAAGATTGTTTTTAATATTGAGCACACTGTTTTCCAAAGTATAGCTTTATGACAGGCTCTGCATTCCCAAATGTTTAAACAAAGGTCTGTACATGGCAAACAGGAAAAATCCATGGCTTTGGTACTCTGCAGCCTCTTTTCATGATTGATGCATTATTGCAGCTGGGCTAATTATACCACATGGATACCAGCTATTTCGAGCTATTATGAGCAGCCACGGTAAATCCCAACAACTGAACTTGCCCTTCTAAGACTCATTCTTGACCTGTAAAGACACAGAGCAATTCGAACACTCTCTGACCTGACCAATGGACTCTTAGGTCCATGATTCTACGTGGCACAGAAGGGTGAGGGAGGGTACGGCTAAGTGTGCAGAGAAGGGTTTAATAAGCTATCTTCTTAACTATTTTTAATGATTTATTTTTCTTTTTGAAGTAAATTATCTAAGGGTGTGACTCAGTTATGAGAGCGTTTGCCTAACATTTACAGAGCTCTAGATTCGAACCCCAGGAGTACATAAATGAGCTACGGCTATAAACACCTATAATCCCAGGACTTGGGGTGGGTGTAGAGGCAGGAGGATCAGAAGTTTAAGGTCATCCTTGGTTACATTAAAAGTTTGAGGCCAACCTGACAGACATGAAATCTGTCTCAAGGTAAGCAAATAAATAAAACATTTAAAAATAAATTAATAACACCCTCTCCCCCCAGCTTGGGAATAATTATGGAAGAGGATGCAAAAGATTGACAGAAAGAGCCAGAGGTGGTGGACAGCTGCAGTGAAAGAACATCGTGACACACTGGCAGCTTGCACACATGAACTCATAGTAGTTATAACAGAATCCAGAAGAGCTGTATGAGCCCAGATCAGAGAAGATTCCACCATGGAGCAGCGAGTTTGGCATAAATTACCTCCCCTAGCTGAAGAGCTGTTCATGACTGATAGCTGTTGGGACAGGAAGAGTTAGTTCTTTTTACCAGTTTGACCTTTGGTTGGTTGACCACACACCAAAGTGGATAGCAGCGTAAAGTGGAGTTAATGGGGATAAAGAGCATGAAGAAGAGTATTTGATAAAAACTCAAGAAATCATATTATTTTATATTTACCTAAAATTATATACAATTGATATAGGGGTATGTTGTGAATATAGACTTGCTCTCTCTATCTATTTATACATATACATAAACATGTACATCATATACATATACATCATATACATGTACACATACATATACACACACACCTGTGTGTGTGTATGTGTGTGTGTGTGTGTGTGTGTGTGTATTTTATGCAACTTGTGTTGGCAATGCTTCCCCACAAAAGCTGTAGACTATCTAACAAACCCCCAGTTTGGTCTGTTAGACAGGAAGGATAAATCTCTAAGGTGTAGGTCAAGATAGACTAGGAAACTCTAGAAACAGTACAGGCTATGACTGTTGCCCTTGGTTGCCTCCCAGAAGTTGAAGGTAAATAGCTGTTGCTGAAGACAACACATACTTTGGACATAGGACTTATAATTTCAAATTGACACTATTCTAAAACCTTCTTCCTGTGGTCTAGCTTTCATAATACCAGTAAGTACTATGTAAGCCACTATGGGAGTCCTATGCAGCTATGATACCTATGAATATTACAATGGCCATTATGATAAAGAAGTTATACCAGTGTATCAGTGGCTATCACATGTTGTCTGTAACTAACAGTTATCTAATTGGACTTCTTAAGGACTACTAGATAGAGAAATGGTGTTTGGTATGAGAAACCCCGCTAACGTCCTGGAACTAGTGAAGCCATATATTTTAAAAAAAGAACCTACTACTGTCAATATACTAGACAATTACAATTTCTAACTTTATTCTAAAACTTTTTCTTATAACTACAGATATGTGTACCTTTCTCTTTCATCATAGAAGTCTCTCTTCACTGCACATGGAGACCACTGCAGAAAAACATAACTGGTTATAATGTAGATATCAACAAACTGTGGTGAGCCTAGACCCATTAAATACATCTAGAAAAAAAAAATAATGCTAAATCTGATACTCAGGAAGCCTCACAGAAGTTGTGTGTGGAAATATTGCAAACATCAGTCACCCAAAAGTTGGATGTCATTGTCCAACAAATGACAAGGAAGTCATATCCATCACATGTCAACAACATGGCTACAGAAACACACCTGAGCACCAGCACTGTCAATAGACATGGTGACCCAAGACAAAGATCTACAGGCAACTGCTGAATGGGAGAAAGACTAGCCTCTTACAGGGTTGAGCACCCAGCTGGTTATCAATTCAGTGTGGTCAGCCCTAAGATTGTAGATACAAAAGCCGCATTAAATAGATTCAGGCTGTTTATGTATTTCTGCATAAATGTAAATGTAACACTCATAAAGGAAAGAGGTTATCAATTTGGAAAGGAGTGCAGGTTGTGGAAGGGGTGGAGGGAGGACAAGGAAGAAGTGATGCTGTTATAATTTAATTTTTAATTTTTTAACTAAAAATGAGGACAAAACAATGGTGGGTGTGAAAGAAGAAACAAACCCGGGAAGACTGGAGAAGAGGAAGTAAATATGACCAAAACACAATGTATGAAATGCTCAACGAGTTAAAATAGCTTTTAAAATTAAGTTTAAGCGAGTGCCAATATTAAACATGAACTTAGCTTTATATATGGGCAAGATGCATCAACCAATATCATTGTGCTTATAAAGTTGATTTAATATCAGATGCATCTTGATCCATAATATATATATATATATATATATATATATATATATATATATATATATATTCATATATATATATATATATGAATCTAGATGAAGCCTCAAGGCTATAGTTATTTTACATTTAGAGTCAAGTTTTGAATGATTTTTTTTTCAGTTTTGAAACCTGGGTCCTATCCATAGAAAGAAGAGAAAGATGTTCACACATTTGGGTGACTATGGTTCTCTAGTGACTAGTCGTATAATTGTGTGTATATATGTGTGTGTATAAGTATGTATATGTGCATGCATGACACCTGTGTGTGTGCGTGTGAGTGTGTCTGTGTATGTGTGTGCAAGCTGCTTTTTTAGAACAATTAATGTTTTAAAAACAGGTATATTCAAAGTTCTCCTAAGTGAAAGCATTACCCAAGACTCTTGACTAACCTGAAGTGGGTGAGTCCAGTCTTCCCTGAATAGCTGAACACATCAACTGCTCTATAAGTGCCGTGATAAAAGGTCAAAGTACTTCATTCCCTTCTCAGAAGCAACAGCTCTCGAAGACTCCTGGCTGTATGTCTTTACTAAACAAAACAGCTCCAGGCTAGCATTTTTTAATTATAAGACACAAGCTTCTCTTGATAGCCTTTTGACTTCGAGACATTAAATAGCCTGTCTACTAACAAGGCACAAACACAGCAGAAATGTCAGTTTAAATGTCACATGGGAATCCACTGAAAGGTACACAAAAAAAGTGGAATTGTATGCCTTATATAAATAATGATTTATTTGGAAATATTTAAGCTTCTTTTGCTTTTTCACTGTGTTTCTGAAGACAAGAATGGTACTTTTTGCTGTATATTGGAAACTGCTAGTTAATGTTGGTGTGTGACTTTTTTATTCACCACACTTTTATAATACAAGTTTTAAATTGAAAAAGAGACCTGACACATAGTGTCCCACAGTTTGTGACTATAGACACTTTGTGAATTTTTTCGTTATACTAATAGGATATATTTTAATGAGGAAAAATAAAAGCTTTCTATTCACTGAGTCAGAGTTAGTGTCTTAGTTTCATGTCTTTTGCTATGATAAAATACCCTGACAAGAAGCAGCTTATGGACAAAGGTATTTATTTCAGCTTAAAATTCCAGTATACAGTACACTATTGTGAGGAAGGCAACCTAGAGATTTCAAATAGATATTCACATAGCAGCCACAGTCAAGTACAGAGAAAAATAAATAAATACATACATGCTTACTTGTTTGATTACTTAGTTGCAGCCCAAAAGCTATATTCTTATATAATCCTGGAACCCCTGTTCTTGGAATATCATTTCCCACAGTAGGCTGAGTATTCCCATATTATTAAATTTATTTAATAAAATCCCCTATAGGACCAATCCACAAGCCAACCCAGTGCAGACAATCCCTCATTCAAACTCTCTCCCAGGTTGTGCTGAGTTGATAATTAAAGTTAACTATCATAATTAATGACTAAATTTTAGCTAGGAACATCAGAATAAGCAAGAATGGAGTCCACCAATAAGTTAATTTATGCTGTTTAAAAAATTATTTTGAACCACAAAAATATTAATAAGCATTAAGAAATTTCAGAAGGCCACTTAAAATTAAAATGCACACGCATATTTACTATTTGTACTTTGACTAATTTATTGAATTGTTAAATGGTTTAACATGTGGCATCTAGAGACAGATCTAACTATTGAGTCTTTGAGCAAAATATTTAACACCTTTGTGCTTTTGTTTTGTATCAGTACATGTCAATAAATCTAACACACAAGGTCATTTGTAGCCTGGAGCAAGGATCCAGGGATGGAGAAGCAAGGGCATGAAATGAAAGCACGTAGACACAAAGCTGGGATCAGATGGCCTCAGTGTTCACATGGAAAAAAGTGCAGTACTCCAGAAATGTTTACCATATGGAGCTGACTGGTGTCTTAGTTACTTTTCTATTGCTGTGAAAAGACACCATGGCTGAAGCAACTTACAAAAGAAATCATTTAATTGAGGCTTGAGTACAGTTCCAGTGGTAAGTCTTGGATAAGGAGCAAGATGGAATATTGAATCATGAAGCAGAAAGAGCACTAACTGGGAACAATAAGAACTCGTTGTAACACCTCCTCCAACAAGGTCACACATCCTCATCCTTTCCAAATGTTCCACAAACTAGGGCCCAAGCATTCAAATGTATGAGCCTACAAGAGCCATTTTCATTAAAATCACAACAGAGGAGCAGGGTTATATAAAGTTGAACAAAACCTAGGGTTTCTACATACAGAAAAACGAGAAGGCAGGGGTATTTTTATACAGCTAGCTCAAGAAGACAGAGGAACAGTTTTCAGGAAGTACACATCTGGATGAAGAAAGCTAAGATAAACAGTTTCTACACTGTCAACATCAACAAATGGAGCAGACAGAGGCTTTGCCATTTTCTGAACCTCACCCTGGCAGAGAGGTAGCGCCTAGGGAGAATCCTTTGTCATTTCCTTCTGGGTCTGAAATGAAAACTCTTGATAAGGCCATGACTGTGTCCACAGCACACAGTCACTCGGGGATTTACACACACAGATCGCTTTTGCTTCCCACAGCCATTCTTGGGGACCAAACAGGCTAAATAATATAAGATACTCAGGGGAAAAAAATAGTACGTAGGAATAGTATAATTCATGATGCCCTAACTATTAGATTAGGCTTTCTATCTCATGTGTTTCTTATATTAATAATTTATTAAACCTTAGTGGGAACATCAACGTTAAAACAAGTTCACAAAACTTTTGGACATTTTGAGAAGCATGAAAATATTTAGAAATAAAATTACAACTACTGTTAAATTATCAAATATAACTGCCATATAGCTACAGCAACAGTTTAAAAGCCACATCCTCAATAAGACCTCAAATCTTCCAAAAGAGAGAACCTAAAAGACATAAAGACACAGAGAGATATAATACATAAGAGTAAAATGTAACAAGCCTGTGAAATATTTTCACACTACAATTGTAAACATTGATAAATAAAACTTCTAAATAATTGAAAATGTATTTCATTTGCATTTACTATAATACTTGCTAGAATCAATGCTTATCAGAATTCCAACAAATTAGACTGTAGATTTGATTGGAAGGCAAAACAGAAATTGGCCAAATGATGGTGTAGCATGTGAAACATTACAAATCATAGGATGGCCAAAATAAATTTAAAAGAAGGGAACAATAAGAAGACTCAACTCTAATATAAAAGCCTAATGCAAAACCAGAGTTAATAAGATAATGTGATGTCAAGCAGACATTCATTTGAAGAGCGAGAGAAAACTCATTTGACGTTCAGAAAATGGTGCTTAGAAAACAGGATGGCCTCATGAGGTAAAAGAACATAAACTTCAAAAAAATGAAAATTTTATTTTCTGTTGAAAGCCTGACACTAGACAATAAAGCATTTATTTAGTTCACAATTACAGAGGCCTAAAAACATGAAACAAGATTGTCTCTGACGAGGGTTTCATGATAGAGCACATTATAACAGGGGTGCATGTGTTGGAGACTCTCAGACAGAACATAAGGCCAAAGACCAAGGGCACGCCAGGTTTGCTCCTATGCAATACTCTTGAGAAATAACTGTTTCCAAAAACCAGCATTGTTTCTTATCAAAGCAGTGCCTGCAAGAATCAAGGCACTCTGTACTAGTCCCCACCTCTGACAGATTCTACCAAATTCTCATTGTAGAGGTTTGAATGAGATTGAAACACATGGGTTGAAATATTTAAATGCTTAGGAATTAACATGTATGGCTTTGTTGGAGTTGATGTAGCTTTGTTAGAGAAAGTATGTCACTATGGGGGTGCAAGGTTTTGGGATTTCAAATGTTTAAGCCAAGATCAGTGACTCACTCTTACTGCTGCTTGCTGATCCAGATGTGTAACTCTCAGCTCCTTCTCCAGCACTGTCTGCCCACGTGCCAGCATGCTCCTCACCAGGATGACAATAGACTCTGAACTGTAAGCCAGCCCCAACTAAATGTTTTCCTTATAGGAGTTCCTGTGCTCATGGTGTCTCTTCTCAGCAATTTAAGTAAAAGGCACTCATGCATATATCTTTTGCCTACAAACCACACCCAACCACAGCATGTCCTTACCTCACTCCACACATCAAAACTTATACAAAATTGATGCCAGATTAAAAGAGCCTTGGCAACAGTACTTACAAGATAACATAGAAAATACTTAAGAAGTTTGATTCGGTTAAGGTTTTTTAAATACAGCTCTGTGCTTCTTCCCTGTTCCAGAGACAGCATCTTCTCATGCAGTGTCAGCCTTGCCTTAGACATGATGGCAAAGTCAGAGTACATAGATTTTGCCATATTAGATGACTGGTCACCAGGGCTGCCAGCTCATCTGGCAAAATGAATATTGCTGCTATCAATGACCCCTTCATTAACCTCAAGTACATGGCCTACATGTTCCAGTATGACTCTACCCATGGTAGATCCCCTTGCCAAGGTCCTCCATGACAACACTGGCATTGTGGAAGGACTCATGACCACAGTCCATGCTATCACTGCTACCCAGAAGACTGAGGATGGTCCCTCTGCGAAGCTGGAGTGTGATTGCTGTGGAGCTTCCCAGAGCATCATCCCTGCTTCCACCAGTGCTTCCAAGGCTGTGAGCAAAACCATACCAGAGCTTAACAGGAAACTTACTGCCATGACCTTTTGTGTTCCTACTTGCCAATGTCTTCACTGTGGATCCGACATGCTGCCTGGAGAAACCTGCCAAGTATGATGACATCAAGAAGGTGGTGAAGCAGGCATCTCTCTCACAGTTTACAGACTAGACCTGGAGAATAATGAGAGGGGACTAGAGAGCCCTACTCTCTTGAATACCATCATTAAAGTTTACTGCACCCACAAAAAAAATTTCTTAAAAACCACACTAAAATTATTGTCTATAAAAATAGCTGATTCTCTTCTAAATCTAAAATATGTGTACTTAAAAATTTATCATTAAGAAAACAAAAAATAAACCATAGAAAAGACAAAAATTGAGAAGATATAGATTGTATGGTATGCCCAGAATATATAAAGGACATTTACAGTGCAGTAGTAAATAATTTTTGTAGACATTTTTAAAAACATAGACAGAAGATTTTAATAATGATTATAATAATATCTTAATGGATGATAATCCCATGGAAAGATGTTCAGGACAACTAACTAGTAGGGAAATTCTTGGTAACTAGAATGGCTATAAGAAGACAAGTAACCACTAGTGTTGCTCAAGTTGTAGAGAATTAAGAAGAAAAAACTGTGTTAGTACCTTGTCAAACACTTTGGTCCTATCTCTTAAAGTTAAATGTGAACTTATTACACAACCCAGAAATTCTATCTTTTGTTACTTCTCCAAGAAAAGCATACAAAACATGTATCACACAAAGATTTGGAGACAAGTGTTATTGGCAATTTATTCATAATATTCTTTTCTTTTCAAACAGTCATAACATCAGTCAATCAAACATATGTGGAGAGAAAGTGCAGGGTACCTCTAATGAATACTGTTCAGCAACCAAAAGGAATGAGCCACAGATACATCTATTCTGAGTCTTTGCATTCATCTGTTATTGACAGTAAGTCCTTAAACTCAAACATCACTTTTGTGAAATGTTTACAAAACTCTATGGAAAGCAATGAGATTAGCAGTTGTCCAAGGCAAGCTGTGTATGCTGGAGGTAGAAAAGACAGAAAATGAACATGAAGGTCATTATTGGGGTAACAAGAATATTCTGACTGATTGTGATAATGATTTCACAAGATATTAAATTACATTAAAAGGCATATTTTTAATAGGAGAATTATATGCTCTATAAAATACTCCTTAGTAAAGTGGTGTTAAAAATGTTCAGGAGTCAGCAAAGTAGCTCACAATCAAAAGTTCTAGAATTCAATCTCTGGGATCAATTGGTAGGGAGGACAGGATCTCACAGTTGTCCTTAGACATCCACAGGCACATGTTCACACATGCACATGCACGTGCTTGCACACATACACAAAGAGAGAGAGAGAGACAGAGACAGAGACATAGGAAGACAGAGAGAAGGCAGACAGACAGACAGAGAAACACACACATAATTAATTATTTTTTTAAAAAAATACAGTAGCACTGTTCTACATGTCAGGAATGAGAAAGTTGTTAGTCTATCCTGTAATAAGTAAATAACTAAAAAATGACTCTTTTGGAACCCAGCAAGGAAGTAGGGACATACAGCAAAGTCACCAAGACTGAAGAGACACAGGTAAACACAAGCCACAAATTACTGGTGTGAAACACCCATAGATAGAGACTGTTGTACCACTACTGCCAAGAAAGGAAGCCTTAAACTATGTTTGACAATCACTAAAGGTCCAATATCAGTGAATTTAGGATGTAGACGTCCAGAATGGCTCTATTTGAAAAAAAAGAAATACCTGAATCTGGATCACTAATCATACGTGTAAGTATGTGTGTGTGTGTGTGTGTGTGTGTGTGTGTGTGTGTGTGTGTATCATATATCATATAATATAATGCATATATAATAATATATTATATATCTATGAAGCAACAAAGATATCCTTAGTTAACTTGATTCAGACAGTGGTATATCCCTTAGTGCTAAAAAAAAGACATAGACAATCCTTAGGAAGTTATTGCTAAGTGAACCAGCCTGGTCTGGACAAAATACACGTGTTTTATATTGCATGATAGAGAATATGTAGCATTCTGAAAAGGGTAAAACTAAGGGCATACATGAGGGAACACTAAGGGTGATGAGCAGGCAGGACATGGAACCTTTAACTAAATGGTATGTTTAAATGATTATGGTGTGTTGGTGCATACTCATTGATGGTAAACCTGTACTTCTCTGGTGAGGTACATTGACCATAGGGGAGGCTGTGTATGTGTATGGGGATGGAGCATGTGAAAAATCGCCGCAATTGCCCTTGGTGTTTCTGTAATCCTAGAACAATTCTACAAAAACAGTCTTCAAGTAAATACAAATAGCTCCCTGTTGACTCCGATCAGTTCTCCCACTCAGTTCCTGGGTTCTAGAGCAGAATACCTGTGACCATCTTTCCTGCTCACCCCCTGATTTTATATCCTGTGGGTCACACAGTTCATCCTCCTCCTAACCTTCCTCTTCTAGCTTGTTGCTTTGTCCCAGACCCCAACTCCAGCAGGAAGCCCTCAGATAAGCCAGGACAGCTCCTTTCAGGGCAACAGGTAGGCTGAAGACAGCCCCACACCTCTCCTACTCCTCCTGAGACCTAACCCCAACCCCAATTTTAAACCCAGCTCTGTAGTAGGAAACATGTTGTCTTTTCATTTCTCTCTGACCCTATTCCCCAAAAGTTAGCAAAGACCTTCTCCTCCAACATTCCTTCCCCAATACTCATTCCAGCCTCCCAGATTCCAGAGCAGCAGGCATTTCTTGTAAATACACCAACTGAGCAGGCAAGAAAAAAAAAACAGGCAGAAACAAAAATCATACTCTCTAAAAATATGAAAAGAAAACACAAAGAACAAAATACATACCCAAAAAAAGACAAATCAAGAAATCAGCATCTAGACATATTTATCTCAAACCCAGATCCCTAGACACAATCCCATCCCCACCCCACCTGACAAAAATAAACCAAAGAATAATAGAATTAAAGGAAAGAGAAGAATCCCAGGTTAAATGTTAAAAAAAAAAAAAAAAAAAAAAAAAAAAAAAAAAAAAAAAAAAAAAACTTTCAACAAAATCACAGAAGAAAATTTCCAAACCTAAAGGACATGTATATAAAGATATAAAAGCATACAGAACATTAAATATATTGGATCAGAAAAGTCCCCTTGTCACATAATAATCAAAACACTAAACATACAGAAAAAGAAAAATTTTTTAAGTTATAAGGAAAAATACCAAATAACACAGAAAGGCAGACCTAGTAGAATTATACCTGACTTGTCAATAGTGACTCTTAAAAGCTATAGAGACCCAAACAAATATGCTGCAGGCTCTAAAAGACCACAGATGTCAGATCAGACTATGATACCCAGCAAAACTTACAATTACCATAGGTGGAAAAAATAAGATATTCCTTAATGAAGTCAAATTTAAATCATACTTATCTTCAAATCCAAACCTACAGAAGATGCTAGAAAGAAAAGTCCAACCCAAGGAGGTTAACTACACCCATGAAAACACAAATAAATGATTTCACACCAGCAAAATCAAAAGAAAGGAAACTATCAACAACAGTCCTACTAACATCACAAACAAGAAAATAACAGGAATCAATTGTTTTAATGAAAATTTTGGAATTTTGGCTTCTTTAAAAAACACAAATATTGCCAAAATATGTTTTCATTTTACTTTCAGGTATGGGATAAGAGGCTGCTTTATATTGTCCACAGCAGTTGGCTATGATTTGCCTCATGTTTTAGCAGGGACAAGAGTTTGCCAGCTGCTCATAGTTTCTGTGATTGTGTGATTTTTAGAATTCTGGGGACTTTCATGGAGCATATAAATGCTAGAGCCCCATAGGTATATTGTGGGTTGTTGATTATTGGTGGGTTGTTGGTTAGCTGTTGGCTGGTGTTGATTGTGGTTTGTTAAATAGTCATGAGCAAAGAGGAAATACCAAGAAGAAGAAATTGGATATCCTGATGGGGAAAATCGAACTCGTAACAGGGAACTTAATACCTATAATCATGAGGATGATAAAGTTGTCTCTTCTGACCCCTCACTTGATTAAGGAATCACTTTTCTCTTCTATCTATTCTTCTTTCTTCTTATCTACTGTTAGGGGTTTAAAGGGTGAAAGAAAGTGAGTTGAGAAGGGTAGAAGAAAGAATAACTTGAGTAAGAAAAAGTCAGCTACAATTAATCATCAATATTTCTTAATATCTATGGTCTCAATTCCCCAATAAAAAGACACAGTCTAACAAATGAATTCAAAAAATTGGTTTCATTCATCTGCTGAATACATAAACATACCTCAATATTGAAAATAAACATCAGGATAAAGGCTTGGAAAAAGATATTCCATGTAAGTGGACCTAAAAATGAAGCTGCTGGAGTCATTTTATTATCTAACAAAATGAACTTCAAATCAAAATTAATCAAAATAGATAGGAAGGGAGACTTCATTTAATCTAAGAAAAAAAAATCCACCAAGATGATATTTCAATTCTTGACATTTATGCCCCAAACACAAGGCTACCAATATTTGTAAAAGTAACACCTCTAAAGCATAAATCATATATTGGCCCTCACACACTGATGGTGGAAGACTTCAGTACTTTACTTCCACCAATGGGCAGATCACCCAGATAAATCTAAACACAGAAATACTGGTGCTAATAAGTGCTATAGACTGTGAAAAAGATTTTCTAATTAAGATCAAAGCCCACCATGACTGGTTAGCCTCTGGGCTCAGTACAATATGGGAGACTCTCTTCTTTAGCAGGTTTTCTCCTTCCCTAACCTTTCAGGGAATTCTAAAACCCAATACTCACCTTTACCTGAGGAATATTATGTAGCCTCAATCAGTATATAGGACCAATTTTCTTTCTCCTGACAAAACCTGTTCAGCCAGCACCTGAGATCCCTGAAATGGTTCCCCATGCTAATGAGGCAATCTGTATATTTTAAGCCCCAGCCCTTTGCCCATCCTGGATCTTCCTGCCCTCAATCCCCCTCAAACTTTATAAGCCTTTGATCACCCTAAGTAAAGTTGATCTGCCTGCAGAGTGTGCTTATTCACAGTAAGCACTTACAGGGCTATGAAACCCCTGTTCCATGTCTCTGCTCCCTCTGCCCTTGTGGACTCTATCAATATATACACGTGAGAGTGGCGATACTCACAGTAGACCAATTGGGCCCAATAGTTATTTATAGAATATCCCACACAAAATCAAAAGAAGATACTGTCTCTTAACCTCATGTAACTTTCTCCAAAACTGATCAAATACTTAGATGCAAAGCAAATTTTAAGAGATACAAGAAAATTGAAATAACTTCCTGTATCCTATCAGACCACAATGAATCAAAGCTAGATATTAACAACAACAAATACTATAGGAAGCTTACAAACTCATGGAAACTGAACAGCTCTCTACTGGATAAAAAATTAGTCAAATCAGAAAAAAAAAGACTTTCCAAAATTGACTGAAAATGATACACAGCTCACGCAAATGTATGCTATATATCATTTTCAGTGAATTTTAAAAGGCATGGGACTCAATTAAAGTGGGACAATGAAGCAAGTTTATAGCACTAAGTGCTTCAATAAGAAAACTGGGGAAAGCTAATTCTAGCAGTTTAACAGCACACTTGAAAGCTCTAGAATAAAAACAAAAAAACAAGTAAGCACATCCAAGAAGAGTAGGCTTCAATAAGTAATCAAACTGAGGGCTGAAAGCAATAAAATAGAATCAGAGAGAGTAAAAGAAAGAATCAGTGAAAGGGAGTTGGTTCTGAGAGGAAATACAAGATAAAAAAAAACCTTATTCAAGCTAAATAAAAGACAGAGAAAGTGAATACACGGAGTATTAAACATCAGAAACAAAAAGAGGGACATAACAACAGACACCAAAGAAATACAGAGAATCCTTAAAGGATATACATTAAAAACCTGTACTACATCAAATTGAAAACTCTAAAATAATTGATGAGTTTCTCAATAAGGACCAACTAATAAAGTCAGATAAACAATTTAAACTGCCTTATAACCCTTACTAAATCAAACACAGTCACTAAAATCTCCCAACCAAAACAACCCAGGGCCAGATAGCTCAGAATTCTCTCAGAATTTCAAAGAAGAGGTAATGTCTATACTCCTGAGACTATTCCACAAGAGAGACATGCAAGAAATATTGCCCAATTCGTTTTGTGAAACCACAATTACCCTGACACCTAAGTCACATGAAGACTCAACAATAAATAAATAAATAAATAAATAAATAAATAAATAAATAAGGCTCAAAGAATATATTACACCACACACAATAATAGTGGGAGACTTCAGCACCCCACTCTCATCAATGGACAGATCATGGAAGCAGAAAGTAAATATAGACACAGTGAAACTAATAGAAGTTATGAAACAAATGAATTTATCATATATGTATTGAATATTCCATGCTAAGACAAAAGAATATAACTTCTTTTCAGCACCTCATAGTCTCCAGTACTGACCATATAGTCGGTCACAAAACAGGCCTCAACAGATAGAAGAACATTGAAATAATCCCACACATCCTATCTGATTACAACTTACAAAGGCTGGTCTTCAATAAAAATCAAAACAACAGAAAGCCCACATACACATAAAAGCTGAATAATGCTCTACTCACTGATAACTTGGTCAAGATATAAACGAATAAATTAAAGATGTTTTAGAATTTAATGAAAATGAAGGCACAACATACCAAAACTTATGGGGCACAATGAAGACAGTGCTAAGAGGAAAACTCATAGATTTAAGCTCCTCCAAAATAAAAACTGGAGAGAGCATACACTAGCAGCTTGACAGCAGATCTGAAAGCTCTAGAACAAAAAAGAAAGAGATACACCCAAGAGGAGTAGACAGCAAAAATAAAATCAAACTAAAAGCTGAAATCAACCAAATAGAAATTAAAAGAACTATACAAAGAATCAACAAAGCCAAGGGTTGGTTCTTTGAGAAAATCAACAAGATCTATAAACCCTTAGCAGGACTAACTAGAAGGCACAGAAAAAAATATCCAAACTGATAAAATCAGAAATGAAAGGGAAGACAACAACAGAAACTGAGGAAATTCAATATATCAACAGATCCTATATTCAACAAAACTGAAAAATCTAGACAAAATGGACAATTTTCTAGACAGATACCAGGTACCAAAGGTAAATCAGGGTGAGATAAATCATCTAAAGAGCCCTATAACCTCTAATGAAATAGAAGCAGTCATCAAAAGCTTTCCAAACAAACAAAGCCAGGACCTGATGGATTAGTGCAAAATTCTATCAGACCTTCATAGAAGGCCTACTATCAATACTCTCAAAACTATTCCACAAAATATAAACAGAGGGAATACTACCCAACTCATTCTTCGAAGCCACAATTACACTCATTCCTAAACTATACAAAGAACCTACAAAGAAAGAGAACTTAAGACCTTTTTTTCTCATGAATATGGATGCAAAAATACTAAATAAAATTCTTGCAAACTGAATCTAAGAACACGTCAAAACAATCATTCACCATGATCAAGTAGGCCTCAGAGATGAAAGGATGTTTCAATATATGAAAATCCATCAATATAATCCACTATACAAACAAACACAAAGAAAAAAAACCACATGATCATCTCTATAGATGCTGAAAAAGCATTTGAAAAAATTCAACACCTCTTTATGTTAAAAGTTTTGTAAAGGCAAGCCATTTCCCACCTGGAACAGTGGAGATCCAGGGATGCAGGCCTGGTGAGTGGCCAGGGTGCTAAGAGGTCTGGGTGGATCGTGCGGAAAGTGCAGTCCCCAGATTTGTATAGGGGAGTAGGAACTGTCGCATAAAGACTTAGTATCTGCCCAAAAGCCATCACATGTGGACCAAACGCTCAGACCATTTGCCATGGAGATCAGCGGAGATCCAGGGACACAGGCCTGGCAAGACTGCCCTGTGAGTAGCTGGGGCACAGAGATGGCTAGGCCTATCGCACAGTAGGTGCGGCCCTCAAGTTGGTCCAGGGTAGCAGGAACTCTGCCTTAGGGACTCAGGGTCCGGTCAGGAGGCCCTTGGGTGTGTGCCAAACTATCAAGCCATTTGAAACCTATACCAACAGAGACTGAGGGACACTGGCCAGGTACACGAGAGAGACAGGAACCAATCACTGAAAACAAGACCACTTTTAATCACAAACAAGATGGCAAGAGGAAAGCAAATAAACTTAGGCAATGGAAACCAAGACAACCTGGCAACATCAGAACAAAGCTCTCCCATCACAGCAAACAGTGGAATACCAAAGACTCCAGAAAAAGAAGACTCAGACCTGAAATCATACCTCAAGATGATGATGGAGATCTTTGAGGAGAGCATGAATAACTTACTTAAACAAGAACAGGAGTATAACCATAAACAAATAGAAGGTTTTAAAGAGGAAACACAAAAAAAAACATGCAAAAAAATCAAAGAATTAGAGGAAAACAGAACCAAAGAGATAAAGGAATGGAAGAAGAAAATGAAAATAGAAATGGAAACAATAAAGAAAACACTAAAGGAGACAAACCAGGAGGTTGAAAACCAAAAAAAAAAAAAGAAAAAAGAAAAAGAAAAAAAGAAAAAGAAAGAAAGAAAGAAAGAAAGAATGAATGAATGAATGAATGAATGAAAGAAAGAAAGAAAGAAAGAAATCAGGAGTCACAGATGCAAGTATCTCCAACAGACTACAGGAGATGGAAAAGAGAAACTCAAGGGCTGAAGACAACAAAGAGAACATAGACAAAACAGTCAGAGAAGATGCAAAACTCAAAAACCTCCTAATCCAAAATGTCCAGGAGATCCAGGACACAATGAGAAGACCAAACCTAAGGATAATAGGAATAGAAGAGGGAGAAGAAGATCAACTAAGAAGCACAGTAAATATCTTCAACAAAATCATAGAAGAAAACTTTTCTACTCTTAAGAATGAGATGACCACGAGCATAAAAGAAGCCAACAGAACTCCAAATAGAGTGGACCAGAAAAAAAATGCCTCCCGACACATAATAGTCAAAACACCAAGTGTCCAAAGCAAAGAAAGAATACTAAAAGCAGAAAGGGGAAAAGGTCATGTAATATATAAAAGCAGAACCATCAGAATTACACTTGACTTCTCAACAGAGACTATGAAAGCTAGAAAATCTTGGACAGATATCATACAGACCCTAAGAGAACACAACTGTCAGTCTGCTATACCCAGCAAAACTCTCAATCACCATAGACGGGGAGAAGAAGATATTCCAGGACAAAACTAAATTTACACAATATCTAACCACAAATCCAGCACTACAACAAATTATAGGTGGAAAACCCAATACAAGGAAGGAAACTACATCCTAGTAAAAACAAAAAAATAATTAAATAAGAAAACCAAAAGAAGAAAGTCACAAAGGTACAATTCTAACTCTAAAAACAAAAATAGCAGGGAACAGCAACCACTACTCCTTAATATCTGTTAACATAAATGCACTCAGTTCCCCAATTTAAAAAAAATAGGCTATCAGACTGGATAGATAAACAGAATCCAGCATTTTGCTTCATACAGGAAACTCATCTCAGAGACAAAGAAGACACTATCTCAGAGTAAAAGATTAAGGAGAAAAATTCCAAGCAAATGGTCCCAAGAAACAAGCTGGAGTAACCATTCTAATATCAAATAAAGTAGATTTTCAACCAAAAGTTATCAAAAAAAAAAAAAAAATAAGGAAGAACACCTTTTACTCATTACAGAAAAAATTTGTCAGGAGGAACACTCAATCCTTAACATACAAGCTCCAAATACAAGAGAACACATATTCATGAAAGAAACCCTACTAAAGCTCAAGAAATACATTGCACCCCACACAATAATAGTGGGGACCTCAACACCCCACTCTCATCAATGAACAGATCATGGAAGTAGAAATTGAACAAGGATGCAGGAAAACTGGCAGAGGTTATGAACCAATTGGAATTAATAAACATCTACAGAACATTTTATCCTAAAACAAAAGAATACACCTTCTTCTCATCACCTCATGGCACCTTCTCCAAAACTAACCATATAATCAGTCACAAAACAAGCCTCAATGGATATAAGAAGATTGAAATATTTCCATACATCCTATCAGATCATCATGGACTAAAGCTGGTCTTTAGTAAAAACAAAGCCAACAAAAAGCCCATATACACATGGAAACTAAACATTGCCATATTAAAAGACAGCATGGTCAAAGGAGAAATAAAGAAAGAAATTAAGGATTTTCTAGAATTTAATGAAAATGAAAACACAACATACCCAGACATATGGGATGAAATGAAAGCAGTACTGAGAGGAAAACCCATATCTCTGCGTGCTTCCAAAAAGAAACAGGAGAGAACATACACTAGCAACTTGACAGCACAGTTGAAAGCTCTAGAACAAAAGGAAGCAGATACACCCAAGAGGAGTAGAAGGCAAGAAATAATCAAACTCCGAGCATAAATTGACCAAATAGGAACAAAAAAAAACGATTCAGAGAATCAATAAAACCAAGAGCTGGTTCTTTGTGAAAATTAACAAGATTGATAAACTTTTAGCCAGAGTAACTAGAGGGCAAAGAGAGGGTATCCAAATTAACAAAATCAGAAAGGAAAGTGGAGACATAACAACTGAAACTGAGGAAATTCAAGAAACCATCAGATCCTACTACAAAAGTCTATATTCAACAGAGCTTAAAAATCTGGAGAAAATGGATGAATTCCTAGACAGATATCAGATACTAAAGTTAAAAAGAACCAAGTAAACGTTCTAAATAATCCCATAACACCTAAAGAAATGCAGTCATCAAAAGTCTCCCATCTAAAAAAAGTCCAGGTAAAGATATGTTCAGTGCAGAATTCTATCAGACATTTATTGACAACCTAATACCAACACACTTCAAACTATTCCACAAAATAGAGTCAGATGGAACACTACCTAACTCATTTTTCAAGGCCACAATAATCCTCATTCCCAAACCACACTAAAACCCTACAAGGAAAGAGAACTTCAGACCAATCTGACTTATGAATATTTATGCAAAAATACTCAACAAAATCCTTGCAAACCAAATCCAAGAACCCATCAAAACGGTCATTCACCATGATCAGGTAGGCTTCATCCCTGGGGTGCAGGGATGGTTTAATATATGGAAATACATCAATGTAATCTACCATATAAACAAACTCAAAGATAAAAACCACATGGTTATCTCACTAGATGCTGAGAAACCATTTGATAAAATTCAACACCCATCCATGTTAAAAGTCTTGGAAAGAAGAGGAATCCAAGGCCCATACCTAAACATAATAAAAAGCAATATACAGCAAACCAATAGCCAACATCAAACTTAATGGTGAGAAACATGATGCAATCCTACTAAAATCAGAGACTCGACAAGGCTGCCCACTCTCCCACTACCTATTCAACATAGTACTAGAAGTCCTGGCCAGAGTAATTAGACAGCAAAAGGAAATCAAAGGGATACAAATTGGAAAGGAAGAAGTAAAAACATCACTGTTTGCAGAGGACATGATAGTGTACCTAAGTGACCCCAAAAATTCCACCAGAGAACTTCTACAACTGATAAACAATTTCAGCAAAGTGGCTGGATATAAAATTAACTCAAAAAAATCAGTAGCCTTCCTCTATTCAAAGGACAAACATATGGAGAAAGAAATTAGGCAAAAAAATACTCTTCACAATACTCACAAACAATTTGAAATACCTTGGTGTGACTCTAACTAATCAAGTGAAGGACCTGTATGACAAGATCTTCAAATCTCTGAAGAAAGAAATCGAGGAAGTTCTCAGAAAATGGAAGAATCTGTCATGTTCATGGATTGGAAAGATCAACATTGTAAGAATAGCCATCTTACCAAAAGCAATCTACAGATTCAATGCAATTCCCATCAAAATTCCAACCCAATTCTTCATCCAGTTGGAAAGAGCAATGTGCAATTTCATCTGGAATAACAATAGAACTAGAATAGCGAAATCCATCCTCAACAACAAGAAAATATCTGCAGGAATCACTATCCCTGACCTCAAGCTATATTAAAAGGCAATTGTGCTGAAAACTGCATGGTACTGGTACAGAGATAGGCACACGAATCAATGGAATAGAATAGACGATCCAGAAATAAGCCCTTACTTATATGGTCACCCGAATTTTGACAAAAAATCTGTAAACATTTAATGAAAAAAGGACATACTCTTCAACAAATGGTGTTGGTTCAACTGGCACTCAACATGCAGAAGAATGAAAATAGACCCCTTCTTATCTCCATGTACAAAGCTTAAGTACAAGTGGATCAAAGATCTCCACATTAAAACAGGTATACTGAAACTATTAAAAGAGAAAGTAGGGAAAACCTTAGAACGCATTGGCACAGGAGAAAATTTTCTTAACAGAACACCAGAGGCTAGTGCTCTAAGGTCAAATATCAACAAATGGGACTTAATGAGATTGCAAAGTTTCTGTAAGGCTAAGGACACTGTCAAGAAAACAAAACAGCAGCCAACCCCACATCTGATAGAGGCCTAATACCCAAGGTATACATAGAACTCAAGATGTTAGATAGAAAATCAAACAACCCTATTAAAAATGGGGTACAGAGCTAAACAAAAAGTTCTCAATTGAGAAATATCGAATTGCTGAGAAGCATCTAGTAAAGTTCTTGACATCCTTAGTCATCAGGTAAATGCAAAGCAAAACAACCCTGAGATTCTACCTCACACCAGTCAGAATGGCTAAGATCAAAAATTCAGATGACAACAGATCCTGGCCAGGATGCGGAGAAAGAGGAACACTTCTCCATTGTTTGTGGGGTTGTAAACTGGTACCACCACTCTGGAAATCAGTCTGGCAGTTCCTCAGAAAATTGGACATAGTCCTACCTGAAGACCCAGTTATTCCACTTCTGGGCATTTACCCCAGAGATGCTCCAACATACATCAAAGACAATGTTCATAGCAGCCCTATTTATAATAGCCAAAAGCTGGAAAGTACCCAGATGTCCTTCAGTAGATGAATGGATACAAAAATTGTGATACATTTACACAATGGAGTACTACTCAGCTATCACAAACAATGACTTTATGAAATTCCTAAAAAAATGGATACGTCTAGAAAACATTATCCTGAGTAAGGTAATCTAGTCACAAAAGAACATATTTAATATGCAGTCACTGATAATTGGATACTAACCCCAGAAACAACTCATAGACTATATGAAGTTCAAGAAAAACAAAGGTCAAAAAAAAAAAAGAAAGAAAAACCATTATGTTTACTCCTTACACACCAAGAAAACATTGACTATTTCCAGGTTACATCCTGTTTTACATGTACTTTATGCTCATTGTAACTTGTAAGATTTTAATGCACACTATCAAACCTTTAAAAAAATTCAAGTACTGAGAAAAATGTATTCATATACTTTCATGCAAAAATACTTTTAAATTCTGTACATTTATCTCTGTTTTTAAAATAAAGTTGTTTAATTAAAAAGTAAATAAATAATTAATAATAGATACTCTAGCCAGTGCGATATACATGTGAGGACAAAGGTCTCTCTGAGGCACAGAGTAGAACCCTTTGCCTTGAGTTTTCAGGGATCATAAGATGTGTGAATTAGAAGAAGGTAGTCTTTCAGGTGGAAGACTCTGTCTTTAGGGTCTTGATAAAAGAACTCTGAGGCTAGTAAATACAACGACAAAGTCTTTGACAAGGTTGTAAGGGGGAACATGGGGTGGGTTAGAAGGATGAAAGGAATGGGCAAAATAATGTAACTGTACTTTAATCAAAAATTAAAAGTGCTCCTGGCCTCTGAAGGCCTATGCTTTCCTCTGTAACCATGTGTAGGTTTGTTGCATTCATTCAACAATATATCTGTACATCATAGAATAGGGTTTTTATGAGGAACAGAACATCATCAACGTAGTCATTCTTCAGGGGAAACCACAATGTTATATTTGAGTAGGAGGATATTAAATATGTAGGAATGCTCTATCCCCCTCCATGTGTTGTCTGTCTGTCTGTCTAGCTCTCTCTCTCATTGTTTTATATCCTGGATGGTATCAGCCTGTCCTGGAAATAGGCATAAGGGTAATGTGTCAGAGTGTGGAATTTTAACATTGAGAACAAAATAAACCAGTGGTCATAAGGACCAAGGCAAGGTGCAGTGATGTGTTGCTGAATTTTGTAGAAGACAGAAGATATGATATGTATGGTGGATACAAACTGAGCTGTCTCCTTAGCTTTATTTTTTTCTCATACTTTCTTTTTATTACACCATTAATACTTAGGAAAAGGGAACTGAAAGGAAAGGGGGCTGATATTAGAATGTAAGTGAGTAAATAAATAAAAATTTAAAAAGACGTAGAAAAATATTCGAGGTATTTCTCATTTGCATTGACTATGCTGAAGTAAAACAAAGTAAAATGTTTGTTGGGTTAAATTGTTAATGTTGCATCCTGAGTAAATTAAATTGACTAAAGAAAGCCGAAAAAATAAGTTTTGGAAAGATCAGGAATTCAAGGCTCATACTTAAACATAGAAAAAAACAATATACAGCAAACCAATAGCCAACATCAAACTAAATGGTGAGAAACTTTAAACAATCTCAATAAAATTAAGGACTAGACAAGGCTGCCCACTCTCTTCCTAACTATTCAATATAGTACTGGAATTACTACCCAGAGCAATCAGCCATCAAACATCAAAAAGAAGTCAAAGAGATTTATATTTAAAAGGAAGAAGTCAAAATATCACTATTTGCAGATGATATGATATTATACTTAAGTGACCCCAAAAATTCCACCAGAGAAGCCCTACAGCAGATAAACAACTTCAGCGAAGTGGCTGGATATAAAATTAACTTAAACAAATCAGTAACTTTACTCTACTCAAAAGAAAAACAGACTGAGAAAGAAATTAGAGAATAGACACCCTTCACAATAATCACAATGACTATGAAATACCTTGGGGTGACCCTAACTAAGCAAGTGAATGATCTGTATGAGAAGAACTCCAAGGCTCTTAAAAGGGAAATTGAAGAAGACCTCAGAAGATGGAAAGATCTCCCATGCTCATGGATTGTAAGGATCAACATAGTAAAAATGGCCATCTTGCCAAAGCAATCCACAAATTTAATGCAATCCCTATCAAAATTTCAACTCAATTCTTCATATAGTTAGAAAGAGCAATTTGCAAGTTCATTTGGAATAATTAAAAAAACAGGATAGCAAAAACTGTTTTAAACAATATAAAAACTTCTAGGGGAATCACCTTGCCTGACCTCAAGCTGTATTATAGATCAATTGCGATAAAAACTGCATAGTGTAGGTACATTTACACAATGGAGTACTAAACAGCTATTAAAATGAATGATGTCGTGAAATTACTAGGCAAATGAATGGAACTTAAAGTTATCATCCTGAGTGAGGTAACCCAGTAACAAAAGAGCACTTATGGTATAGACTCACTTAAAAGAGGATACTAGCCCAAAAATCTTGGAATACCTTAGAAACCATCCTCAGAACTTATAAAGCTCAGAGAGAAGAAAGGCCAGAAGGTGGATGCCTCACTCCTTCTTAGAAGGAAGAATAAAACGTTCATGGGAGGAAATATAAGGACAAATAGAAGAGCAGGGATTGGAGGAAAGATCATCCAGAGACTGCCTCACCTGGGGATACACCCCCATAAGCAGCCTCTAAACCCAAGCACTATTGCTGATGCCAAGTAGTGCTTACTGGCAGAAACATGATATGGATGCCTCCTCAGAGGCTCTGCCAGAGTCATACTGATGCAGAAGAAGATGCTTGCAGCTAACCACCGGACTGAACAAGAGAATCCCAATGAAGGAGCTAGAGAAGAAATGGAAGAAGGTAAAAGGGTCTGCAACCCCATGGGAAGAACAAAATGATCAACTAACCAAACCCACCGCAGCTCCCAGGGAAAAAAAAAACATCAACCAATAAGTTTGCATGAAGAGACCCATGGCCCCAGGATCATATGCAGCAGAGGAAATCATTTCTGACATCAGTGGGAGAAGAGGCAATTAATTGGTCCAGTGAAGGCTTGTTTTCCCAGTGTAGAGAAATGCCAAGGTGCTGAGGTATCAGAGGGTGGTTGGGAGGAGGAGAACTTTCATAGAGGTAATGGGAGGGGGAGAAGCAATTGGGGAAAGGGGATAATAACTGAAATGTAGATGCAGAGAATAATCAATTAAAACAAAAGAAAAATTACTCTACCATAGTAAAAAAAAAGAAAATTGGTAAATATAATACACCATATAAACGAACTTAAATTTAAAATAAAAAATAATCACGATCATCTCATTGGATGCAGAAAAAAAAAAGCCCTTAACAAAATCCAACACCCCTTCATGATAAAAGTACTGGAGAGAAATGGATACACGGGATATTTCTAAACACAAAGGAAATTTACAGCAAGCCTATAGACAACATGAAATGGAAGAAAGCTCAAATTTTATTACAATGAAGAACCAGGCAATATTTTCCAGTCTCCATATATATTCAATATAATACTTGAATTTTTTGTCTAGACTAGTAAGACTCCTGAAGAAGATCAAAGGAATATAATTTTGGAAGGAAAAAGTCTAAGTATTGTTATTTGTAGATGATATAACAGTATATATGTTACCCTAAAAACTCTACCAGGAAATTCTTACAGGTAATAATCACTTTTAGAAAAATTTCTAGATACAAGATTTATTTTTTTAAATCAATAGCCCTCCAAGATACAAATGACAAACTGACTAAAAAAGAGATTAGAGAAACATCGTATTTTATAACAGTCTCAATAAAATGTCTTGAGGGTAATTCTAATGGAGCAAGTGAAATACTTGTATAAAAAAACCTTCAAGTTTTTGAAGAAATTTAAGAAGGTATCAGAAAATAAAAAACTCTCCCATGTTCATGGATTTGTGGGATTGACATAGTAAAAATGACCATCCCACCGAAAGCAGTCAGCAGATCCAATGAAACTCATTAAAATTCCAACAAAATTGTTTACAGAACTTGAAGGAAATTTTTCCCTTCATATGGAAAAAACAAAAAAAAACAGAAAACTCAGAATAGTGAAAAGAGTCTACTGGAGAACACAAGAACTGGTTTATAGTAATAAAAAAAAAAAAAACTGAAAAAAAAAACACATAGTATTGGCTTTTTTAACAAAAGCAAACTGATCATTGGAATTGAATTGAAGACTTTTAAACATAAATCCACAAATGAACATTTCTGATAACAGAATCAGAAATGCTCACTGGAACAAAAGGCATCTTCAACAAATGTTGATCAAACTACATGTCTGCCTGATGAATGCAAATAGATTCATATTTATCATCCTAAGCCAAACTCAAGTCCTAGAGGATCAAAGGCCTCAACATAAAACCAGATACACTGAGCCTGATAGAAGAAAATGTGGGAAAGTAGCCTTGAATGCATTGATGTGGAAAACTTTAAACAGAACACAGATAACAAAAAGGTCAACAGTTAGTATATAGTCCCTCATGAAACTGAAAAGCTTCTTCTGTAAGGCAAAGGACACCATCAATTGAACATAGTAACAGTCTACAGAATGGGAAATGATTTTACCAACTCTATATCTATTTATTTATTTAAGATTTTAAATTGCATTGTTTTTACAAACTTAGAAAGTATCTACAATACCAAGTATGTACATGCTGATAATCCCAGGACATGAGAGGTGGGTGCAGAAAGATCAGAATTCAAGGTCCTTGGCTACTGAACAACTTCATGGCCAGTGCAAACTATATAAAACCTTTTTCAAAAAAGCAAAAGAAAAAAGAAAAATGGGAGAGAGAAAATGAAACACTCAAATAAAACAGAAATGTAAATAAAGGCATGATCTTTCAAATAAAAATGTGGTGCTTTTTTTTTTTTTTGCACAATGATTTTAAAAACATTTATTCTCTCAATGCCCCCTGCCCAATGCCATGAGGCCAGGCAAGCAGATCATGCTCTAGGGTCTCCATGACACATGGCAACAACAGGGCACTCAAGAGGAGTCCCAGTAAGAATCCAGTACTGATAGTGTAGCAGAAGCCAGGGGCCTTGAATAAAAGTAACGTCTCATTGAAATGAACATTTGCAAATAGAGAAATGTAGGCAGAAAGGTATACTGAGGCATACACATTGACATACGACAGCTTCTACAATGACATTTTTTCTTTTGTGGGGGGATGTTGCAAGGGCAGAGGGCAAGTACAAAGAGATGGAGAGATGAGTGGTATCAAGGTGCTTGATGTGAAATTCATAACAACTCAATAAAAAGTTATATATGTATATGTGTGTATGCATATGTGTATATGTGTATGTATGTATGTATGCATGTATATGCCCCTTCACACTATCCAGTAGTTCATACATGGAGCAGATGTTGGGGATGGCCAACACCCCCCCCCACACACACACACACACATTATGCATGTGTGTGTGTGTATAATTTTCACTGGATTTTAACTGCAATGATGTGTCTCTAACTGTCATGTGTGGTCTATACACTATATATACAGAACCATACCAAAGCCTACCAAAATTAGTTATTTCTAAACTGACTGGCTCAGAGTCTTGTAGGGAAAACAGAAATCAACATTGTCAATAAAGCTTTCCAAATCTATTATCTGTTCAACAAATTTTCCTACTAAGTCGGAGATGCTGACATAAGCTGCGTAGCATAGTGGCGTCACTGGCTGGAGCACAGCCACTGCTGGAGTTTGATAATTAGGATTGTTTTAGAAAGTCTCTCCATTCTCTAGCTTCACAGGTCTTATCTGTCCTGGGCCTGCTGCTGTGCCCTGAAGACACAGAGCAGACTCATCTCTGACCTTCAGGAAAGATGGACATCAACTCATTCACCTGACACATTTGCAATGAATTCATGTGTGTTAGCTTTTAACCACTCAGACATTGCATTCATTATTACACTCCAGTGTTAGAATACCTCCATCACACAAGTCATGTGCTTGCTGGCTGTTGGTTCCTGGCTGGTTTGATGATGGTTTGGGTCATTGCAAGTGCATATCTTTGGATTATTATGAATAAGAATCTAATGGGTATTTATATGCACTTTGATTTGGTTGTATGTGCTTTTATTTATTTTGAGCAGATATGAAAATCCTTGCCAACATTTACCTCAGCCTTTCTGGTTAGAACCATTCTACTGGGTATGGGATGAGAGGCCATGTTTTAGTTTTCATTTCCCTGCTGACAAGGGATGCTGAGCACTGTCCCATGTCTACCCATGTATTCTGTCCATTGTTTGTTGAGTTGCTCAACTTTTTCTATTTAGGGAATATAAGAGCTGTATGTAGATGTGAAACACACATCCTCTATCAGAGCTGTGATTTGCAAACATTTTCTTCCTTTCTCTGACTTGCCTTTTCATTTTCATAATGGTGATTCTGGAAGCATAAGCTGTATTGAAATTTGATGAGGTTCAATCTATTAAATTTTTATACTTTGGAAAAAACCAAGCTTTTCATTGTCATAGCTGATAAATCTTTGCCTTGCCCAACCTCATAATGATTCCCTCCTATATTTTCTTTCAAAAGTCTTTGAACTCTCTTCTCCATCTGGGATTCACTTTGAGTGTCTGTGCAGGAGGGAGTCTGGATCTCTATTTTCACATGTCCGAGCATTGTCTGTTGAAAGGTCTTTGAACTTACCTCTATCTCTGATTCACTTTGAGTGTCTGTACGGTTGGGAGTCTAGTTTGTATTTGGTTTGTAGTTTCACATGTCTCAGCATTATGCATTATATTCTGAAAAGAGACTGTCTTTTTCTTTTACTGAATTGTAACAACTTCTTTGAAAAATATTAATTTGACCATAAACATTAAAATTTTCATCTAGACCCTGGGTTTTTTGCACTTTCTATGTTTATCTTTATTCTAGTATGATGGCATCTTAATGAAATTTTAAGTTATAAAGTGAAAACCTTTCCACTTTTTTGTTTTTGTTTTTGTTTTTGTTTTTTGGTAGTTTGGCCTTAATTTTTCTTCATTTATTCCTAAAAGTCCATTTTTTTTTAGCAAGAAAACACCGTTAAAGCTTCAAAGGTTTGCCCTTTTACTCTGTTAGTCATATAACAACAGACAAAGCTGGCGTGATGCACACTTGTACACCAATATTTGGGAGGGGAAAAAAGAATCAGGAGTTGAATGTTTTCCTTAGCTGCATAGCAAGCTTGAGGTTAGCCAGGGCTACGTGCCACTTATCTCAAAAACGAAAAATAAATACAGGCAAGGAAAACAATGTGCTTTTGAGTCACCCTAACAGATCAGTAGCTTCAGAGGTGGAAGGATACATAAAGTACTGGATATGAAAAATTGACCTCATAAGAATATACTGTCAGCAGTACCATTTATCTGAGCAGGCTGTAGAAATATTTTTGGCAAACACATGAATAAAAACAACTAAGATAGAAATATCTCCACTCGCTTATGTTCATCGTTAATGTCTAGTCTTCGTCATGGCATAAAGATGTTTTCCATATTTTGTTCATGATCACATTGCAAAATAGTAAACTGCCCAAGAAATCTTTGTTTTAAGTACCAATTAATCCATCAAAACAAGTTAAAATCACTGTGCAAACTGCTGTGATTGCTAAGAAGATGAAGTGGTACCTCCCTGGTAAATATGTCTCATTTATGTTTGCTTGATATGTTTTCAAGGAAATATGCTAAGGAGGCCACAAAAGTATGTGATAAAATTGGCCTGATTCTTTTCACTTGATAGGTAATATTGGATGTTACCACTTGCTTATGAATTTATCATCCAATAAATCTTTAGTGGCTTTTTTATGTATCTGTAAAGCAAAATGAACATTACAAGCTTATAAGCTCAGAAATGTACAACCACTAAAACCTGCATAGCAGTTTTTACAATCAAACCCATACTGATGGCTCTAGGATAGAGCCTACATTTGAGACACTCCCATTAACTGCTGTTCCTATAATCAAAGTTATCTTAGAGTTGTAGAGAATCTTCTAGCTATCTGTCACATCAGAAAGAAATCTCCCACATAACCCCACACTAACATTTTCTATGCTGGGCTTCACTATTCATTATGATGGATGACGGGAGACTTCCTTCTGCATGGAGCTTCAAGGCAGATCATAAAATAAGCATAAAATAAGACTTTCTCGGTAAAACTTGCCATTGATGTTCATGAGATAGAAAGTTTATCACTGCACCAAATCACCCTTTGATGACATTTACCTGGTCCCCTGTTTCCATCACTCAGGTGTGATCCAGCGTGCACACACCACTCCTCCTTAAATCATAGGAGGCAACACATCACTGCTGTGTGTTCACATGAAAGATGCTTGTATCGGGGGACCCTCTTCATGAATAACCTTGAAAACTATTCTTAGGGTCCTTATCCAGGATAAAGAGGAGTGCTTGCTTTAGGAAGTCGAGCTACTGGTATTTTCACAGTATCTGTATAGTCTTCTCTAGCAGTGAGATCAGCTGAGCGACAATTTTAATGGGTATTGAAACCAATGGGCAAAGCTTTGTACTTGGCCCGTGAGGCTGATTGGAGAAAAGTATTTCTGTGTGTCTCGTGGGTATTGGAAAATAAACCCTTACAACCTCTGAGGAAACAAGGTTTCTCACTACCTCCACTCTCAGGTGGACCTTGTGTGTTCAGTAGCAATTACAACAGCAACAATAATGCCATCAATTTATATTTTCAGCAAATATAAATAATGCTTATATTTACTGGTAAACTCTCTAACCACCCCCAAGGAATTTCAAAATCCACGACTAATCTAGCACTTGCCACATTAGAGCTATTTAAGAGCAATTAATTTTTTCTTTGATATGGACTAGCCATAATAGAGAGAGCCAGGCATAAAACAATGTTAGACCAGCCATGTTTCCTTCATCTATGCAAGGAGAAATGCATGATCTTAGCTGGCAACATTGCAGAACACTGCTTTTAAATTTTAGCCTGTACATGAATCATCTGAGATCTTAAAAAAAAATCAGGAGCAGGAAGTCTGGGTTAAAAACTGAACCTCTGTGTTTAACAACTTTCGAAATGATACTGATTCTGCTAGGTTTTTAGCTGGGAACTGAACCCAGACCCTCTACATGAACAGCAAGGGTTCTTAACCACTGAGCCATCCCTCCACCCTCCTGAGACAGCCAATTTCAGGACTCAATGGGTAAGTTCAGTGAGTTGCATTATTGAAATAAAACATCCCTGCATGTGCTAAAATATCAAAGCCAAGTATATTTCCATTTTTCAGTATTTGATTTTACATTCAGGTTATTTAGAACATAAAATACCAAATAAGAGTGTGAGTTTAAGAGAGGAGTGGGGAGGGCACGGGACAAGTTCAGAAAGGTTAAGCAGCAAATATCCAGCCCTTCTTGATGATACATCCAAAAGGGCAGACATGGGTGTTAGACTGTGGAGTAAGTTACAGAAGAAAGCATGCTGGGGCAGATCAGGATGGACACAAAACATGTTCAGACAGATTAAAGAGAAAATTCAGGAAACTTCATGTGGCTAATGTGTACAGGAAAATGGAGTTCTGGGAAGCTGCTAAGAAAGGAAGAGGAGGGAATGGATGTCATGACCACTGAGAGTGAAGAAGCAGGAAATGAGGAAGGTAACAGTTAAGACTTGTGGTTAGGTTAAAGAAGTGACCGTCTATCTAGGAAACCACAAGAGGGCTGTGCTGGAAAGAAAGGTCAGCCATAAACAGGAACAGAGATGGATGGAGTGGGGAGCAAGATAGGTATTTTAAAAATAAACAAAACAAAATAAAACTGGAGAATATCAGAGGTCTAATTATGGTAGGGTGGCTCATAGCAAAGAAGCCTGGGAGAAACCAATGTGTCTACAGTTGTGTCTGCTCTGACGCACACACCAGGCACACCCTATTGTGTCTGCCTCCCTGACACCTGCATGTGTATTCAGTACACTGGCAGATGTGGACTCTGAGGTTCCCCTTCCCCTCACTCCCAGGTCTGCCTGGTACACATGCATCTACTCCTCACCACCACCTTCATCCAAGGACATCCTATGCATTCGTCTCTTTGCTCCCCAAATATTACAAGATCCAATTTTATCTCATATAAAATCTCAAAACCAGGATCAGAGTTTAGACCATTGTAATACCTTAAACCTTAGTGATGACTGAGGTAAAAACCAATAGGGGAATTCTCCCTAATCTTAAAAAATATAATGTAGGAGCTCAGAAATATCCTGGAGACAAAGGTATAAAATTGGTTTTCTTTGGAGAATTTACTCAGTCAACAAATATTTGCAAGGGTTTATTATACTAAGTGATTAGTAATCTGTTGAAAGAGAAAGATAATTGTCTGTGGTGCGTGAAATTCCTTAGAGGGGAAAGGCTTGTTTACAAAGCAAGCAAACAAACAAATATGTATATCACTGGGGCTCATCTGTAATCCTAATAACTTGAATGCTATAGCAGGAGGACAGCCATTCAAGGCTATCCTCAGTTGCACGGCAAGACCTTGTCTCAATACACACACGTGCAGGCACGTGCATGCACACACACACACACACACAAACACACACACACACACAGCACAGCACAGCACAGCACAAGATGTCAAAGACCAGCCTTGACACCACAGGGCTGGTAGCAAGGTGTGGCGTCAGGAGTTGGAGTGAGTGTTGAAAGCAGCAGATAAGGGTCAGCCCTAAGAGAGGCTGAGGCTGGTCTTGATAGCAACTGACTGGTGCTGCTGCCTTTGGCAGCCATAGATTAAAGAAAAAAATCAAACACACACACAGAGTGGTTGAAGCAAAAGCAGGCTCCAATAACTTCATACATAGAAATACATACATCCATCAGACAGACATATACATATTCATACACTGGATGAAGAGAGCAAAGCTCTAACAGGCAGACTTCAAGCATTTCACATACACTTATGTATATGTATGTGCATATGTATATATACACATATACACACAGTTGGTAAATGGAGCAGGCTCAAGCACACACTTTTTTTTCCCAAACCTTATAGATCCCAGCAAAATCTGTCAAGCAGTGTAGAATTGCAATGTGATTACATTCTATTTTTCTTTTAGTGAAAGACTATGAGAAAACACAATGTTCCCCAATAACTTTATGTGAAAAAAAAACATTATGTAGTACAAAGGAAACAAATTATATCCAAGAACCACATACTTGTTATAGATTAACAAAATGTGAGCAAGCAAGGTAGTTTTCTCAGACAGTCTCTCTTACCGACAAGTAGCAATTTTTGGTTACAAAGAAAGCATCAGTTATTTTATTATTTATCTTAAAAGTAACTTGTAAGAATCTTAAAAGAATCACAAATCTAAACTTTTATATTTAAAAAATCAGCTATAGTCATATCAACTTTAAATCCAGAATGTTTATCTACTCGTCAACAATTGTTACTGAATCATAGGAAGAATCTAAAGGCAAAGCTGGGTATAAGAAATCAATCCTCAGTCCAGCCTCAGTGAATCATGTCAGCCAACACTGCCATTGTTCCTGTTCCCTGATCATAAAATGCCCTTAGCTTTACTAGCAAGAGTGGGCCTTTCTGAACATCAAATAATGCCCTAAGATTTTCTCCATCAGAGCCAATAGCAAAAACATCTCAACCAAGTTTCACTAACAATTTTATTTTTCCAAATGCTGACAATCTGCATTTTTAAGTTCTTTCCTAGGGTAGCGATTGAATCATTAATCTGTTCCAGCAGCAACGGCTGAAAGAGATCAAGCACTATTATATTCTTGTGGATGCCAGAGATACTGCCCAGTGAGTGGTTGGATTCTTAGTAAGAGTGATGTTAGGCAGCGAGCAGAGCAGAACTCATGTAGTCCTGAGAACACGTAGTCCTCGGGGCCTTGACTCCTGAGACACACCCATTCCATGAGTTCTAAAGCTATTAAGCTATTTATTGTTCCTCTTGCATGGCTCTTGCTGCGTGAATGTGCACGCACACACATCAGTCAGTCCTTCCCCTGGTCTTTAACCTCATGTTTAATTCTCAAGCTGTTCCTACACCCATCATTTTAGTCATTTTTCCCACTGCGGTGACAAAATGACTGACAAAGCAACTGAAGGAGGGAAAGAAGTTTTTTCTTGGCTCACAGTTTGGAAAGACGGTCTATCCCTACGGGGAAATCCTGGAGGCAGAAGGCTGGGTCACTTGGTCACACTGTGTTTGAAGACAAGCCAGTAGAGATGAATGCTGGTGCTTAATCATCTTGTTCAATCTCTATCCAGTCTATGAAATGCTGTTGCCTTCCCACCTCAATTAACCCAGTCTTCAACCTCTCACAGATGTTCCCAGAGGTTTGATTCCCAGATGACTGCACTGGCTTAAATAGGAATGACTCTCACAGACTCATATGTCTGAATTCCTGGTTCCCAGTTAGTGGAAATGTTGGGAGTATAACCTTGTTGGAAGAAGTGAACCTTGATGGAAGAAGTATGTCTCTGGGGGTACTGGGGGTAGGCTTTGAGATTTCAAAATCATGTCCAGTCTCAAGAACAGTAACTAAGACAGGGACTGGAGATCCTGTCAAGACGATAATCAATATTAATCATCATACCTATCAACAGCACTGAACAGTTGATCACTCTTTATCCCTAGCTGTGATGTCACTGATACTTGAAGCATTCAATAACACCTAGATGCTAGTGATTCCCAAATGATATTTCCAGTTTACACTTCTTCAAAAGAAACTGCAGAACCCTGGATCGTAACTGCCCACTCGGCCTCTCTGTGTGTCCGTGGAGTACAGCAGGGGAAGTTTGTCCACACAGCAGCACTGTCACTACCCAGATCTTCCCACACGCCTCCTTATCTCATCTACTCAAGCATACTTTTGGAGTTGATTAGAACAAAAAACTTAGGTTCATCTTTACCTTCTCTCTCCTCACACCTCTCACCGGGCCCATCCGCAAATACTGTCTTACCCATATATTATTAAATGCCACCATTTCTCCCCACCTCCACTGCCACCAATCCCTGTCCAAGTCTGCATCATTTCTTATGTCAGTTACAGCGGTGGCTTCCTAGCTCATGCCCCAGTTTTCAAACTCCATCTGTTCTGTGCTTGGCATCTGAACTTAGATCAGATCATGTCACTATTTGGAATCCTAGCGTTGGCCTTTATTTTACATGTGCTAGAGCTTTAGTGCCCTCGGTGTTTGCAGCTTTCCCTCTAATTGGGATGAAATATGGTCGGTCCCAGAACGCAGGCTAAGGTTTTCACATGTGAAATCATTTTCCAAAATATGTGTACCACTGTATGTAAAAAGATACCAACACAGACCTGCTCGGAAATGATAATGGGCTTCTCTCTTCTGGATACTTTCTGAATGATAATGTCAGTGCAATGGGATGGACAGAGATCTTTTGTTCATTTAGAACGTTCCCCATAAATCATAGTTCAATGTCATGCAAGGTATACTGTGAGTTCATTTGTGTAGCACCCAGAATCTCTGCCTTATTTAGGAAACGACAGAATTGCAAGGTCATCAACCAGAACCAAGATTTAAAGGTGGGGAAAGCCTACTTCAGCTGACAGCATTCAAAACGCATTACTTAAGACAATCTCAGCGAATTTTGGGCTATTTATTTCTTCTTACCCTTTTTCAACCCCAAAGCACAAAGTCCTGTACGGCTAAGCCACAAATATTTACTGCTCACCTGAGACTAAACCACACATTGGCTTTCCTGCTCTGATTGTGCAGAAGAAGAGGAGCAGAGAGACAGATTTCAGAAGGAAAGACAGACAATAAACCAGATCTTGGTACAGGAGAGCTCATCAGCCACCCAAAGAATTGCATGGGGCTAAAATGGAGCTGGAATGGATGCGCAGTGTTTCTTTTACAGCTTTACTCGTTGAAACCTGGAGAAACAAAAAATAAAGATATACAGTATAATAAATAATGTTAGATTATGTTTAAAAACAAGAAGCTACTTAAAAGAATTAGCACACTTAAGACTAAATTAAGGAAGGACAGAAGAAAGACTTCTGCAAAAATGTGGGTGCCTAAGAACTCCCCAAGAGTAAGCCGCACACACTGCGCAGGTGCATCATCGACTCCTGCTGGAGCTTGGGACGATGGAAACTAAACGCACACCTCTGAGCTCTACCGGCAGCCCAGAGCGGTGAAAGGGAAGACATGCAAAAGGGCCGGACCCACATGCTCGCAGGGAGCAGGTCTAACAGGATGGAGGAAAGTGGGAAGATGACGTCAGCAACATAATGCTGAACGAAACAAAGGCAAAACCAAGACACTCGGTATTCTCTCTGAGTCCACAGCTTCCTGCCTGAGACAGCCATGTCTCTAGTTACCCAGGAGACCCTCCTTGCTTACTTCTTACCATTAGCAAGAAGAATTCTCATCTTAACTTATCTCTGTGTCTCAAAGGTCATGACACAGGGCACAGAATAAGTTGTTGGCACACTAAGTGGCAGGAAACACACCAGCAGCGTCACCTCAGCCACCTCCAGAAGTAATGGAACCAGTGATCCCTGAGGTGTGTGTGCATGTGTGTGTGTGTGTGCGCGCGCACATGCGCGTGCATTTGTGTGTGTGTGTGTGTGTGGTTGCATTCATAGAACATGCCCTACATGATAAACATGCATGGGAGGGGCTGCTACTGAGGTGTAGGTAGTTGGAGTAAAAAAAGTAAAGACATTCATTGCCAATCAAACCTTAGATTTAACTTGATGTTTGCCTCTGCTGTCTATATGGATAGCTAACAGATTTCAAGGAGAAGCTGAAAGTATAGAGTGAATGTCTACCAGATTGATCCAGGTTTATTATAATCAGCTATTTATAAAAAATATTTTAAAATAAATTTTTTAAGGTAGAAAATCAGAAACAGCCGGAGCCACGGCTGATCAGGCACACTGCCGTCAGGACTCACAGCCTGCCGGCAGAGAACTGAGCACCCAGGGGAGACGCAGGAGCGTTCTTCCTCCGGAGCCCATGGTGAGCCCACACTCTCTCTCCACTGACTATCTGGGGAGAGACCTCCGGGAACTCTCAAGGCGAAGGTGTCGCACTACTGCTTCGGTCTGTGCCCTTCAGGCCTCCATCTGCACCTAGAGCTAGAGCCAGCCCATTGACAACGGAACTCACAGCCTGCCCATAGAGAACACCCAGGATCAGTATCCCTCTGGAGCCCAAGGCCCACAGACACACAAGAAAAACAAGCTCCATTCAAAGACAACAAGATCAACTAACATCAAAGATATGAAGATGGCAAGAGGCAACCACAAAAATCTAAGCAACAGAAACTAAGACAACCTGGCAACATCAGAACCCAGCTCTCCCATGACACCAAGCAGTGTATATCCCAACACACCAGGAAAACAAGATTTAGACTTAAAATTTCATCTCATGCTGATAATAGAGGGCCATGAAAAGGTAGATAGCACAAAATCAATATTAAAGCCTATTTTTAAAAAAACATTCAGGGCTTAGGAAATAACTGAGTGTATAAGAACATTGTTTCTGCAAGCCTGAGTATCTGAGTTCAAATGCACAGCACCCATGTTAAAAGCTAGGCATGGCTGCATCAGCATTAACAACACATGTCATCTCAGTGTTACAGGACAGAAACGGGCAGACCCATGATGCATGCTAACCAGCAAGTGTGATTTAAAGAGAGCATGTCTAGTTTCATGAAAGACTGTGTCTCAAGACAATGATGTAGAAAGCGATAGAAGAAGCTTTCTCTCACCTCTGCATGTGTACCTGCATCACACATACATGCACATATCTGGATGTGCATGCACACACACACACACACACACACACACACACACACACACAGACATGGGGAGTTAATTTACACCAGCACCTGTCCACATTAGGTTCTTATACTGAGAGAGAGGAACATATTTTTATCTTGGTTAAACTACTACTTTCTAATGTTCCATCAAGCACAACAGCACAAATTTCTGACAGATTCATGAAATATATAAATACATTCACTTCTTTATATCTCAAACAGTCATCTGTGGTCACTCAGTAAAACTTGTGCTTACAAAGTGTTCTTGAAAAAAAAAAGGACATAAAGCCTTCTGTGCTAGGACAATTGTTTTTTTTTTTTTTAATTATTTGTCTATTGCATGATCACTTGTCAACTAAAATTCAGTTGTGCCAAAATGATTAAAGTTTAAACATCTTAGAAGTCCAAACACAGCTTCCACATCTGCACCCAGAGCTAAGGCTGTCTACAGCCCTCTGTACACAAGAACTGCCCAGAGAGAAAGCTGGTCTCCCAGGGGTGTTCTCACTCCTAAGACCACAGGATCACAGGCCCAAAGAAAAGATAACCTCCAGTTAGAGACAGCAAGACCAACTAACCCTAACACCAGAGATAATCAGAAGGTAAGAGGCAAGAAAAAGAAACTAAGAAATAGAAACCAAGGCCACTTGGCATCACCAGAACCCAGTTTCCCCACCACAGCAAGTCCTAAAAGGCCTAACACACTGGAAAAGTAAGATTTAGTCTTAAAATTACATCTCATGATGATGATAGAGGACTTTAAGAAGAACATAAATAACTCCCTTAAAGAAATAGAGGTGAACACCAGTAAACAAGTAGAATCCCTTAAACAGGAAGCACAAAAATTCCTTAAAGAACTACAGGAAAACACAATAAAACAAATGAAGGAATTGTATAAAACCATTCAGGGTCTAAAAATGGAAATAGAAACAATAAAGACACCACAAGGAGAGACAACCCTGAAGATAGAAAACCTAGGAAAGAGATCAGAGTCATAGATGCAAGCATCACCAACAGAACACAAGGAATAAAAGAGAGAATCTCCGGGGGCAGAAGAAACTATAGACAACATTGACACAATAGTCAGGGAAAATGGAAAATACAAAAATCTCCTAGCCCAAAACATCCAGGAAATCCAGAACACAATGGGAAAATCAAGCTTAGAAGAGAGTGAAGATTCCCAACTCAAAAGGCCAGTAAATATCTTCAACAAAATTATAAAAACAACAACAAAAAAAAACTTCCCTAACCTAAAGAAAGAGATGCACATGAACATAGAGGAAGCCTACAGAACTCCAAATAGATTGGACCAGAAAAGAAATTCTTCCCAACACATAATAGTCAAAACACCAAATGTTCAAAACAAAACAAAAAAAAAGAAAGAAAGAAAGAAAAAAGAATACTAAAGCAGTAAGGGAAAAAGGAAATGTAACATATAAAGGCAGACCGATCAGAATTACATCAGACTTCTCAACAGAGACTATGAAAGCTTGAAGATCCTGTACAGATGTCATTCAGGTACTAAGAAAGCACAGATGCCAGCCCAGCATAACTCTCAATTAACATAGATGGAGAAACCAAGATATTTCATGAGAAAAACAAATTTACATAATATCTTTTCACAAATTCAGCTCTACAAAGGATAATATATGGAAAACTTCAACACAAGGAGAAAAACTATACCCTAGAAAAAGCAAGAAATTAATCTTCTTTTAACAAACCCAAAAGAAGACATCCACACAAACATAATTCCATCACTAACAACAAAAATAACAAGAAACAAAAACCACTATTCCTTAATATCTTTAAACATCAATGGAATCAATTCACCAATAAAAAGACATAGACTAACAGACTGGATCAATAAACAACACTAAGTATCTTACTGTACAAAGAAAATGATTCTCAGCAACAAAGACAGACACTACCTCGGAGTAAGGGGATGGAAAACAATTTTTCAAGCAAAAGGTCCCAAGATACAAGCTAGAGTAGCCATTCTAATATCAAATAAAATTGACTTTCAACCAAAAGTTATCAAAAAAGATAAGGAAGGACACTTCATATTCATCAAAGAATAAATCTATCAAGATGAACTCTCAATCTATGCTCCAAATGCGAGGGCACCCACATTCATACAAGAAACTTTACTAAAGCTCAAAGAATACATGGCATCACACACAATAATAGTGGGAGACTTCAACACCCTACTCTCATCAATGAACAGATCATGAAAACAGGAACTAAACATAGATAAAGTGAAACTAACAAGTTATTAAACAAATGGGTTTAACAGGTATCTATAGAATATTTCATCATAAAACATGAATATAACTTCTTCTCAGCAACTCATGGTAACTTCTCCAAGACTAAGCGTATAATAGATCACAAAACAGGCCTCAACAGGTACAAGAAGATTGCAATAACACCGTAATGCATTCTATCAGATCACCACTGACTAAGGCTGGTCTTCAATAACAATCAAAACAGCAGAAAGCCCAGATATACATAAAAGCTGAATAATGCTCTACTCACTGATAACTTGATCAAGATATAAAGAAATAAATTAAAGACTTTTGAGAATTTAATGAAAATGAAGGCACAACATACCAAAACTTATGGGACACAATAAAGACAGTGCTAAGAGTAAAGATCATAGCTCTGAGTGCCTCCAAAATAAACTGGAAAGAGCATACACTAACAGCTTGAAAGCACACCTGAAAGCTCTAGAACAAAGAGAAGCAAATACACTCAAGGGAAATTGACGAAGAAAATAATAAAACTCAGGGCTGAAATCAACCAAGTAGAAAAAAAAGAGTACACAAAGAATTAATAAAAGGAGTAGCTGGTTCTTTGAGAAAACCAACATGATAGATAAACCCTTAGCCAGACTAACCAGAGGGCACAGAGATAATATCTAAATTAACAAAATCAAAAATAAAAAGAATATATAACAACAGAAAATGGGGAAATTTAAAAATTATCAGATCCTACTACAAAAACCCATACTCAGCAAACTACAAAATCTGGATGAAATGGACAATTTTATGGACATATACCAGGTAACAAAGTTAAATCAAGATCTGATAAACCATCTAGATAGTCCCATAATACCTAGAGATGTAGAACCAGTGTCATTAAAAGTCTCCCAACCAAAAATAGCCCAGGATCAGATGGGTTAAGTGCAGAATTCTATCAGACCTTCAAAGATGACCCAATACAATACTCCTCAAACTGTTCCACAAAATAGAAACAAAAAGAACACTGCCTAATTCAATCACAGTTACTCTGATACCTAAAGCACACAAAGACGCAAAAAAAAAAAGAGAATGTCTAAATAATTTAAGTATATCAATTCAAATATTCTCAATAAAATTTTCACAAACTGAATCCACGAACATATCAAAAATGTCATTCATCATGATCAAGTAGGTTTTGTCCCAGGGATACAGAGATGGTTCAATATATGAAAATCTATCAATGTAATCCAGTAAACAAAAAACTCAAAGAGAAAAAAATCACATGATTATCTCATTATGCTGAAAAAGCCTTTGAGAAAATCCAACTTCTCTTTATGTTAAAAGTCCTGAAGAGATCAGGAATTCATGGCACATACCTAATCATAATAAAAGCAATATTCAGGAAGCCAACAGATACATCAAATTAAATAGGGGAACCTTGAAGCTATCCCACTAAAATCTGAGACAAGACAAAGCTGCCCACTCTCTCCTGTCTACTCATCATCATACTTAAAGTTTTAGTGAGAGCAATAAAATAACTAAAGAATATCAAGGGTATGCAAAATGAAAAAGAAGTCAGGGTATCACTATTCTCTGATATGATAGTATACATAAGCGATCCACAAAATTCTACCAGAGAACTTCAGCTGATAAAAAAAATTTTAAAAAAACTTTCACAAAATGGCTGGATGTAAAATTAACTCAAAAAAATCAGTAGCCCTTCTTTATACAAATGATAAATGAGATGTGAAAAAAATTAGAGAAACAAGACCACTCACAATAGCCCCAAATAATAATAAAATACCTTGCTCTAACTCTCACCAACCACATGAAAGATCTGTATGACCAGAACTTCAAGCCCCTGAAGAAAGAAATTGAAGAGGACCTCGTAAGATGGAAGGATCCCCCATGGATTAGTAGAATCAATGTAGTGATGGCATCTATGATACCAAAAGAAATCTATAGATTTAATGCTACCCCTCAAATTCCAAGGCAGTTATTCTCAAACACGGAAAAAGAATTTCTCAAGTTCACATGGAAAAGCAAACAAACAGACAGGATAGAGAAAAGAATTCTCAACGATAAAAGAACTACTGAAGGAATCACCATCCCTGACCTCAAGCTATACTCTAGAGCAATAGTCATGGAAAAATTGCATGTTACTGGTACAGAGACGGACAGTTCAATCAATGGAAGAGAATTGAAGACCTACAAATAAATTCATACACTTATGGACACTTGATATTTGACAAAGAAGCCAAAACTATTCAGTGGTAAAAAGAAAATATCTTCAATAAATAGTGCTAGTCTAACTGGCAGTCTGCATGTAGAAGAATGAAAAATGATCCACATTTATCACCTTGCACAAAGCTCAGGTCCAAGTGGCTCAAGGACCTTAACATAAAACCATATACACTGAAACTAATAGAAGAGATCATGGGAAAGAGAATGGATGAGAATATGCAGCTGCTGGGGATGTGTGGTGGGGGACCTCTAGAAAGTCCCTGGGACCTGGGATGTGAGAGGCTCCCAGGACTCAATGGGCATGACCTTAGTCAAAATGCCCTACAGTGGTGAGATGGAACCTGAAGAGACCTCATCCAGTAGACAAGGCCCCCAGTGGAGGAATGGGGTCACCAACCCACCTTCAAACTTTTTTACCCAGGAACTTTGTTCCTATCTAACAGAAATACAGGGACAAAAATAGAGCAGAAATTGAAGGAAAGGTCATTCAGTGACAGGCATAACTTGGGATCTATCCCATGGGCTGACACCAAACTGAGACCCTTTAACTGATACTATGCTGTGCTTGCAGACAGGAACCTAGCATGGCTATCCTCTGAGAGACAATACCAGAAATTGACTTATAGAGATGCAAATACTTAGAACCAACAGTTGACTGAGGTTGTGGACTACTATGGAAAAGTTAGGGCAAGGTTAGAAGGAGCTGAAGGGGATGGCAACCCCACAGGAACACCAACAGTATCGACTAACCCAGAACCCTGGAGCTCACAGAGACTAAGCCCCCAACGAAAGAGCATACATGGGCTGGTCTGTGGCTCTTGGCACATATGTAGCAGAGGACTGCCTTGTCTAGCCTCAGTTGGAGAGGATGCACCTAATCTTGTAGAAACTTGAACCCAGGGTAGGGGGGAGCACACTCTCAGATGCAAAGGGGAGGGAGATAGGAAAAAGACCTCTAGGAGGGGCAACATTTCCAATGTAAATAAATAAATAAATAATTTTTAAAAATCTTAAATGCTGAAAAAACAATAGAAAAGGGAAAAGAAAATGTCCTTTAGATCTGTCTTCTGCCTAATGTTAAGGGGGCATTTTTTAAATTGAGGTTTCCTCTTAGGTGACTTTATCTTATGTCAAGTTGACATCAAAACTTTCCAGAACAAATTTTCAGAAGAAAAAAATAGGAGAATAATTGTAAAGAATTATTAAAAATTATAGACTTTGGAAAAGATAAAGAATTCTGTAAGAAAATCATTTAAAGATCATTGAATATAACTTTTCCATTCTATAGACAACAAGGTCAAGAAGACATAAAGCTACAAGACTAAGTCCAATGTATTTGATTCCAAATGCAGACTTCATCATAGTTCCTAAGGAACCCTCCATGACCATGCATCTGAAAACGAGAGCAGACATCAGACATCTGAGCCCAGAGCCCAGAAAGGACAAAAAAGCTTTCTCTCTGAAAACTAACAAGGTGCACAGAAGCCACCAACACGGAATACAGAGCTGGGCACCCTGCTGGCCAATCATAGACATAGTCATTTCTGATGTGGCTTTACACATCACAAAAAGTGCAAGTTCACACTATTTTCCACATAAGAACCAAATTACAACAGCCTTTCTTTGTTGTTAGACTCAATTGCCCAATAATTAACCTTGGCACATGCTGTAGAATCTTTCTTCCAATGAAATGTGCAAGAATTATTGTTTAATTAGGTTCTATAATTGAAACAAATGAAAAATGAGCCAAGGACTCGGAGAGTCAGCAAAGCTGTGATTTGTTTGTGCTTTTTTACTTAAAAATGTATCATCGTTCTCCAAAGTACTATCTAAGTATGTCCCTTGAAAATGAGATCTACATTCCCGAAGTACAGCCAGGCTGTTCATCAGAAGACAGATATAGGAATATAAATGCAAAAATAAAACTCAAATTCTAAAGACAGGGAGTCATTGTTATAGATTTAAACATGGCAGAGAGCCTGTCAGAAAACAGGAATGACCCAGGTTGTCATGGGTACGCGGCTTCTCAACTGCTGCCTTCATTTTCCTTTCTCCATATTCTGATTAGTGCAGAACAATCTATTGCTATGTCCAGTTTTGGCCTCTAAGTCCACAGTATGTTTCTTTGGCTTTTTCTTTACTTATATTTTCCTCTCAAAGACTCTGGTGTCATTCTGCTCACTGTACAGACCAGACAGCGGCTTGCTTTTCTGTCGAGTCTCTTAGTTCATGTTTGACCTTTCGGTCTGTCACCTATGTGTCTATAAGCAAACACGCTCCCATTTTCCCATTTGCCACCGTTATCAGCTTCTTCTGGAGCTGCTAAGCCCTGCTGCCAATTTGCATAAGAGTCTTAAAAAGGGCAGCTAATTCCATGACAGTTTACTATATTCCTTTAAGGAGGAAAAGGACCAATCGATCTTATAATGAAATGGAAACATGGGCTTTTTTTGTCACCAGTAAACAACAAGAAACCTTGATTGGCCACTGACGTCCCTGCCTTAACTGACAGCCCCTGTGGCAACATGTATTAGAGCTCCTATTTAGGATTAAAAATAAGGTGAAATGAAATGAATAAGTGAGCTTCTGAAAACTTCAGGAAGTAAGACAGCACAGAAGCTGCGTGCCTATAGTTGATAGAAGACATTTATCTTTAAGTCTGTGTCTCTTAACCCACAGAGCTTAACTGGAGTAAGCACTTACCCTGAATGACAAGGCATTCAGTTCTCCTGTGATGACTAAGCTTCGGGCTCGAGCACAGCCTTTGTTAAACACCTACTTTTAAAACCAGCCATCAGTGAGCAAAGGCTTCATATTTCTTCAGTCTGTGGTTCGTTCAGGCCGGGTCTATAATAAGGAAGTCAAGTGGGATGCTGGAACAGCCAATTACATGGATTCCCAATTCTATCGTAGCAATAAAAGAAAATTTGAGAGCCCGCATTTTTTACAGGAATTTATATTTTCAGCACAGACTATGCAATTTTAGCCCCCGTTCTGAAGAGGTAGGTCGTGAAGTGACCCGCTTGACTGCCTGCTCAAGCATGCTGTTAGAGAGCATATTTATGGACACCAGGATCTCCCCATCAGTGTCCTTCCTACTCGGGCCCCTGGTGCTGACATGATTCTTGCTGGGGAAGAAGTGAAACGGTTGTATTCTGGGAGCTCACCTGCCAAATATCAGGGCAAGCTTCTCCTCAGTTGCTCAGCAGACTATAAATTGTAAAAACAAATTTTGTCTCTAGCTCACTCAGCCCCATAGATTCATAGCCCCTAATTTTGACATGCAGTGGATACTGGGCAAACAGTCAGTCAGTTAGTGAAACGAATGAATGAAGAACCAATGGCTGCTCTGGTCTCCTTGGTAACCTTTTTTCTAAGCACTTTTTTTTTTCATGCAACATCTCCACTTCATTGAATGGTAGTAACGATTAGCATCCAGGAAACTATCCTTCCACTCATTTATGTCAAAAAAAAAATCTACCAAATGTAAGAAAAGTACATTGAAGACCAATTTGCAGCTAAGAAAACTGATGAAAAGTCAAGAATTTGAATGGTACAGAGGAGTTCTAGCTAATCTATTGAATCTGGTATTTGGTTTCTAGCTTAAAAGCAAAAACAAAAACAGAATCCCACATGTAGCCAAGGCTGACCTTGAATTTCTGATCCTCCTGTCTCAGCCTCCTGAGTGCATGGACACCACACCCAGTGCTCTCCAGAGTTATAGTGCAAATTCTTGGGCAAACAAGAGTACAACTGACTACCTCCAGAGGAGCTTAGGAATCCAGGAGAGCAGAGGACAGCTGGTGCCAGTGTCTCAGTATTGTTTGTGTAACTTGCAGGTTGATGGCTTGTACCTGGTTTCTATTATTCTGCTGGTCTCTGTTTTGGAGACTTATCATGAATACTATTTTAAGACACGTGGAAAGAAGTTTATACAAGACATCTACCCACTAGGACTCCAGCTTCCCTGGCAGCTGAACTCATAAATGCGCTGATGGATCATAAGCTAAGGACAAAACAAGTCCAATGTGACTAAGGGAGGACGCTGGGAGCAGGACCACATAATCCTGTGCCACTCTAACAGATCGTTCTCCCTCCCCTTGTGATACCACATCACTATCTCTTGTTAACTTCAAATGAGTGGACTATGGAAAACACAGTAAATCCTTTGAAACTGACAGTGGATACACAACAAAGTTTTTTTTATTTACTCTCCTGGAAAACATATTTATCATAGTGACCCAATAAAAGATCATGTAAACCAACTTGTCACATTGACCATGCTGCTTCTTCATAAAGAGACATGGTCTCCACAGGCTACACTATCCTACAGTCCTGTTTCCGTTGGAGTATATTTACAGCCAAGGCTCCTGAATATCTAGTCTGAAACTTTTGTCAAAAGAACATTAGAAAAACTTTAGTGTGACTTTGCCCATCAAGGTACATTCTTATAAAATTTTTGAATATCTGAATGAGAAGAGATTACCAATGGGATGTCTAGAGAAATGAGAGTGGATTTATCACAATTTGACGATCGAGATTATGGTGTGAAGTGTCACCCAGCAGCTGGAGAACCAGGACTTCCTCTGATGTGACTATGGCAACTACGGCAAGGTCCAGCAGAATGGGGTGCTGTCCTCTCTTCTCTAACCTTTGTCTTCCATCCAAGGTCCCCAGATATGAATGATCCTCATTCTCATGGCAGTGGGCAGGCAGTTTCTCCTCCATATGCTAATGGAAACACTAGTCTTTTCTATAAACACTCTCATAATGTTTATCTGGATATCTCTTAAGTCACATTGACATAATAATTAATAGCACAATGATGTATAATACTTTTTCTTAGTAATTGTAAAGCCTTTAAAATTTTCCGAACAAACACGATTGTCTGGAAAATGAGAATAATGATTACAGCTTTATAGGTATTTGGGATTGAACAATAAAGGCTATATTGAGCACCAGTATGTACCTGATAACAGTGGCAGTTGCTATGGTTTCCTCACATCACCCATTATGCCGGCCTTACTTTCTGCTTCTTATGGGTAACAAAGACAAGTCAAAGTCGAATATCTTTCAATGTAGACATTTCTTGGTAAACTATCAGCAGACATCATTTGATAATGCCCCTCCTACATAAAAAAGTGTGGAATTGATACTAAGAAAACCTAGAGCAGCATCATACCTGTGACCCCTGTACTGTGGAGGCAGAGGCAGCAAGGTCGAGGCCAGCGTGAGCTACTTACTGGTATGTGGTAGAACATTGCTTAAAACAAAACAAAATAAGAAAAACTAAAGCACACTGGCTCAAAGAAAAAGCCTACTTTGCTTTCAGGCTTCAGCCCTTGACAAAATGGCACTGCCATTTTCAGTAAACACTCTCTGTCCATGGTTCCAAGCAGGAAGCTGTGCCATCACCCCTGCAATCCAATGTACAGGAGAAAAACCTGAAATATACAGACATTAAGTCTGACATTTGCTTGAAAATCACATAGGTCACTTTTGCTTACACCTTGTTAACCAACCCCACTCATGTGGTCACACTTTGTTTTTTAGTGGATAGAAAACTTCAGTCTCTAAATGGGTTGTTTGCATGCCCAGCTAAAAAGCCTCCTCGTTTTGGGAATCTGCAAAGCATTTAGGCTGTTGCCCATACTATTATATTGCTTTCAAACCAACTGAAGGAAAGATGCCATTGCTAAAGAAAACACCCACACAAATAACTGAATATGTAAAGGTTGAGCTGAGGCCTATATGTAGCCTTGAACGCCATGTTCTGGCATCTTTGGTATTAGAAGATACTCTGCCCAGTACCAAAAGAAAAGTGGAAACATTAAGACAGCCACAAGTCCTTGGTCTTCAATGCTGTCCTGCCAGCAAGATATGCTGTGGCAATCGAGGCAAAAAAAATTGCGGTAGTAACCAACCAAACTCTGATGTTGTGTAAGGCCCACTTCACGAGATGAAGACCACAACAAACACTGGTTGGGGGACCAAGACCCACAGACTACATAACCCAGAGAACAAGGGTAAAATGTAATGATCAATAAGTCCTAATGATATTCTGTTATGTTCATAGATGACTGCCTTGCTCAGCCATCATCAGAGTGGCCTCCTTCTGCCTCAGATAGGTTCAAATATACAGACTTGAAGCCAGAAACTATGCAGAGAATCTTGGAAAACTCAACCCTAAATGGAATATCTCTAACAAGTCTCTTCCCTCAGGAGGGAAGAAGAGAAGGCAGGAGTCTGAGAGCCGGGGGGGGGGGGGGATGGAGGGCACATCAAGAACAAGTCCCTCTAAATCAACTGCATAAGGCTTGTATGAATTCAGAGACTGGGACAGCTGCACATGTCTAACACGGGTCTGCATCAGATCCTCTGGCTTCTGTTTAGTGTTTTTATGGGATTTCAGAGTATGCAAACAACTGAGTCTCTGACTTTTGTGTCTTCCCCTGGGCTCTTTTTTTTCCTTCTGTTGGTTTATCTTGTCCAACTTTGATGTGATTGTTTTTATCTCGTTCTATATTATTATTATTATTATTATTATTATTATTATTATTATTATTATTATTATCTCTTTAAAGTCTGTGCTTTTCTAGTGAAAGACAAAATGGAGTGGATTCAGAGGGGAGGAACAGTACAGAGGAAGTGAGAGTGGAGGAGGGTGGGGAAACCATAATTATAATGTAATATGTGAGAAGAGAATGTATTTTCAATAAGAGAGAGTGTTGATGACAGACATTTCTTCTATATAGATGCATGAGATACTGAAGACAGATAGTCCCCAGGCTCAGATGTCTCCAAGGATGCAGCAGTAGTCAAGTATGGGTCCCATCTTGTGGAGTAGGTCTTATATCAAATCAGATATTACTTGGATACTCCCACAAACTTTGTGCCACAATTACCCTAGCAAATGTTTTCAGCAGGACAGACTGTAAATCGAAGGTTTTGTTGTTCTGTTGATGTTTACATTTCTGTTTTGGTAGCCTGCAGGGTACCTTCTGATACCAAAGACATTAGGCCATGGGGACATAGGTTGTGTGTAAGCACCAGCTCAACCTTTCTATGGTCAGTGAGTTGTGGGGGTGTTGTCTTCAGCAATGGGTTTTAATGTCAGTGTATAGAGAAAAACCTGTTGCCTTGACAACAACCTGGGTTGTTTAAGATTTTTATGGGACCCTTTTGGCTAGCAACTCAAGTGGATATAACCCAGTTCCTCCATATTCCTCATTATTATTCATTAAGATCACTTCATATGTCTTCAGTTTA